>NC_060161.1:26157068-26212655 GCF_021292245.1 Micropterus dolomieu | reverse complement strand
GGGCCGGTCTGAGTATTTCACAATCTGCTCAGTTACTGGGATTTTCACGCACAACCATTTCTAGGGTTTACAAAGAATGGTGTGAAAAGGGAAAAACATCCAGTATGCGGCAGTCCTGTGGGCGAAAATGCCTTGTTGATGCTAGAGGTCAGAGGAGAATGGGCCGACTGATTCAAGCTGATAGAAGAGCAACTTTGACTGAAATAACCACTCGTTACAACCGAGGTATGCAGCAAAGCATTTGTGAAGCCACAACACGCACGACCTTGAGGCGGATGGGCTACAACAGCAGAAGACCCCACCGGGTACCACTCATCTCCACTACAAATAGGAAAAAGAGGCTACAATTTGCAAGAGCTCACCAAAATTGGACAGTTGAAGACTGGAAAAATGTTGCCTGCTCTGATGAGTCTCGATTTCTGTTGAGACATTCAGATGGTAGAGTCAGAATTTGGCGTAAACAGAATGAGAACATGGATCCATCATGCCTTGTTACCACTGTGCAGGCTGGTGGTGGTGGTGTAATGGTGTGGGAGATGTTTTCTTGGCACACTTTAGGCCCCTTAGTGCCAATTGGGCATCGTTTAAATGCCACGGCCTACCTGAGCATTGTTTCTGACCATGTCCATCCCTTTATGGCCACCATGTACCCATCCTCTGATGGCTACTTCCAGCAGGATAATGCACCATGTCACAAAGCTCGAATCATTTCATATTGGTTTCTTGAACATGACAATGAGTTCACTGTACTAAAATGGCCCCCACAGTCACCAGATCTCAACCCAATAGAGCATCTTTGGGATGTGGTGGAACGGGAGCTTCGTGCCCTGGATGTGCATCCCACAAATCTCCAACTGCAAGATGCTATCCTATCAATATGGGCCAACATTTCTAAAGAATGCTTTCAGCACCTTGTTGAATCAATGCCACGTAGAATTAAGGCAGTTCTGAAGGCGAAAGGGGGTCAAACACAGTATTAGTATGGTGTTCCTAATAATCCTTTAGGTGAGTGTATAAGCTAAATTAGTCATTAGCAATTGTGTTAATGGTATCACCTGGATTACCCAAAATGCATGACTAATGTGACATTTTTCTGTTTGGCAATGTTTTTTGTAATGTATAAACTGACTTGCATTTTTATTACAATTTTTTTTTTTGTGACATGTTTTGCTTTTTTAAAATCCTTTTGCAGTCTTGTACTTTGTCGTTCAGCCCCACCAATGGCAGTAATCAAGGTCCATATGCCGTACAGCTGGTGATGGAGGACTTTCCCAGGCAGAATATCACCTTGACTCAAACAAACGGGATGCAGACAACCATAACTACCAACAACACTCTCAGCAAACTACCTGTCCAGTTTGTTTTAAATGGTCAGATTTCACATTTTGACAGGCAGGGCTTTAGCTACACTTCAGTTAGCTGCTAACCATGAAAAGCACAAAATGTCTGTTTTTTATTCTTCCAGTGGATCCTGTGGTGCCATCCTGCACAGAGGGACTCTACCTGCCTACATTCCTGCCTCCAACCCCAGCCAACAGGGCACAGCTGTACACGCCTGTCAATCACACCCTGGAAATTGGCATCAATGCGGAGGCAAATATCTCCACGTAAGTCAAAAGAAAACAAACATGATTGGGATATTAAAAAAGATGTGTTGTTGAACCGTTTCTTGTGGAACCTTTTCTATAGAAACTGTAAAATGACGTAGTTAGCCAATGTTATGCTACACCTAGGCCTTGGATGTAGGTTACTAGTTACTCAGACAAACTAACATTAACAACTGAAACCCGTTATCCCCTTTTAAGTTTGTATGGCAAGCTTATCAGCAGTTGCCTATTTACACATTCCAGAGTAAACCCAGAATCTATGTTTACTATATTTGGAGGCAATGACTGGTCTTTAAAAAGGTTATTTAACTTGCCAAGATTCTGTTCATCTGTTTGTTAAAGGATCTCTGAGCTTCTGTTCAGTGGGCCGTACAACATAAACCTGACTAAATCAGGAACAGGACAGTTCATTCTGAGATGGACACCATCTGAGGACGAAGATGGAGAAAGTCAACCCATCTGCTTTGTTGTCCAAGCAGTTTACAAGTCAGTGTTTTTTTGTCAACCCATTAACCTGTGAAAACGTACATGGAAGTAGTGTAAAGTATATTGAACATATGTTGAACAAACACAAAACCATGTGAGGTTGAAATCAAAAGTTCAATTGCAGTTGTGTCAGTTAAAATCAATTTTAATAATGAAAGAAAGCTGTTTCGGCAAATATTTGCCAAAACTGAACGGGTAAATGTTAAAATTGATTTTGTGTTGTACTTTTAACAAAAAAATGGATGTCCCATTGTGTAACTAGGCTCTTCGTTTATTCCCTCAGTTCAACAAAGTATCACTCCGAGCTACGATGTGTCGTTGTAAGTGTTAGAAACGGTGAGCAGAAATCTTTTGTCTGTTTTGAATTCCATTGCTTCTTGTATAAGTCACTTCTAACCTGTCATTAATTATGATTTCTGTCAGCAGAACCATCATCAAATGCAACTGTAACCACAGAAACTTGTCCAGCACCTACACCAGAAACTACAGCAGCATTCAATCAAAGTACGACCTCCATCCCCTCTACAACTACATCACTAATAAGCAGCACTCTGTCTACAACTTACACATGCACACTCTCTTCTAACAAAAGAAAGCAATCTGTAGGTGGACTGCAACTTGACTTTCCTGCTACAAACAAAACCCCTTTTGTTAGTTTCATGCTTTTTTGCCTGCAAAGTATTACTCACTGTCAGCACCTTACGTCTTATGTAGCAGCACAACACGTACTATTGTGGTTTTCTTCCAGCCTGCATTGTAATGTTCAGTCACTGTGTTTCTAGTTGTCATAGGTCTGAGAATGAGGATTTCCTCTTTGTCTCCACTGTCTGACGACTACATCAGGAATACCGTCATGCAACAGGTCAGTCCGCTTCTTATTTGATCACATATCTTGTCAAAGCACCAGATAACCACGAAGATATACTTTGAATAAGTAAGTTAATGTCTGATGAAATTCAGCTGTGCTGAAATTTGACACACAAATTTGCACCATTGACGAAAAACAGCTGTATGGAGAGTCCAAACTGGAGGAAGCTATCGTAGCTTAGTAGCTCTGTTTAACTTTTATATAAAACCTCTTGAAGCCCACTGGGTCACCTGCTTGAGCTAGTTCCAAGCTTCCTAGAACAAAAAGTATTAATGTTTAAACTTGTCAGTGTGGACTAGACATTGTAAGATCGGTTACATTCTCCACAATTCAATCGTTTAGTTCATTTTATGGAAACAATGAGCACCAAAGTATAATTCATTCAGATTTACCTGCATCGTTAAGGAATAAAAGGCCTGTCCCATATAAGTTATTAAAATAAAATCTGTTTTCAAAAATCTACATACACTTAAAGCAACAGAACAGACTGTTTTTTGTGAGTGTAGCATAATTTATTCAAAACTAGTTAATTTGAGCAAACAAACCACCATTTTAAAACTGAACACAAAATAATAGTAGAAAACTGTGGAATATGAAGAAATAATTACCATATGTAGGCTACACAACATATTTATGTCCACATACATGTATTTTCAACAGGTATAGTTTGGTTGTCCATGAGTGCAAAATGTGAATAATCTGTTTGTTTCCTTTCAGTTTTAGCACATTTTTATCATTTTCTCAGATAACAGTGATTGTATCTCAGCACCACTTTGTTGTTTCTCTTCCAGCTGTATGATGATCTGGTGAGACAAGGGATGCCATCAAACTTCATTCTGAGCTTTGTGAGGAGAGTGTAGTGTCAAGGAATATAACATCAGTAGGATATAAGCAGTCGGTGGGTGATTTAAACATATGTACCCAGGGAAAAATGCATTGAACATTTGACCTAGAGAGAAACATTGCTGAGAATATAAAACCCTGGAAAGGTACTGTGTCATGTAAATAGGATCTTGAGCTGGGGAACATGGTTGAATTCAGTCAAACTCCTTAATTATGTTCCTGATACACCAACCCTCAAAGACCAGAACTGTAAAGTCCTGAGGTTATAACAGACATTTTCTCTGTGGAAAGAATTGAGACTGTAAATCTAAACACAGGTTCCTGCTAAAGAATGAAAAATAAAAATGATTTTATTGGACGAACAAACATCTGTCTTTACCGTTATGTACGCTGTGGATGTGTTTGTATTGTAGTTTTTCTGTTTATTAAGCCCCAAACATGGTTAAGAATAAATTTGAACTCGGCAGCCATGTTCATAAAACAAACCCTTGACAAAAAAAGACAAAAGGAGCCAGTGAAGTTTAAAAGACATCGGTTTTACTTCCAGTTGGACAAGCTAGAGCAGCATGTCATTAGAAATACACAGGTCACGGTGTCAAGACAGTAACAATAAATTAAACATCAGTTGGTTGTAAACTTGTTCATCATGAAGCCACATGATATTAAACTCTTTGCAGGACGTGAAACTAACTTATTTGTGCCAACCAGCCAACAAACAGAGTTTTAGCAGCTGAAGATATTCCTCAGGGGTAATATAATATATATTAAAATATTAAGACTAGCTCATGTCTAAATTAACTTTTATTGACTACATACACTGGTAAAAGTGACCAGCCTCTTGATAAACTTGAGCTATGAGGCTTTCTATTGGTTTAATATTTAAAACAGCAGTATATTTATTCTTTGGTTGATGTTTTTGTTGGATAATTACTTTTCAAAATGATGATAAAATGATTACTTCCAGCTGTAGCTCAAGGACAGTGATGCACTTTCTTTTGTTTGCAAGTTAATAAAGTTTTTGTATTGCAAAAAGTGTTAGGCTGGTGGCTAAGTGTTAATTTCAGGCCCTCTTTGTTTGTACACACATTCCTTCCCGCTGTCAAGTAAAACCGCAAAAGGGGTGCGCTTGTTTTGTTTCAGATAACAGTGGACAAGAGTCATTTTGTTGAATTGTAACTGATGGAAACAATGGTTAAGACGCAACCGCACCGATCTGGATAAACCAAAACAAGCGCACCCTGTTGATCAACACCGATACAAAAAACAAACAAAAAAAACAGATCAACTGCATTTTTCAACAGAGTCAAAGAAGCAAGCCAATACCCTGATAGTTAACACACCTGGACTAAAAACATTCACAGTCTGAAATGCTTCAGGTGTTTCACAAAGGTGAGGGTGATGACATTTCATTTGTAAGAGAAAATGTTACATTCAAGGTGAGACAAATTTAAAAAGACTATAGCTCGTGCACCTTGTGGTCTTTGCAAATCACAAAAACATTTTAAACCTTGTTTTATTTGAGTTTTTGTAACCTTCCCTTCATGAGAATTGTACATTATTCATATAAAATATGAAGCTTCCTATGTACAGCTAACAAAAACCAAACCTGGGCTAGGATGACTTGTAAGTGTTCCTGCCTGTCAAGAAGTGTTTTGGAGAGTGGTTACCAGTGGTTATGAGAGAAACGTTATCACCACTTCTTCCCTTGAGCTTCCGCCTTGTTTTGCAGTCAAATTCAAACACTATTAAAACCAACAGAAATAAGGCATCTTTCAGCGTGGAGGACGGCTGCTTCATTGCCATCATGAGGTTTGATGATACATCCTATCAAGGAAAACATGCATTCACACCATGAGGTAAATTATTAACAAAATCACCAGAACTGGTCCATAAATAGACAATAAACTAAGTAAAATAAGGTATCTGTACATCCTGTGCCTAGAATCTGAATATTGTAAGTTATTTCCTCCCGGTCTCATGTCAGGGTGTCAGAAACCGAAGCTCTGAGAAAGCCTGACAAAGCGTTGCATTCTGACGCACAAGGTACCCTTCAGCATCCACATGACACGCCCTGGGCTTTCAAGTAACTCTAGTGTAACCCATCCTCGGTCACGTCATGTGCTTATTTCAACCCCAAACCTTGATCTTCTCCTAAACCTATCAAAAAACATGATGTTTTCCTAAACCTTAAGGGTTTTATACTGATGGCGAAGGGTACCTTGTGCTTCAAATACGGAACCTCTGTCAGGGTTTCTTAAAGTGTGTTTGACGCCCTGAGATGAGAATGTGTTGGTTTCTTTTGGTAATTTTTTCAACTTGCTATCGCCAAGAGCGCTTTGGTAAGAACTATTTGATTTGACAACTGTTTTGGTAAGAACTTTTTATAGGTTACATGTCGTCTTTCCCTGGTAGTAAGGCAAAAATAAGAGTTGAGTAACTCAATATTCTGACTTTCTCTGAATATGTGAGTGAAATGAAGAGAGTGGAGACCAAGGATGTCACTTCTGATTCGAAATTCATCCTGTCTTTTCAGCTTGGAAAAATATGTAAGCACTGTGCCTTGGACTCCACCTTGTACTGCCCCTGGGGACATTTGTAAAATGCACTGTCTGCAGTTGTTGTTCTCTTTAATTAAGGATTATTCATCATTTTGAGAAACAAACTTCTTCACATCTGAGAGCTGGATGAGAAGATGGTTACTCATACCTGTACAATACATACAAAGCTGGAGCAATCTGACAGTTAGCTTAGCTTTGCATTAGCACTAGAAACGCAGAAACAGCTAGCCTGGCACTGTCCAAAAGCCGTCTGCAGTACTTCCTTAGTTCAGTAATAACATATTATATCTTGTTTGTTTATTCCATACAAAAACGGAAAATAACTTCATGGAGTCTCTACTGGTTGTCTGGCAACTGGTCCTCCAATTTCCAATCTCAATGCTAAGCTAAGCTAACTGGCAGATGGTTGTAGCTTCATATTTATTGTACAGACATGAGAGTAATGTTTATCTTATCAGCAAGAAAGCAAATTTCCCAAAATATCAAGCTATTGCTTGAAAGCTAAATGGAGGAAACAAGTGAGTAGCGTCAAACTGATTTTTATGACCCCAAACCACCTGAGAATAAAAACACTGACATGCACCACAGGTGGAAAAATTGTTGACGAAAGTGAGGCTGTTAGCTGCCTTTTAAAAGTGCAATTGCCTTCCTGTAAATAGCAGTGGAAGCACGAAACAACGTCAATTTTGCGATGTAGTTTAGGGAAGGATGAGCGGGATGCGTTCAAATTGACAAATTATGCATAATAAAAGCACCAATGGTCATCTCCAAAATATAACCAAGTCATAAATATCTTGACTTATGTTGATACTGGTCAGCTTTATATTTAGTTAACCCATCAAAGCAAATAAGTAATATCACAAAAGTCAAAAACAAAGCAATAGCAATACATGTTTTTGACTAAATACTGAACAAAAGACCCTGTAATACAGCACCAACAGAGCCTGATGTACTAAACACAGTTGTTGTTGCTCACAGTGCAAATGCAGCATTACAAACCCTGTGTCAAATGCAGAACGCCTCTCACAACCGCTGCTAACATCTCTCCAAGGTTTCACTTAAATTGTTTAGAGACTTGCAGATCAACATGATTTTAATGTCTGCTATTAAACATGTTTTAAAATAGAATATCAGTAACTTGATTTTCTTGAAACGTTTATATTAAAAAAAAGGCAGATCACTCCATGTGATTTAAGTCACATAATTCAAGAAAAAGGGCTTTTTAGAACTGACATCATCTAACCACTGGCAGTTGTTCTCATTTTGTAACATCTGAGGACTATTGTGAATACTTTGTTAAAGTTCATTTAATACACCGAAGCACTTGTAATAATGTTGTTAATGTTGTGTATCTGAAACTCATGTTCAGCCCAGGTCCAACACAGAATTAGAAGAATTACTATATACACAAACATAAAATCAGGGTGAAGTTGCCTTTTTTTTTGCGTTCTCCGCCATTCGACGTCCTTTTCAATTTATAGTGATGTCAACCATGAAAAACCACCTCAAAGTGAGTCTTGCATTATTACACGTGACAAACTACACACCCCACTGTCAGGAGCAGAGTGGTTTGCCACATGAAGGCATAATAACAACAATACTGGCCAACTAAAAACTAGCTGCTGTCTATGTTACCATTCCAAAATCAGCAGTAGCGAACAGATTAATACTCTCATGTTGTATCCACACTTTTTTTAAAAGATCCTTGTGCCATCTTTGCAAAACATTTTGGGTTTTCCACCCCTCAAGGTCTGCTCTAAGGGCCCAAGGATACTTGAAACAAGGCTGCGGCTAACAAATATTTTCTTGATTAATTCATTTTATCTATAAAATGGCATAAAAGAGTGAAAAATGCTTGTTTTATTCAACCAACAGTCCAAAATCCGAAAGATATTCAGTTTAATATTTTACATGACAAAGGAAAACATAAAACCTGAATTTCTGATGTTTTGCCTGACAACTAACTAAAATAATTTAATTGTCTGTCAATGGACTAATTTATTAATAGACTTATCGTTGGAGCTCAACTACAAATTGTTCAACCACCTCTGAAAGCAAAAGGGTTTTTGGCTGTTTTGAATTCCTTTGCTTTTGATCTAAATATTTTTCCCCAAAATACACACAGTTTAGAAGAGTTTATTCTTGTGTGTGGATCCTTTCTATTCAATACACTTCTGTTACGCAGCGTTCATAAAATGTTTGGAAAATGGAGGCAGATTTAGATGCATATTAATGACATGAATGCATCTTGAAAGTAAATAATAGCTAATGATAAAGGTAGTTAGAGTAGCTTCAAGTTTAATTTGACTTTTCTCTTTTGAACTTTGACTGTATATACTGTATGTAGCCATGCGCCCAGCTTTCAAAATGCAGATCTGGAGGTATTCTTGTGAGGAAACACGAGAGTTTGAAAGACGCGTCCTTGAAAACTTCAATTTGGAACTATCTTCTTGTGTCAGCCACAACCACGTCATACAAGGTCATTTACAGTTTTCTAACTTTGGGTGATTCAAACAAGCGATAAGAAGTGTTGGTAAGTAGCTGCAGCCTCACCTTTATACGTTTTTCTTCACTGCTAAACACTTCATTAATGTTCCTACGACAGCAGCACATCCAAACCCAGACCAGTGAGGAAAGGCAACTTCACCCCTCACATACAACAATACACTGTTATTGGCAGAGTCAACTCCACAGAATAATTATAAACAATAAATAGGTTAAGAACCGTCCCTTCACTGAGATTTAGCAGAATACAAGTAAATGTACTCTGCGTGTGTGTGCGTATGTGTGTGTGCATGTGTTGGGGTGATTTGATGGGGAACGAATGACACAAATATTACTTTCATCTCCAAGGTTAAAAATAGAATTTAAGGGTACTATGACAGTAAACAAAACGTGTCGTTTTTATCCAGCGTCCCCCTTTTTACATCTTAAATCACACCCTGTGTGCGTGTGTGTGTGCGTTAGTAGTGTATATCTGTAAGTGTAACACAGTTTAGTTAGTTAGCGCGTCAAACTTCTTTGTACTTAAACATGAACACAGGAATGAGGAAAATAAAACAACAAAACACACAAAAAATGTATCTCTTTGTGGAAATTCACCAATTCTTGTTTGCTTATGAATCCCAAAGCATCATACCAGCATCCAGCAACACATCTTATTTGTTCCTATTATTATAACAGTTTGGAATAACAGGATGTGATAGAGGACAAGTAGGTAGTTTGTTTTTTGCTCATAAAAATAAAATGTTATTGGATAATTTAAACATAAAAATGTCACTTCATCAGATAGTTTAAAAATGTGAGCTGTTGACGTGGTATAATTGATATCTTGAGCTCTAGTGGTTGATTTTAAGAATAAAAGTAAATAAATAATAGACACCTACAGGGTCTTTTGGTGCTGGACCTCGATCTAACTCGGTAACAAAAAAGAACCCTTTAGAGATGTATGAATGCACTATGTGGCCAAAAGTATACGGACATTTGGACTGGGGCTGGTCGAGATTTGGGCCCCTTAGTTCCAACGCAGGCAAGTATTAATGCCGCAGGATTTAAGGATAATATAGACAACAATCTGCTTCCAGCTGTGTGTCTACTGTTTGGGGAAGGCCATTTTCTGTTTAAACACAGTCAGGTCCACAAGGGGATAGTTTTCCCAATTTGATGTGGAAGGACTTGACTTGTAATCCATCCAACACCTTTGGGATGGACTGGAGCACAGACTGTGAGCCAGATCTTATCACCAAACATCAGCGTGGAACCTCACTGATGCTCAGGTGTGTGAATGGGGAGCAAAGCTCAAACAACAGGTGGAAGGTATTCACAGAGAAGTGCTGGTTGTTATTAAAACTTTGAATTAAAACACATAGTGTATATCAGCATACCATCAAAGTATTTCACTAAACTCCATCACAATGTATTCAACTAATATGGATGGGAAATTTCAGATAGTGGTAGCAGCTTTAGAAATCTGTATCAGTGCACCCCGGTACCTATTTAAAGCTTTGACATTACCATAAAAAGGACAAAAAAAACAAAATAATCTAACCTTTCAAAACATAATTAAGAAACAAACTAGTTTTAGGGCAAAGTTAGCGTTCACAGTTCAACAACCAAAAAGACAGTTTTGGTCGGGTTTCATTCAGGAGTTCAACATGTAAAAACACTTGAAACAGGAAGCTGACACCATGCCACTCTGCCCCTGCCCTCCTTTAGTAGCTTTCAGAAAAGGAAAGTTTGTGTGTCAGCACAAACACTGTCCAGAAGTCGACTCCCTCAAACACACCATTGTAAAAGACCTACACTGGGGTTAGACTGATGTGTGGGTCAAAGTCAGAAATCAGCTGCTCAGCGTCACCTAGCTCAAACATAACATAACATCTTCATTACAGATTTACTGTCAACGGAAACCCCTTTTGATCTGATTCTCAAACGTGTGCAAAGATATTTTTATCTCATGCATTTCAGACCCCATTATTAACATCTTGGAGTTTCAGTTGGACAGTTGTGGTGTCTCACGGTGGCTTAATTGTTATTTCAGATGCTTTTGTCTTAGACAAGAAAACACAGAAGGACAGATTTAGTGAGGCTTCTGCACCTGTTTTTGGGGGCACAGGCGTGACGCATTCTGCTGCAGTTTGTGAGTCATTATTATTGTTATGCATTTAGGCGAGGACTGCTCAAATGACAGTAGGATAAATATTCCACTGGACTGAGGCTGCAAATTGTGTGACCAGGATTTAAACAAGGTTGTGCTGGGAAAATAAATGCGAGTAATGTGTAAATGCACACCCAAATCTCTGACTGAACTGCTGGCAGTTGAGTTGCATTGTGGGTAATGTAGGTAGCAGGTTTAAACAAGGATAATGAATGCATTATCTTTGGTTCTGCTGCATCTAACTGTCCTTAAGCGGGCGATGCTAAACCTGGGGAGTGCTCTTTTAGCATTAGGTTTCTTTGGACTTGAACTGCAGCGGACATTAACGTTCTGGAGTAGGGATGAAACTATTACCGGTTTAATGGTAAACCCTGGTAAATTTCCCGAGGGTTATTATTACTGTACACATTTTAAGTACCATGATAACCAGGTACGGTTTTACGGGTACGCTATTATAATCTCACGGTAAACACTGTCCAGCGTCTCCCAGAAGCAGGCGTGCATGCGCAGAATGCAACGTGGGTTTGTTAGGGTCAATAATGTCACTCTGAAGTCTGGTCGTATTTTAGTTTTTATGAGAGCGCTGAGGGAAACTTGATTTAAGAACCTTATAGTTAACGCAGGGTGAGTTAACTTTTAGCTTTGGTTTGTCTCTGACTTGCTAACAGCGTGTAAACTGAAGCTCTCAGTGTTGCTGCTCTTGTAAAAACGCTACACGTTGTTCTGCTGCTGTGAGCGTCGTGTGTCAGCAGAGTGTATTTGTCCACTGCACATGATAACACGTTACGCAGTTTAGTCAACCAACCAGCATATCTAGAAACGCTACAGACTGCTCTGTATTTATGTCAGTTGTTGGGCTCATTACAGTTACTATCACTGTCTTCTAAAGACTTATTTGTTTTCATGTAATTGACCCACGGGGTCATGGTATTACCTATATAATATAAAATATAAACTCTTGAAAATGCACACTGATGATTTTCATTTGTTTACAAAAAGTTATCTGCTGTTATTTAATTTTTTATGCAAACAAAATGGCAACTGTATTTGTAGTTTTCAATATAAAACTTGTTGAAATTTGTTTCAGTGTGTGTATCAGTACATTTTAATATTTTTTGGCACATTTTTACAATACAGTGATGATACTGATAACCGTGATAATTTTGGTCACTATAATCGTGAAATTTTCATACTGTTTCATCCCTATTCTGGAGGATTACTAAGTTAGCATTTATTTTGTTATAGGAGACCTATTATGCTTTTCCATATTTTATGACTTATCTACACTGTTACAATTTTGGATGGTCATGTTAAACATGGCCGAAGCTTAAAATAATGAGGTAAAGTATTTAAAAGAAATCCCTGTGAGTCAAAACAGATCAGGCCAATCAGAAGACAGTGGGCTTTGAGAGGCGGGGGCCTTAAAGACACAGGAGCATCTACAGCTTGTTTCAGATAGAGGCTGAAATTAAGGCCTACATAAAGACCCAGTATAAGATTTATCTTTGAATCATGCAAAGCTGCCATACAGAAGTCACAGAACTAAAATATAGGACTGGGAAAAGCAGCACCATAGGTCTCCTTTAACTTGGTGACCTCCGGACAAATCCCACCACAGAATTGCACCTATGAGCTTTCCTTTAATCTAAAAATGCATTAGTCCAGGAGCTTACTGTAATGAGCTGCTGCCTCAGTCCGTCAGGAGCTAACTACATGCAGATTGGACCTGTAAATTCAACAAACCCGCAGTGCACATTTGTGCTGCCCCATTTTCTTATTAAATCTGGCCCTGAATGTTTGCAATTTCTGGGCATAAAAACTCAAATATCATGCAGCTAAATACATCCGATTGTAGGCAGCTGTAGTGAATAAATCTGCATATCACTCTTGTTAAACCCATGTCAGTCAAACCTCAGTGTCCACAGGGGGCCAACCTATCCACACAAGTAAAATGATCAAAACACTGGTGGTTAAACTACAGATCGGGACAAAACGGGGACCATCGGAGCTCTTCCTTCATGACAGGAAAGGAACAGATTTTCATGAGTCTAAGGCTGAATTTTTTTAGGCCCTGGGGGATAAAGTCATACACACTCATTCATCTAACACACTCTCTTCATTTGTCCCAGTCTCGGCCTTCATCCTCCTTCCTCTTCACCTCTCAGGTCCAAAGATAAGACATAATAGTTAGGCATAAAGTTCACTCTCTCACACAGTCACACAAATAAAACCTTTCTCGCCATCCTTTCCTCGCCCTCTTAGCACTCTCACGGGCCAAGCGGTCAGACGTCATAGTCCGGCAGGGCGGAGTAGATGATGCCGCCAACTGATGGAGGGCTGGAGTGGAGAGGAAGAAGCCAGCAAAAAACCGAGCCTGGGGAGAAAATAAGAGATTAAATCATAAAACGTCTTTTTATTTTAATGCTGAAATGAGAGTCAGTCCTTTAAAGACGTAATAAATAGCTCGATGACAATAGTTGTTAGTGGTAGATTTCAAATTCTTGGTGATAAGCGCAAACCCACCTCTTCCGAAAACCTCCCGCAGCAGAGCGAGCTTTGGCTTGCGGGTGTGAGGGGGGTGGTGAGGCAGCTGAGAGGAGGAGGAGGAGGTGGAAGCAGATGAAGATGAAGAGCCCCTGTCCTTGAGCATCAGCCTGTTCTTCATCTGCTCTATGGGGGTCTCGTCTGTGATTATAGAGACCAACTGGAGAAGGAAAAACTTTATTTACAAATTATTTAATCCAAATTTAGCCCTCAAATTCTTAAAGACTGTTGTAAATAAGACAATGGCTTTTGATAAAGTATTAATTTTTCTTGGCTCAACAAGCCTCGTCTACTTTTACCTCGGTTTGAGTTCCAACCATAGACTGTGTAAAACAACTGGACGTCGCCACAGTGACATCACCCGCTGTTTTGTGGACTACTACCTGAGTTTCATTTTGGACATCACCATCTTGTTTTTTTTGGAACCAGACGTGACCATATTTGAACGAGAGGATAGCGCTAGCCAGCTTGGTTAGTAAGGTGCATCTTTTATTCATGTTATATATATTAATTAGGATGCTAATTTTGGCTAGCAAAAAACATAAAGACTTAAAACTAAATGTACTTAGCAGAAGAAAATGAATTGCCAACAACTCCTTAAAGTGTCTTTTAGTACAACCAAACGCTGAAAAATACATTTTTAGGCGTCCACAATGTAATAATTAACTTTCATAAACTATTTTGCACTGGACTGTAACTAATGATTATTTTCATTATGGATTACAGTGTTTCCAACACATTGACTTTACTTGGGCGGGCCACCCAGGTATATAAGCACATATTTGGCGACCCATTATAGTATTTTGCTGAGAATCACAGAGAGTTGTTACCTATTATGTAACACGATGCAGACACATTGGATATTTTACAAGCACGGACCAGGTAAAGCAACAGTGAACACACCAGTGTAGATGTTATGAGAGCAGAGAGTATAACCAAGCGGGAAGCTTCCGGTCTGAGAGGCGAGGCCAATGTGGAAGTCCCTTAAACCTGCATTGTGGCCAGCAGGGGGCGACTCCTCTGGTTTCTAAAAGAAGTCCGGCTCCATTAGAAATAATGGTAAAATGACCCTACTTCTCAGCTGATTTATTAACTCAGTAAACACTTTCCTGATGAGTTTATGGTCTCAGTCGCTAGTTTCATGTCTTCTTTAATACAACGTTAAGTATTTTATGGTCCCATTTAGAGGAAAATAGACCATAAAGCAGAGTATGCTTCAGGGCGGGATTATCTATGATTGACAAGTCCTTACCATGGTGACCTGTCAACAAAGCTAGAGTGACTTGTACCAACAGCACTGTGTAAATTTAACCAGCTCCGTTAAAAAAGCTTAGTAGGAGTCGGCTGTTCACTTTCTCTGGTGAGTACATTTAGTTTTAAGACTGATGCACCTATCTAAGCAAGCTAGCTAGCTTCACACACGGCCATTAGCTCCACCGTCTCTTCCAAATATCACGTCTGGTGCCACTGGTTGCAAAGAATGAACATGGCGAGGCCCTATCGGCCAAACTCGAGGCAATAAAACGGCAGTCCACAAACCAACGGGTGACTTCACGATGGTTACGTCCTCTTCTTATATACAGTCTATGAGTATAACACACTATGTTCCTGTAGATGTGACGAGGGCTCAAGTTCATTGAGGGTTAAGATTTGGTTTAAGGTAAAGAACAGGGTTCGGGAAAGTCTCCCTCTAATGAATGTAAGTAAATGCAATGTCGCCTTTGAGTGATGGAAGCAGATTTGTGTGTGCGTACCTGATCGTAGAAGATGACCATGACAAACACGCCAAACAAGACCGACTCCACCAGGAGGATGATGTAGTGAGCGCTAAGAGAGACAACATAACCATGAGCTGACTAACCGAGTAACTGAATCAATGGCAAACCTAAGCTAGGTTAATTCTTACAGATACTATTCACTTTGCAGAGGACTCACACTATCAGGTGCTTGCTGGGTGTCTCTGCTTCTTTCTCTGCGTCGCCATCTCGCTCGTTCCTTATCCGCCACACCCAGGCCGACACCACCAGCACCATGGAGTACAGACTGGCCATGCCTGCACACACAGATAGCATCACGGTATCAACAGCATTACCCTTCAATCGCAGTAGTGGCAAAGGTTAAGAAACATTAGAATATAAAAGAGGAAGTATTCAGTGACAGGATTAGGATTTATAAAAAGGATACTAGGGAATAAAATATTAAATTTAAATGAACAAATGTTTCTTGTGGGGTTAATACCAACTGTAAAAATTTAATTTGAAAGCAGGGAGTGGTGCTTTAGTACAGATAAAGGTGCTGGTACCACTTGCAGGTGTCTTTAAGGAGGAGTGTAGATGTGTGTCTTGGAAGATGTTTTAATGTATTGTCGTGTGTGCGTCAATGTAACTTTTAAATGCTGTTTTGCTGCCTTTCTTGGCCAGGTCTCCCTTAAAAAAGAGGGATTATATCTCAGTGAGCTTCTTGCAGCTTAAATAAAGGTTAAAGAAATAAAGATTAAAAGTGACCATCGGATTATCAGTGTTGAAAGTAGGACTGGGCGATATAGCCAAAAATGTTATGACAATAAAAAATGTCATGACATTCGATATCAATTATTATCGCGATAAATGTCCAATCATTATTTCTTTCAAGGTTAAAGGCTGATTTTTGCTCCTGACTGAAAGTTGAAGAAACCATACGGTTAATTGTGGTTTTAATCCTTTCTTTAGGGTCAGAACACTTGATGTCCGTTTTCTGCAACAACATAAATCTCTTAATAGAAAGATTAAGTGCTAATTCGTTCAGGATTCAAATGAATTAAATTAAACATTTATTGAACATTTGTTTTTTTTTTGTTATTGAGGAAATTTAAATTGTGATAATTATTATTATTGTTTTATTGGAAAAGGACAAAAGTTTAGACACCGACACCGATCGCCTTCATCTTCTGAAAGGAGCCTTTCACTGCTTTCATACTATCCAAACAGATTGTACAATAAGGGCTGCAGAGGCAGTAGCACACAGTACTATGTTCTGATGTAAACAGGATGTAGCATATTGTGTACTGACCGGTGTAGAAGAGAAACTGGATGAAATACTTCTGGTTTAGCTCTCCGACACAGTTGTTGATCCTAAAACACACAGATTAGAGTAAATGGATGAGAAGATGATGCCTAAAGAAAGAAGGGTTTGGATGGACAACAAAGAGACAAAGTCTGAGAGATGGTGCAGGAGGTGAAAAGAGAGAAGCAGAAAATATGAAACAAAGAGGATGGATGGGTGGTGTTTTCTCACCAGGGACAGTGATGGTCCATGCGGCGTATACACCTCTGACAGACGCGGCAGTGATGCGCCCTGGGAGGTCTGTAGGTTTCACAGCGACTGCACACCGTCCAACCTTCACAGCCCTGTAAACAGCAGGACAACAGGTAACTACTACAACATCCACTCAGTCTGACGGGTACTCAACCACAAGAAATCAAGTTTCAGCTTCACCTTTGACTTTATCGGCCATGTGACACATTCAGTGTGAACAGACTCTACACAACAAATACTGAACAAAAGGTGTTTGGACATTACAGACATCAAGTGGAACAAATTCACTTCTCTCCTTGAAAGACGGTTTAATTTTTTAAAATAAACAATCATTCCTCGTATTAAAACAGCTGTGACCACTGCATTAGACGACAAACAAAAACAGTCCTTTGCACAACGATCTTGGATTAATTGCACAAAACATCATCTGAAAAACTAGCTTGCTCTTTAACTTTGTACACTGAATTTAATTCTGAAGCAGCACTTTTGCAGCTATCTGGAACAGGGACTCACTTTAACTTGACTTCCTCTTAGTTGTAAACACTGTGCAGCTTCTCATTTTAGAATGTATCTATATATTTCACATATTTTATTTGTTAATATCTATTTTATACTTATGACTCTGGACTACAGGACTTGTTTTTGTGTTACCTTATTTATTGTGACTGTTATGCACCACAACACCAAGTTGTGCAAATTCCTTGTTGGTGAAAATCTACTTGGCAATAAACCGGTTTCTGATTCTGATGAAAAAAAAAAAAAAAAAAAACATATAGTGGGAATAGGCCATCACAATTTTCCGGAGCTCAATCTAACTTCTTCACATTGCTTGGTTTGCTCGCCCGACAGTCAAAAATTCTAAAGATATTCAGTTGACAAAGATATAAAACCGAAAAAAAGCAGCAAATGCTCACATTTAAGAAGCCAAAACTGGCAAATATTTGGCTTTTTGATATAAGTTTGATAAATGCTGCAGCACTACACTGGCATAAAATCCTCAACTTTGAGAAACCTTACAGCTGCAATTTTCACAATACCCGACCCGAATCAGAATCAGAAGGAGCTTTATTGCCAAGTAGTGTTTTACACATACCAGGAATTTGCTGTGGTGATAAGGTGCTACACGTAGACAAACATACAGTCAACATAAATAAATGTAGAAATATATAAATATGGAATGGAAGAACAACATTACAGATATATACATGTGCATTATTCTGGGTCTGTGCCGTGCAGAAGTAACGCAACGGAAGGGAATATTGTGTACATACAAATATATAAACTGACAACATAAAAATATACAACAACAACAAATATGTTCAACGTGCCAGGTCTGTGTATCACATGCAAGGGGGGAGTGTCAGTAGGGGACCCGGGCTTTGTTAACGGTAGACCCATCTACCAACAATATCAACCCAGGCAACAGAAGAGATGTACGTTTACCATTTATAGTTTATCATTATTATTCAAATTTAAGATCGTGTTCGGCCCACAGAAGACCTCAACATAACTATTTTCTTGTTTTGAGTGCAGCTTTAGCGCAGACTCATACATCATTCCCATCACTTGGTCAAACAGTAAGCAACACCACCGATTTGAGACAGCACTTTAGACAGACTGACATTAAGCTCTTAAATACAAAGTGACAAGCCCAAAAGCAGACATAAGTGTAGCTGTTAAGATGTAACTACAGAGTCACCTTGAGATAAAGACATAGCTGTTAATAACACAGAATCAGAGAGAAGCTATAATCTCCCTGATCCTCCCTCTCTCTCAGCCGTCAGCCTCCTACCAACGTTGTTGTTGAATTCATGACAAAACAAAATGCCTCCAAGGTGGAAAAATCCACACAAAAAGCAACATGAAAAGACTTTTGCGAACAATGTAAAGTTGTTTTAAATGTTTGAACAATTATTACTTGACTCAGCGGTAAAATTATGGACTAAACTCTGTGTAATTAGTCAGAAAAGGGATTTTTACTTTGTGACTCACCCGCTCACTCATCCGAGACGACTGCGAGCGGAGGTCTGAGAAGTCTATGGCTGTGTCAGGAAGAGGCACCATGCCTGGATAACAGCAACACAAATGCACATTCAACACCGAAAATCAATTTATTAACCCATTTCCCTCTTGACTTAATAACCTGAGTAGTGAACACACACTCTGAGTTACTGACCAGGGTCTGAGAAGACAGCTTTGGCGTGGCAGGCCAGCAGCAGCAGCAGAATCAGGTTGAACACTGATCCATGTAGAGTACACCACACACTGTCAGAGAAAAAAGAAAGGGAGACTTAATACACAAAACACACACATTTTATTCCTCTGTTAAGTGTAAGGCTGCTACTAACAATACATTCATTATCCATTAACCTGCCAATTATTTTCACGATTAATTGTTCGATTTGTAAAACCAGAAAAAGTTTTTAAAGAATTTTACAAACAATTACAAACAGAAAAATCCTGCTTTTACATGAATGCATGAGAAATATTATTCTAATAAATAATAGTATAGTACAGTCACAGGGGACAATTTTCTGCATAGAGTAATTTTACTTTTAATATATTTTCCTGATTATACTTACATAATTTTACTTACTTAAGATTTTCAATGCAGTATTTTTGTTTGTAACAGACTACTTTTACGTTATGGTATCTGCACCCTACTTTTACTTAAGTAAAGGATCTAAATACTTCGTCCACAATCACTGGCCTGTGTCAACTAAAGAAACAGGTTAAACGACCGATTAGTATAAGAAATAAGCGAGTATAAATAGAAAAATAAAAAACATCAATAAACTATAACTGCGATATAAAATAAGTCACAGGAAGTGTCTTACAGTGTCTATGGTATCAAATGTAGCCTGTTTCGTTTGTCACAGCAACCAAACAGCTGACTGACTGTTCTGACGCGGGTCAAACGCCTCAGCAAGTAAACAAAGGAAAAAAGACGTTATCTGGTGTCAGATGTTGGTGTATCTGGTGGATACAAAAACACTCAATAAACATCCATTTAAATGTGTGTTGTTGAAAGTAAAAATAAGTTGTGTCTTGATTCAGCAGAGAGATAAAGCGTGAGGATGTTGTGACACCTGTCAAATGAATGGAGACAGCGCAGGGAAGCAGACGCCATGTCTCATTTCTAACGGTTTAAAAGACATAAAAACACAAAATACCGACCTGCCCGAGTAAGCGGGGATGAGGACATATTGTATGACCACGTAGTCCGCGTAAAACACGCTGAAATAAGTTAAAATCAGACAGATAACGCCGCAGGGGTCTCGCCTACAGCGCAGAGACGCCATCTTCTGCAGGGCTCCGCCCCCCATCCCCCGCTTCCGGGTGACATCACGATGAAACCTGATGCCGCCTTCCAGGACCGTAGGAAATAACAAATTATTCTTAAAGGGACAGTTCATCGACATGAAAAATGCATTTTTGTTTTTCTGGTTTATTATTATTAGGGTTGCGTATTGTTTTACAATAAAATCAAATCAAATCAGTTCTTCTGGCATACAACATAAACACCTAAATTCACATTATTTACCTGGTTAGTTGCTGAAAGTGTCAACTGCCAACCCAATGCACATTTGCAGCTCCTATACTCTCTCATACTTGATGTTGTAGCCCGAACTAACACGGTATCAATTTAGTTGTAGAGTACTGGCAGGAGAAGTGATTTGATTTAGGATTTCTTCCAAGCAAAATGTCATTTTATTTTACTTAATTTAGACAGATGCATTTTATTATGTCATATTTGCATTTTGAAAGCACATGAAAGCAACCCGTGTTTTATTGATTCGACTTTTCAACAATTTTTTAAGATAGATAGATATACTTTTGGCATTCTGCATAAACACTTGAATTAACATTATTTACCTGGTTAGTTGTTGAAATATGTTAAGAAAATACACGTCTAACTTTCACATTTCTTTTTTTCTAATGTTGGAGTTTGAACTAACATGGTATCATTTGAGTTCTATAATACTGTCCGGAGAAGTGATTTGGAAATTTCTTCCAGGCAAAAATTTTACGTTTTTAAAATTTAGTTAGACAGATGTATTTTTATTTTTAAATTTTTGTAATTTTATATTATTTGCCTTTTAACTATTTTTTTCCTCTTGTTTCTAGCTATATAGATCTGTGGAACAAAAAACAACTTTGAGCCTCACATATATTTTATTGATTGGTGACACCTTATTATTTTATTATATAATTTTGTTTTTACACACATTCTTTTTAGAAGTATGCAAAACAAAGCACCATATTTTCATTAATAATTCATTAATTAATTATTTTTAAAAACACCCAGATCCAGAGTCAGTTTGTCCGGGAACAAAAGTAAGAACAGTATTTTCTTTTGTAAAATGTACAACTTTACGAGTCGCACCTGAAAGCAACTTTGAGCCACAAATACGTTTTCATACTTTTTATTTTTTAGATAGATAGATAGATAGATAGATAGATAGATAGATAGATAGATAGATAGATAGAGCGATAGAGCATACAAAGAACACAAGGTGGCAGTAGACATGTGTAAGGCTGACATTTCCACACTGTCGCTCCTCCCTTGAAGTAGGCAGTGACCAGCTCGTCATCCTCGTTTGCTCAACACTTTGTTGCTGCAGACTCTCACAGGACGTGTGTGTCAGGAGTTGGTTCATTTATTTTTCTACTGCAAACAAACCGTCTTTTCACTTGGATATATTTTATCACTTGTACTTCGAAGTTAAACCTCTTTTTGGGGGGGGGTGGGGAGTTTTTTGAAATTGTGTGGGGGAAACCTCGACGGGGAGATAAAACAAGAAAAGCAAGAGTCAAAAGAAGAAGACGTAAAGACACAAACCTGGAGGAGGAAAAGGGCGTTCATACTTCGAAGTAACCATGGAAGTTCCTGGTATGCAGGTAAGAAGAAAGGTGGACGTGGTGACTGGTTTGAAGGTTTGCTAGGTGTTTTTTAGCCGTCGTTACAAGCAAACTAAACTGCTTTATCAACAGTAGAGTCGATTTTGTGCATCTAGAGGCCATTTCCTATATATTTTAAAGTGATTACCTGGTGTTTATGTGATATATAACCTCAAGGGACTCATTATTAAAGTCAACCGTCTTCAGTCTCCGCACCCAGTGTCAAAAAAACGACTCTTAAGAGTTCATAGTAGCTCATTGTGTTATCATAAAGTGACGTGTAATACTTTCTGTGGTACTCCTATATTGAGTTTTTTATTATTATTTATACCCTTAAAATATTCTTATGGTGTGTGACTTTGGTACGCCATAGTGTTAATGTCTCCTAAATATCTGTAACATATCTGTAATATTCATACAGTGACTTATAATGTGACTTTAGTACTGCAAACAAGGTTTTTAGTGACATTATGTTGTTTTTATATCTTTAAATAACGATATGTACCTTTTTCTATATTGACTTATGGTGTGACTTAGCTACTCCACCCTGAGTTTACAGTAATATTATGTTGTTTAAATCTCTTTAAATAACCCTATAATGTTTAGTGACTTCTGTACTCTCATACTGACTTTAAAGGGACTTCATGGTGTTCATTTCTTTCAAGATATCCCTGTAATATTCCTATATTGACACATAATGTGTGACTTTGGTAATCCATAGTGTTAATGGCCTTAGAGATTAATATAATATCACTATAGTTACTTATAATGTGGCTTAGCTACGCCAAACTACAGTGATATTATGGTGTTTAAATCTCTGAATTGTGGCTTTTATAACTCTTATGATGTATAATATATTTATTAGTGGAGTATAATATGACTTTGTACTCCATGTCGACTTTACAGTGATTGTATGGCAATATTCTTGGAATAATTCTGTATTTCCCTGTTGTGTGTGTCCACTGACATTTTGGTGACCTTTTGGCACTTGAGGATCTTTATTATGTACGACATTTTTGAGTGAATGCATCACTGTGATGTTCATGTCATATTCTCACAGTGACTCATTGTGTCTGGGAGCTTACATTAGCCTTATTTATAGCTCATTATATCTTTATCTACTGTGGAAGGGTTATGACAGGGCTGCACTCGCTAGGTCCTAGGTGTGTCTGTGCCTATGTGATATCCCTATGATACTTGTTTAGTGACCTATATTGTGTTTGTTTTGCGCAACAGTGACTTTGCGGTTTGTTTAAGGTAAATCAGTCGACGGGCTGTGCTTCTGCTGGTTACCAAGGTGTGTGTTATAAGCGTGTTAAACCTTCCGCTCGGCTGTGTCTCAGGTGTGTCTACCTGTGGGACTGGCTGCCGGGCTTGTCGGATCACTTGCTTTGCCTGCTCTGGTTGTCCCAGATGGGCGGGGCAGGAGGTGATGTCACATGTTGTTTAAATCAACAGACAACACACCTGACACCTGGCAGCACCTGCTGCAGCACAGAGCCTGACAGAAATGTGTGTTGTACCTGTGAAGAAAGTGGGATGTGTTGCGTAATGCTGAAAAAACCTGATTGGTCGACTAGCCGGAAGACATATTGCAGTTTTGACAGGTAATGAATTTCTTTAAGCAAAAAAAAATTAGCTCCTATTGATATATTTTCAGTTATTTTTCTCCTGACACTTTGGCCTCTGGTAGCTTAAAGTAGGGCTGGGCAATAAAACAATAATAATAATTAGCGCAATATAATTTTCCCCAATAAAAATATAACAAATGTTCAATAAATCATCAATAAATATTTGATTTAATTCATTTGAATCACAAACAAATTAGCACTTAATTTTTCTATTAAGATATTTATTTTGTTGAGGACAAGGGACTGAAAAAATATTTACTAATCATATTTTTTGAAAGAAGATTTCATCATTATACGTTTGAATGTTCTACCTCAGATTTGTAAATTGATCCACTGTCATGTTCTGACCATAAAAAAAAAAAAAAAAAAATCTGTTGTTTTTTTTTCTTCAATTTTTACTCAGGAGCAAAAATCAGCCTTAGAGAAGAAATAATGATTTGACATTTATCGTGATAATTATCGATATCAAACGGTATGAATTTATCATGATAGCATTTATGGCCATATCGCCCTAACTTAAAGCTACAATAATCAACATTTTTATATTAACAAGGGTTCAAATTACTATATGTAATGTCAAAAGGGGCCACTCGCAGTGACAGGCCCACAGAGAGTTATTTCCCGACTTTGGAGTTCCCTTCAGCTTTACATAGCATTTTAGTGTCTTTCAGCTCATTGTTTTGGTTCACTCTTATCCCTCTCATAATATCGCTACGCTGTTTCCAGGGAAAAAGCTCTGATTGAATCCATTGTACACGACCTGCTCAGTAGCAAACAGCAGACGGACACAGTTAGGGACTAGCTGATGGACATAGTGGAGCATTTAGCAGCTAAAGAGCAACATACTTTTCTCAGAAGATCAAAAACCGAGCTAAAAGGAGAGCAAATAAGGGAATTGCATCCATCAGGTGCCCAGAAAAATGACTGTAAATGTCTGCTCAATGTTGCTGCCTGTTTGCTAGATATGTAAATATTAAAAGCAACAGTATGTTCTCCACATCAACTTAAAAGGAGATACGTCAGTGTTGTATTTACAGCTTCAGTGTAAACATAGCCTGTTAGCTTATACACTAATGAAAATAATCCGGGGGGGTTGCAGCCTTTAATGTTGTGTAAAAAAAGTCTCTGTCTAGTCGTATTGCTTTGGCTTAATGTAGAAGTTTGATAAAAGGATGAGGTTGAAAAGGTCAGGGAGAGATTTTAAGGTCGCTTGGTCACAGATGCGCATGAACTTTGAACCTGTGAACCACCAGGACACATTCATTTTTTTCCTTTTTCTAATCAGTAGATGACACTGTGCTGTTGTGAAATCCCATCACAGTGTTTTAGAAAGCCTGACCAAAGTCAGACAGCTGTTGCTTCTGTGGGCTCTTGGTTCATCACACATACTGTAAACTGTTTTTTCACATGCTTTTTGAAAGAAACATTGCATAATTCAGAACAATAAGCTTGATGCAATTTTGAAACCATGCCAATATCACACAAGTTGCCCAGCTGACACGGTTATTTACAGTGCTTTTACAGTCTGTTACAAATCATATGTTTTGTTGTTCAGCTGTAACATTTGCTGCCTCGGGCACATTTCTTTGTATCAACTCATTCAGAGGTTCCCACAGCAAGTTCTAGTTCAGGGCCAACACGCCTGGCTTGAAATACAGACCACCTCCGCCAGCGTCAGAAGAACGTATACAATTTTATGAACCCTTAGAGAGCAGAGGTGCTACATTACACAGCCATGGCCAATTATTTATTAAGTGTTGCAGTTTTTTAGACGGTCTAAGTAAACTGATCGAGATTCATAATGACAGCAATTTTGATGCTTCATCAGTGTGTTTTGTAATGTTGGGATATAAAGAAAGAACCTCTGCAAAGTAGTTTCCCATGGGAAACCCTGTCTTTAACTATATTTGAGAGATACTTGCTTCATTGAGTGTGCGGAATTTGTGCACTTTCAAATATCTACGTTGGCCCCAAAAATCAAGTACAGTTCAGATTATATTGTTTTCTACTGCTGATTTTTGTCTTTTGGTTTAGGACTGTTGATTGAACAAAACAAGCTAATTGGAGACAATACCTTGGGCTCTGGGAAGTTGCTTTGGACATTATAACCTTTATTTTAACAACTATTAAATGGATCACTATGAAATTTTGTACAAACATTCATTGTCAAGGTCGAGGTCAAATCCTACAAACGCGAGCCCCTGACTTTTCCACTAGCACCACCATGAAGTTCACATTTGTGGTTTCTGAGTGAAATGTCTGAACAACTACTGAACCCTGGGATGAACAACTTCACGGTTCATGTAGTACTGCCACTTTGGATTTGACCAAATACCTGCAAAACTAATGACATTCCCACCAGTCTCAGCTCTATTTGTTTAGTGCTAATTGCTAACATGAATGCTAGGTTTGTCATTGTGAGCATGTTAGCAAGCTGAAATTTGCATTTAAAATGAAGCATTGTTGTGTCTAGTATGACCTCACAGACTCTTGGTTTTGCTCACTGTTTTATAGACGATAAGTGTGTCAATCAATCATGAAAATAATTGCCACTCACAGCCATAGTCATCTGTGTCATCTTATGTAGACATGAAGTCTGTCTCTCTCTCTGAATCCTTTACTTCATATAGAGAGACACTGCAGAGGCCCTAAGAATGCAATGCAAAAACAAAATGCTTGATAAAAGGTAAGGTGACTGAGCCTCGTTGATGTATGTTGTGACACTAAGAAATCAGCTGCTTCTCAAAAGCTTGTTTGGAGTTGCGTGATGACGCAGTGTCAATAAAAGCTGACGTGATGCAGTATGATTAGACTTTTATTGTTTAATTGATTGACAGTGTGCTGCTCATTAATGGGAAATAAATAAATGGGAATGGCTCCACGTATGCAGGAACACAATTTATTGGTGCTTGTTATCTCATTGTTGCATTTTGTTTTGCTTTCTTTGTTGTCACTGAAAAGATTTAGTTTTAGTGTTGGTATGAATGTTTCCTCTCTAACAGAGAGAATATTAGACAGACACCACTGGAGACCAGTCATATGTGTCTCTGATTTTGAAGTTAAAGGAGTAGGGATGTCCCGATCAAGTTTTTTTGGCCCTAGTCCCGATATGAGTCCTTTGATTTTGTCTGCTGGTACCAAGGAAGGACCTCCTATACTGAAGGTTTCAAACTGTAGACTTAACACTAGAGAGAAGACGTCTCACTCTGTTGGAGTGTCGAACCTACAGAAATACTGTTCACTCCGCTGCCAAGCAAAAGTACTTTTTAAACGACTCATCGTTGAAATAATCTATAGAAGCTTCGAGTACTAAAATCATCGTTGGCTGCAGCCCTAATGTGGTTGAGGAATACAATTTAAACAATTTAATATAAAGTATTATATAATTATTATTATAATTAATTATTTATTTAATTTATCAATGAATTTGATGTATCATGCAAATATGCATATTGAAATATTTAAATGTATGGTTATTACTTCACTTCTGGCTGTGTGGGTCTGACAGAGGCTACTCTCACATGGGCAGCGCTCCTCCTTCTTTACAAAGCTTTACCGGTCATAAGTTGTTAATTTTTTGAATGGAATATCTGCTTTAGCCCAAATAGCCACAAAGTCTTACACAAGCTGACCTCTTACTCCTGCCGATGTGACTGCACTTTTGCTAGTTTATTGAAGTGTAATGCTTTAGCTAGCTCGCTGACTCTCTTCAATATGATGGTGTGTGTGTGTGTGTGTGTGTGTGTGTGTGAGTGTGAGAAGGAGGCTCTGAGCCCCGCCCTCAGTGAACACAACACAGAGAGCACAATGACATCAAAATGTAGCAGTTTTTTCTGTACATTTGGTGTACTGTTACTGGATCAATTCTATTAGCGTCTAAATCTTCCTACGCTCTTGTGTTTTAACCTTTCTGTTGTAAACCAGTCTGATTCTCCACCTCTGGTGCACGGGTACAGGACATGCAGGTTGTTTCCGATGTGGCACACATTGCGGGAAACCAACTGCAGGCGTGCCGACAGAAATATGGGATCATCAAACACCAGGGAGTGTCTTCTTCGGCTCTTTGTAATTTTTACGACTGCACCTTTACAGAGCTTTCATAGTCAGGCATCCTGTCATGACATAATCACAGGCTTCACCAGACTGAAACTATGTGTATTTCTATGAGTGTTTCTGGGTGAGAAAGTATCAGCAGCCAACTGCTTGTAAGTTTTGGCTGTGGGGGTTGAGTCAGTTTTTCTGTGGTCTGAATCATAGCAGAATGTTTTTACTCTCCTGTGCTCTTCTATTTGGTTTGTTTACGTTCACATTTTCCTCAACTACAGCTTTTAAGCAGAGGTGACATGGCTTCACAAATCGCTCCTGTATTAGAGTTTAAGTAACATGTCACACTACACGTCCATCGAGTCAGATTGGTTTGACATCACGCAGAGTTATGAGTCATTAAAGTCCCCACTTTCACTCATAAGAACAGTCGTCATAAATGTCACAATTTCCAAAGAAAATTGTAAGCTAAATAACATGAATGATAGAAAGTTAGAAAAATCAGCAACTATTTTGATTATTAATAAGCATGGATTTACATAAGAAATGGCCCTGAGCCAGTAAAAATGTACGTCAGGCAAGTTGATTGGCCAGTTCGGGCCAGTGACAGTTGCTCTTTATACATCGGACATCAGCTGCCTCGCTGCCGGCGTACTATGCCGTCTACAAAGGCAACATTGTAACGTGTCCTAAAGAACGGAGTTCACCGATAAACAGATGGCTTTACTTGTTGCTAAAGAAACCGCTAACTGCTGCTAACTAGCTACTGTTATGTAATTAGCCCAGTCAGCTGTGCAACTAGTGGTCATGGCTGACTGAGACTGACTGAGAGCTTGGGGCACCTGGGGAGTCTTAGTGTTTAGTTTACACCTCTGCTCAAGCACTAGAGGAGTTCATGCGAGGGGAGGGTGGACCCAGCAGGGAATGAGTGGGGGAGCAGTGCTGGAATGGGCGCCAGATCCGGAGCTGTGCGGGCTGGCATCCAAACTGCGCTCAGCAGCCTCCAAGTGAATGAGACCTGATCAGGACTGAACTCCTCCTCAAAGACAAGGTAATTTAGTTTCATGATGGACAGATACATTTACTTTTTGCTAAACCGCTAACTGTATCTGTCCAATAGTGGTCCTATTAGCTGACTCCACAACAGCCAACAGCCAAACCTGGCAAGAAAACCACCACAGCACTGTAATACTTGTAATGTAGTCAAACCGACCTCGGAGGCTGTGTTTGGTCCTGGTCTGGCCGCAGTGTTAACTTTCTGGGAGCTGGAACCAGTCCGCACAGAGTCTGCAGTCTGAAGCAATTCTTTGTTGTTTGAATGAATTATTACAATGTGGAGATACGATTTATAAAGTATTAGTATTATGAAAACATGGTTGCTTTTTTCGGGCTATTAAAAATATGCAAGGGACCAATAAAACCCTGTTCTATGAGCCTGGAGGGCCAGTGGGGGGAAATGTTTAAGTAATTGTTCAATTCATTTTTCAAGCAAAACTATCAAACACTCCCTAGTTCCAGGTTATTTTTGTGATCATTTGCTGTTAATTTGTTTGTCTTATGTCATAATAGATCAATCATTTGATCTACATTAACTTGGACATTCTTTACTATTTTTATCAACCAAACAATTAATCAATTAAATAACACAATTTGCAGATTGATTGATTATGAAAATACTTGTTAGTTGCAGCCTAGTTATAAATAACAAAATGCTGTTGAGTTTTGTCGTACACATAGACTAGTACTTTGTAGTACAGGTAAATAAATGTTATTACCTCTTGGACAGAGCGAGCTAATCGTTTCCAGTCTTTATCCTAAGCTAAGCTAACTGGCTGCTGGTTGTAGCTTCATATTTATCATACAGACATGACAGTGGTATCACATCTAACACTCAGCAAGAAAGCATATAAGCATATATTCCAAATTTCAGCTTCATTTTCAGCCTATTCTGTCAAATAAATAGAATAAATGTTCTTTGGTATTTGGTACAAATGATAACTGTCGTTATTTGAACCTGTAATTTGAAAGTGGGTTACAAACATCCCCCAGATTTGTTGTACATCTTATATTTATTTTAAATACATCCAGTTTGAATAGACCTTAAGTAGTTTTGGAAACATTTTGATGTTGGATGACTTGACAGATCATGTCATGGTTTTTAGTTGAGTTTTAACGAAACAGGAAATGTTAAAGAGTGGTAAAATTTTCACATGATGCGGATCTGCAAAATGTCATTTTGGAGAATGCTGTGTTTGTACTTCCTCCTCCAGCAGCTGTGACCTTTGAACCCTAATACACACACACACACACACACACACACACACACACACACACACACACACACACACACACACACACACACACACACACACACACACACACAAGACAAGGCAAGGCACATACATAGAGCTTTTTTTGTTTGGATATTTGGACACCACTTGTTAGTAAAAACATGGATCCCTCATCCTCTCTCACTTACTCACTCGCACACAGAGTTTCCATAGCTGTGTCCAAGTTTTTCTGGGCAGCTGAATGTTTGCATGTTGGACCGACCAGGCAGACTTAGCTGACCTCAACTCAGCCTCTCTCTTTCTATCTGTGTTGCTTTGACCTGAACTTACTTCCCATCGCCAGTGTTTCCCGTATCAGCATTTAACCTACAGCTGTAAAATCTGTTTCCCTGTTTTCCACCGTTCCTCTGTAGTATGTAAATCTTCTGTTTGCATTTAAACGCATCCCAGTGTGATATAAAATGTGCTGTAATGTATCTTTGGTACATTGAAGAGACTATGTAGAGACAGATATATTTGTGTGAATTTGATAGAATATTAATTGCTTGAAATTGTTGGGAACAGTTACAGAATGGAAAAACTGACCCAAACTGTAAAAGGTAAAGATCGAAAATTTGGACCATTTACATGAATTGAGATACTGAAACAATAATTGTGAAGTGGATTGGAAGTGAGAATATATACGTGACTAGAGATATTTTTTTCAATATTATATTTTTATAGTATTGGCGCTGGTTACAGTTTTCAAATCTGAAAACTCAAAGTAATAGTACAAACAAGACTAAGAGTTTACAGCTGTGCTAGCAGCTCTGTTAGGCACAGTGGATGCTAATATTTAACAAGTAAAAAGGCCAAATTTGGCTTTTAAACTAGGCTATTGGTCTGACAAAACAAGCAATCTGAAGCTGTCGGTTTGATCTTTGAGAAACTGAATTAAAATTTTCTAGACTAAATAATTAATCAAAAACAGATTAATAGTTAGCTGCTGCAGCACTACTTGTATGGCATGTTAAAACACATGCTGTATATTTACTATATATACTTAATTATTTTCACACAGAGGTCACGTGCACAGGGTGTTTGCTTTGCTTCCAGGAAGGTTTTTGTTTTATTACCACACTTAATGTCTTTATACAGTCACCCTGCTGACTTATCAGCTATCTTAACAGTTTGATCAGGTTAATGGATGTAGCCTACACCACAACAAGCTTTCTCTGCGAGCCCAATCTCACCCGATTGGTTATATATAATATAATAATTTTCCAGTGCACTTCCTTGAATTGGAGCTGGGGGAGTTTACGGATAAGGATTTATCCGAATGAGCAACATAATCTAAACACTCTCTTCACATTGTGACTTTGGTTAAACATGAACGTGAAACACCTTCTCACAAATCTGGAAAGTGGGTTTGTTTGCATTTGAGTAATTCTCCTTGAATGCCTGTAACTGATAAACTCAAATTAAAATCCCCAGACTGTGTGTCGAACAGTCGTTTAAAGGTTATTTGACCTGCAGTGAAACATTAACTGGAACTGTTTTTGACTGTGAAAGATGGTGTTTTTTCAGTTTCTGTGGCTGTCATTCCTCCTTAAATGTATAATTATCTACAGTGACAGGACTGCCCATATCATCTGTAATGATTGAGCCAGCATTGAATATTTAACTTCCTTCTCTCCTTCAAATGTTGTTCTTTCAGCACGCTGACACAGAAAGATCAAAGTGTAACCTCTCAGGTTTATAAAATCCCTCTTGCAAGTGCAATCTGTCATGTTTTCTTATTTTATGTCTTTATACTCTAAACCCAAATCTTCACCTATAACAAAACATATGGTTCTCATATTATTACATCATATTTGTTACCTTAACAGCTGGTTTCTGCACTTCCTTATTGGCACAAGGTTACATTTTTCCCTGATGGAAAAACAAACATCAAGAAGAAATTAAAGGATATTTTTGATACATATTGTAGTAATTGTGCTTCTACCAAGTTGAACCAAGGATCTATTTTGCATCATAATGCTATTTGTACTTTTGTGATACATTATGAAAACACAAATGCAAATTTTAACCACTGCCCGAGTATGAAAAACTGTCCCAAGCTTCTCTCCAACTACAGCAACAACACCGTAGCCAACGACATGCAGTCGTCCACAAACGCCACAAAACCAGCTCCCAGCACAACACAGACTCCAACACAAACTCCACGATAAAAAAAACACAATAAAGCTTTATGTGCTGAAGCCTGTCAGGCCAAATGAGAATCAGATCGGTGAAAACATCAGAAAGGCTGGAGAAACACGATAGCCCGCCGGCCAAGGCCGAGCAGTTGCTACTGTTATCTGGTTCATTGCAATATATTATGTAAGGTTATGTCTTTCCACGTTACTATTCCAGCTTACACCATTCATATTACTATCCTGTGTACCACCGGTACAAGTGTGTTAAAAGTGTTTATTTTAGCCTCTAAGAAAGGATCTAACGCTACAAAGCAAATGTGGAGCGATTTGTTTACTAGCCTTGGTGCAAGGCAGGACCAGCCAGCTATTAGTGAAGATCTACCGCTGTTTGCTTTGTAACGTTCAATTTAGATTTATTGACGTTTGACCAACACTCAGGTACACAGCTTCTCCACAGTCTCAGTTGATGTAACTGTGTCCCACATTACACCTGGTTGCCATATTAAAACCGAACCGCAAGTGGCCGCTGATAACTACATATTACCCCATTTTAATACTTTTTAAAACTTTGAATTATGACTCTATCTAAAGATTAAACAGGTGGGAATAATTGTGGTGGGAATGAGAGTATTCAAATAAACAGCTCAGGCAAACACTTGTCTTTCTGTGAGTTTTATTCAAGTCTTCTGCAGAAGGCCTCACAGCAAAACACATATACACGTATGCTCGAATGAGTGAGGAGAGCTCAGTTGTCACTCCCTGGGTGGAGCAAGCTTGTGGTGTCTGTCAGGTTCAGTGGTGCGATTTCACTGTAAATCAAATATTATTGGGTTTTGGACATTTGACAACATCACCTTGGCATTTTTCATCATTTTCTGACATTTTGTAGACCAAAAGAATTATCAAGAAAATAACCGCTAATGAAAAATAATCATTAGCTGCATCTAGCTGTGCATGAAGGAACTACAAAATTCCTTTCGTTATGCAGCCTGCTGTATAAAGACTATTACTTACCTGATCTTCCCTTCATTCTTTGTCTTGTCTGACCAACAGTCCAAAACCCAAAAATCTAAAACAGAAAAAAGCAGAAAATCCTCACATTTAAGAGACTGGAACCAGGGAATATTTTCATTTCTGCTTGATAAATTGCCTAAATTATTAATCAAATTACCATATCAGCATTAATTATGATACAAACAGAAAACTAGTTGGCTAACAGTGGCTTATTTGCTTCTAATAAACATTATATGTGGACAAAAACCAATAAACCAAAAAGTCAAAACCCACACAGGTGTTTTAAATAACTGTTCTTGCATGTTACTAAACTCCATGTGCTTCCAGGAATGATTTAAGAAGTGCAGTATGTTGTGCTGTAATTAACAGATGTAAAAAAGCTATCAGAAAATTAAAGAGAGAGTAAGTGATTTTGCTGAAGGGTTGTTGATATTTGAGCTCAGCTTCCAAACAAATACACCACTTCCTTCAGTGCTCCCTCAGAAGCTCTGCCCCCCTAGGTTTCTCCTAACGCCTTCACCCTTACCTTGTCATATAACTTTCTTCTCTGTTTATACTCTTTAGAATTTTTCCTCTTTTGGCTCTTTCTCGGTCATCTCTCCTTCTTCACAGTTTCTGGAGTCCAGCATGTTCAAATGTGCTCTCTCTCCCGTTGCCCCCCTCCCCCATCACTCCAGTGCATGAGCACTAACTGTTGCTGACTGGCTGTAACAATGTTGTGTGTCAAGGTCCACACCACTTTCTTTATTTTCCATTTACACAGCCAGGGCTGCGTAGCAACCCAATCTATTAAATTGCGATGACGATCCATGATCTAAATTGCAATTTTTCCCCTCATTTTTGAAATGCACTGTGGACTATAGCCAGAATTGAGGTTGCCTATGAATTTCTCCATCTGTAGATGGGATATCATATTTGAAGGCGTATCATATGGTGGACAGTATTCAGAGGTTCATTCCTGCACTTTACATCTTTGATGAGCCAAAAAAATTACGGAAACTGCAGCAATGGTAAAACGGACAATTTCAGTTTGACGTGTTGTGCGTTCAGAGATGGTATTCACTTGGTTGTAACGAGTGGTTATTTGAGTTACTGTTGCCTTTCTCCCATCTCGAACCAGTCTGTCCACTCTCCTCTGACCCCCTACGTCAACAAGGCATTTTCATCTACACAACTGCCGCTCACTGGATATTTTCTCTTTCATCGGGCCATTCTCTGGAAACCCTAGAGACGGTTGTGCGTGAAAATCCCAGTAGATCAGCAGTTCCTGAAATACTCAGACCAGCCCGTCTGGCACCAACAACCACGCCACGTTCAAAGTCACTTAAATCCCCTTTCTTCCCCATTCTGATGCTCGGTTTGAACTTCTTCAGTAAGTTGTCTTGACCATGTCTACACGCCTAAATGCATTAAGTTGCGGCCATGTGATTGACGGATTAGCTATTTGTGTTGACAAGCAATTGAACATGTGTATCTAATAAAGTGGCCAGTGGGTGTATTTGTGCACAGTTGTGTTTAGGCTCTCTTGTAAACGATAGTTTTAATGATCTTACCCCATTTAGCTGAGAAGGTTTTTAGCTCCTACGTTTTAGTAAAATGTCCCTCCATTCTAGTGACTTCTTCTGGTTGGACAATTAGAATTGTTTTTTAATAAGGGACCTTTTTAATTGTGGTGTGTATTTTATTCTTGCAACCTGGGAGAGGAGGGAAGAAGTGTTCGGTTTTATTGTGTGTTATATGAAAGAGGTCATTGCCTTGCTGGGAAATGTGTAACTGCAACTGTATTGTTGGTCCACGTGGGCTGTTGACTATTCACAAAAAGCCAACACACTACTCTCAGCCCAAACTGGGAGACGTTTTACACGTTTTGTTTTGACATGCATTTTTTTGGATAAGTTATCAATACACTGTCACCAAGGATCATTTCTTTAACATGCACAGTAAAGTTTTTATTTCATAGTTGTAGAGATAAACAGGAAACATGAAATCAAAGGTCGAACGTGCGTTGTGGTTGGTATGCACCTTAACCAGACGCCCTTACACACATTTTAGATTGTAATAAAAGTGATAGGTAGGTAGTTCTTTGTGGCTATTTTCTAGAGTTTAAACTGGACTTTAATGTTACCCTAAAAATGTTCTGTTGAGTCCTTTTATGGCATTCAAATAATATGTAAATGTCACTCCTTGTATTAAAAATAATTTCGTACCTTTTGTGTAACTTTTTTTTCTTCAGTTACAGATCATGTATCCTAGATGGTTGTTTTTAATGTATTGTGTGTGGTGATACCAGCATTGTGATGAGAAGGCTGTTCTTGTATAACTGTATTGTGAGTTGAACGGTGATTCCCTTGTTATTGTCTTGTACTTTTTCTCTCTATTCTCGTCTCTGTATTCACTGTCTCTCATCTTTGCTTCCTCTAATCTCTTCGTCTCTCTGTACCAAGCTAAAAGTATCATTAGACAGTAACCACTGTATTTGCTGACAGGGTGTGGCAACGTTGTGGGCACTGTGTGTGTGTGTGTGTGTGTGTGTGTGTGTGTGTGTGCGCTGTGACTGTTCCTTTTTTAGTTCAGGGAGGAAACTCAACCAGAATCATAGGAATATAATACGCTTCTGTGGGTGTGTTTTTATTAAATGGTCTTTCAAGCAGTTCTTGGGAGAACAATATGCGAGTGTGTGTCATAGTCTGTCTGTCTATCTATCTATCTGTTTGTTTGTTTGTGCGCGGCTGTTAACAAGTGCTTTTTGAGGCCATGATTGCTACAGTTGAATCACTCAAACTTTCCACAGTTCAGGGAGTGGAGTTGCTCTGCTAAAGTTGTTGAGCAGACGTGTATGTCGTGTGGTAGGTTTATGTAGTAAGCAGCACATCCTCACATTTGAGAAGCTGGAACACGGTAGTTTTTTGGCATTAATAAAATAAATAAACAAGATATTTACTGTCAAAATAGCTGCTGATTATTTATTTGTGAATTAACCTTTTGAATTAACAATCTTTTCAGCTGTATAACAAACATGATTTCAAACGTGACATCTACATAATAAGAATGAAATTATGGAGTCGCTGAGGTTGACACACTTCCTGCCAGGTTTCTGTTTTTCAAACCAGCCAGCCAGAGAAGAGTTAACTTCAAAGCAAACTAAATTTATTTTTAGAAAAGACAAGTGCACATCACATCTATTAAGATATGACATAAGCAGTATAATTTACATTACATATATATTTAAAAAATAATTTTCATGACATTGAATTCAGACTAACTTTTAAAGGAAGAAACATTCTTCTGTAAAATGCTTGCTTAGTTCAGTATACTCTGGTTTTACTTATAGCTACTTGGTCTGGTACCTTATGGTGGCTAAAGTTAGCTAATGTTTGCATAGATCATATTGCTGTGTAACTCATAGCTGTGTTTGCTGACTTTATTTGTTCTTCTCTACGTGTGTGACTGTTACACTATATTTTCAGCATTATCCTGTCTAGCACAAGTTATAGTCTCAGTTTAAATTTAAAAAAATGTTTTTGATGACTAGCTATATCCATTAATGACAATAATGGTTTAACATTGTTAAAATTAGCTTAATGAAAGGGCAACCTGGTGGCTTTACTAGCAGCTTGAGTTAACGTGAGCTTTGGACTCAAATGTTCAGAAAATACCAAATTTTAGAGGTTCAGAGCTAGTAAGTTTATTAGCTTAAAGCACTGATGACAAAAAGTTGAACTTGGAGATTCTGCCAGCTGTTAACCAATTGCTAGCTGTTGGGGCGGTTTTTTACTCATCAACTGACTAGCTGGCTGCTAGTTACCTGTCTGAATACGACTTGACGCCATCTTCAAGATAATAGACTCACTGCTCTGTTTTATGGAATAACTTATAGACACAGTCCTCTTTTCTTTTTAAATATCATAATGATTCAAAATCAATCACAGCGCAATGCAGGACTCGTTCTACCTGAGGTCCGACACTTACATGGCTGCGCTCAATTGACTCTAATGTAAGTGAGTCGTTTTCCAGCTTTCTTCCAAGATATGGTCAAACTCTGTTCCTGGGTCTGTGACGGAAAGGTAAGAGCAGTAACCCCACCCGGATCTGAACCCGGGTCTACGGGGTTACCAAACGTGCAACTTGACGGCAACGCCAAAGAGCAAGGCTCATTGGTATGGCAGTCGCAGTGTGACGGTGGTCAACCGTAGTGACGGTGGTCCGTCACAGGGGCACTTTTAATAATTAAAGTCGCAACCCAGAGAGGCTGAAAGAAGAGGTAGGATTTATTATCTTACCAAAACCTAAGACAAGACAAATCCAGAAAAGTTTAGGATGTGTAATGGTAATTAGCTAACGCTAGCTAACTTACTGCTGACGTAATAAAGCCCTACTGTTCTGTTTTTTAATCATTGTAATAGTGAACAGAGACCTGCTCAGCAGTACAAGAACAGTGTTGATCCTTAATATCGTTGTCCTATTTCTCAATAGTCAGGTGATATGGTGGTTGGTTCACTTTTACTCTTTGATTGGTAGGCTTTAGCTTCTTTCTACAATATTAAAATGCACAAAGCAACTGCAAAACTGTCTGCTTATTTCTGAGATCGCTTTTTCCAACAAATTTGTCAATATTTCTCAGAGGAGTGCAGTAATAAAAAGGTGCAGCGCCATGATAAAAGTCTGTCAGGTCCGACAGTTTGTCGGACTTAGCAACAGTAACTAAGGGGGGCGTGGCTTAGCAAAGCGTCAATTGGCGTCCACATCTCAGTTTGAGGCCTATTTATCACTGGTGAATTCAGCAAATCAAATAGGTCAGGTGCGTGCCCATTATTGGCCGTTTCTGCCAGAAGCAGTCGACCAATCAGAGTTTTTATAGGTGTGATTAACAATGGGAAAGTAATAGATCAATATAAGGACAGAAAAAAGTCCAAGAAAATGGCAACAAGCGTGAATGAGGTTGACCCAGGTATGCAAGTCGACTTACAGAAATAACAACTCTTAAATCTACTTATTTTATTTAATGTTTGGTCCATGTCAAGGTACTAAAAAAACTAACCATTTTGCTCTGAATGTCTCCTAATAGTTGGGTGATTCATTCACCTTTCCTCAGCTGCCACCATGAGACTAAAACTTTCACTTGTACACAGGAAACCAACATATTTGCTGAGCACATTCATGCTCCCCAAAGGAACCCTTTTGATTTTTTTATGGTCTTGTGACCTTTCCTCTGGCGCGACATTCAGAAAAAAGTAAAATTAACAATAACTAATCTAAACTCCTTCCAGTTACTTTTGTGATCATGTCAATGTAATGCAATTTCTTATTTTTCTTTTTTTTAACATGAATAGCTTGGGCAGCTAAAATGTGACGTAATATATCACCAAAAACTAACTAGCTAAAAAAAAACTCACTGGGATGCTTATTCCTGTAAACTCACTGTTACTGCTGTGGTTATAAAACTCAAACAGCACAGAGTTTAGGAAATGAACGTAAGTCAGTGGAAAGCTCTCATAGATAAGTATGGGGTGTGTGTGTGTGTGTGTGTGTGTGTGTGTGTGTGTGTGTGTGTGTGTGTGTGTGTGTGTGTGTGTGTGTGTGTGTGTGTGTGTGTGTGTGTGTGTGTGTGTGTGTGTGTGTGTGTGTGTGTGGTCTGGCAGCTGTGTGTGTTCAGTTCCTGTTATCTTTAACTGTCATGCTTGCTTCCTTCTGTGTTTTTATGGGGTTTTTTGTGTGTGTGTGTGTGTGTGTGGCGACGGTGACATTGTGTAGCTCTGTGGTGACAACATGGCTGTCATGTTGCAAAGCCTTGTGTGTGAGGAAATAAGAGTCACTGGGAATCTAATTGAAACTTCAGTGCTTTAGTATAGTTATTGTACTTTTGTAGACTTTGCATTTTGCATATGTAATTCTTCAGATTTGACCATTGTTTTGGTAAAATCTCATTTTACATTGGTTTGTTACATAATGTTATACTCACTACATACTGTATGCTAGAGCTTGATTTGTTGTCAACTATTAAATGAATCACCAAATAATTTGACAATTGATTAATCAATTGAGGAGTTTTTTTTTTTTTTAAACTAAGTCATATTTGTCTGTCTTGAGCTTTTTAAATGTGAATATCTTTTTCGGGTTTATATACTCCTCTCTGACAGTCAGCTGAATCTTTTTGGTTTTTGGACAAAACAAGACATTTGACATCATCTTGGGCTTTGGGAAACCCTGATCAACATTTTTCACTATTTTCTGATATTTTATATACCACACAATGAAACGATAAATCAAGAAAACAAGTGACAGATTAATCGACTATATGAAGATAATTTTCAGTTGCGGCCTTTTTTTTAGTCAAATCTCATTTCACATAAAGTAATATGCAACATTATGTTATACTCACTGCATATCCTATGAATTTAATATAGTTTTATGTAAAATATGTTTTTAAATAATTTAATTATTGTGTAAATATAAACTACTCTTCATCAGTTTTCTTTTTGCCTCCTCTCCTCTTCCTCCTCACAGAGTTCTCAGATCGATCCAGAGGAGTTGTTCACCAAATTGGATCGGATTGGAAAAGGATCTTTTGGAGAGGTGTGCGTCATTTTTCACATTTAAGTTCATCATGAAACCTGGTTGATTGTTAGTGTTATGCCTGAAGTCAATGAGACCAATTCTTTTGTGTTTATCTACTTTTATTTTTAATTATTTTTCTATATTATCTCACTCTTTCTTTCTTATTATCTCATCTTCACTCCTCTCATCCTTTTTACTTCCATTTCCTTGTCTTTTTGATTTCTTATTTGCTCTGTCTTCTCTGCATCTTGTCTGTTATTTTTGTTTGTTTTTAATTGTCTGTCTTTGTCTTTTGTCCTGTTACTCTTTTATCTTCTGCTTTCCCTGTTGTCTTTTGGCCATATTTCATTGCCTCATTTTCTTGTATCAACTTTTCTCTAACCGTCTTTCCTTTCCCCGTATCATCGCACTGATGCATTCCTCCTCCTCCTGCAGGTGTTTAAAGGTATCGATAATCATACTCAGAGTGTTGTTGCAATTAAGACCATTGACCTGGAGGAGGCTGAGGATGAGATCGAGGACATCCAGCAAGAGATCACAGTTCTCAGTCAGTGCGACAGTCCGTACATCACCAAGTACTTCGGCTCCTATCTGAAGGTAAGACCGACTTTTTAATTCCTTCAAACTGATCAGTTTATGGCACAAAACAGGAAGGGGATGTTGTTCTTACAGGGAAAACTGAGCTAAAAATATCCCATTTCAAAAAGGTCACTGTTGATTTGATTAATTCATTATGCATTTTCTGTTCGTTTAGAAAATGAATTCTCTCTTTCAGGGCAGTAAACTATGGATCATCATGGAGTATCTTGGTGGAGGCTCAGCACTCGACTTGGTGAGTGTTAAAGTAGTTTCTAGTAAGATTTATTGATCTGATTCAGTAAAATTACATAAAAATAAGGTCACTCGTGAAGTAAAGTTATAGCATTTATTCAGAATTCAATTGGCAGAGATTTAAATCCAAAAGGAGTGATCCTCACATTAAAGGCTTCTTTCAAAAGATGAAACTTTCTAAAATTAAAATGGCTACTATAGCTCTACCCTCTGGAAATGTATCCCTTCAGTTTAATCTGAATATTTCCTGCTAGATATGGTGGCTTTTTATCCATTATAATTCACATTTGTGTCCAAATAAATCCACAGGTAAGGGGGGGAAAAAAGGACAAAAGAAGAAAATCAAAACCTAATCAGAAAATCTGGACTGTGATTATTAGCTAGGGGGGAAATTGTGGGTGTACGAAGCAGTAAATAATAAGAAGGTTGGAAATGGATATGAATGAAATGTAAAAAATGTTTTTTATAAAAAATATATACCGCAATACTTGTGATGCCGTGGTTGCCATTTTCTGTGTTGAGTCTTGTCACATATCAAACTGAACAGGGTGTGTTTAAGTTTCTACGTGTACCCTCCGGCATGTCGGTGAGTGTTTAAGTCTGTGTCATCACGTGACGTGTGTGTGTGTGTGTGTGTGTGTGTGTGTGTGTGTGTGTGTGTGTGTGTTTGCAGCTCCGGGCGGGTCCATTTGATGAGTCTCAGATTGCCACCATGCTGAAGGAGATCCTGAAAGGGCTTGACTACCTGCACTCTGAGAAGAAGATCCACAGAGACATCAAAGGTATGGACAGGATTAAACTCCAGCCTGGATCTTTAGGTCTTGTGTGGTGTGATTTAGTATTGTGCTTTAGTAAAATATAATGACTTGCAAGAGACACATTTAAAGAAGATCAGTCAATAATGCTGCAACAGAAGCCAAGATATCCTGACTGTTAGTATCTACTGTGGATCAAGCTCCAAAAACACTACACTTCCCATAATGTAATTCAAAAGCATCCATCATGAGACCCTCCCTGACTGGCAAATGGCAACATCTTCCAACCCGAAATACCCAAGACTCGTTTAACAAAGCTCATGTACAGCTCCAGAAGACACTATACAAATGTTTTCACAGGCTGTGTAGTACTTTCTGTTACTTGTAAATTAATTTTAACATGTAAAAGTGGTGTCATGCCCCTTAATGGGCTCATGAATAGCACTTGTTCACTCTGTGTGCCCACATATACCAAGCCAGGAGAAGATCCAGACTGCTGAAATTCCCACATTTTAAGGCACAGTGTGAAGAATTTCTGATGATGGTGCACCCTGGTGGCAGAATTAAAAAATACTGTGGCAGATTACAGATCTGACCCTAGACACAGACAATAAAAGCGCTTAAAGTAACAAAGACTTCAGCAATCAGACTTGGCAATCAGAATAATCTGAAAGATGCTTTAATCGTATAACAATTCCATACAAAGGTGCTTTAAAGCTGTAAAAGTGTAGAGAGTCTTCCATGAAACAAATGTTGATTTACCAAAATCGGGAATAATTCTCTGTAGCTGCCAACGTCCTGCTGTCGGAGCACGGTCAGGTGAAGCTGGCGGACTTCGGGGTGGCCGGTCAGCTGACAGACACGCAGATCAAAAGGGAAACTTTTGTGGGTACGCCGTTCTGGATGGCTCCCGAGGTCATCCAGCAGTCCGCCTACGACTCCAAGGTAAGACACTTTTTTATATCACTACAGACATATGTATTCATATATTCATCCAATTAAAGGTACAGGAAACTCAAATTTGCAACATTATAGGTTTAAATTGTGTTGGTGGTCTTGTCATTGTTTGCTAAACCCGTTGTCCAATTGTAGCTTTTAGGGCTGTGTTTGCTCTGATGTTTGTATCTAAGGTTAACATGCCTGGCTAACTAGTTACACTTTGTAGTAACCTAGCGCTACTTCCAGTCAAGATTTAGCATTAAGTTAGCTAACTGCATTACATTGTGAGGTTACATTACATTAAATTACATTACATTTACTCATTTAGCTGACGCTTTTATCCAAGGTGACTTACAATTGCTATATATGTCAGAGGTCGCACGCCTCTGGAGCAACAAGGAGTTTAAGTATCTTGTTCAGGGAGACATTGGTGAATGTGTGACAGTGGAAACCCGGGTCTCCCACATTAGAGGCATGTGTCTTATCCACTGCCCCATCGCCACCCCATTAGAAAAAGTTAGGTTCTAAAGAAAACACCATTCAGAAGTGGCACCTCTCTGCGTGTGAGCCGTGTAACAGCAATCCTAGATGCTACTAATTGCTAAATCAGAATTTAATGTAACGTTACCGGCTCTGTCCTGGTCTGTTAGGGATTACAGGAAGCTTACCTGAAATAACTTTATCAAACTTCGTCAGTTTGTCCTCATCCTGAAATCCCTTTCTCTGACAAAGGTAAATATATTAACTTATTATGTCTAACTAGCATCCCTGTTTATTGTTGGTCATGTCATCGTCTGAAAAAGTGAAGCCTACTTTTGTCCACTTGTGTCCCATTGTTTAAAATATTAATATACATTACACAAGCTACTTTTAACTGGGAGATTCTGCTGCAAGTGACGTGACACAATTTTTCTAGGTTAAGAGTCACCACCCTGCTGAGCTATAAAACACACTGTTTACTCATGGGTGTAGAGTTGTGTTGGAGTGATGTTTATTGTCCCTCACAAACAAGCCAGTAGTGCCGACTAACGTAACTTGAAAGATAAAAAAATAAGAGCTGAATCCAAAATGGATCCTGCACTTGGCACCCATTCCTAGTTAGAGCCTCTGGGTGGATGTGAAACGTTAAATAACTTGTTTTGTCATTCGTGAGGTTGTTAAAATGATTAGGTCTCATTTCTCAGATTTAGTTATACTCGTCGGTGATCAGCGCAAACAAAGAAGAAGAAGATACTTTATTGTCACATACACGTTGCGAAATTCATTCTCTGCGTTTAACCCATCCCTCAAAGGAGCAGTGGGCAGCCGCTGTGCAGATCTCCAGAACTCGAGATCTTTATCAGTGTGTAGTCAATGTCACTGACTGGAGAACCTAACATGTTTTTAATGATGGGGCAAACCGGCGCAAACCCACGCAGAGAACATGCAAACTCCACACAGAAAGGCCAGGGTTTGAACCTTCTTGCTGTGAGGCCTTAGTACTGTCCACTGGACCACCGTGCTGCCAACTACCTATTTGTTGGGATGAATGTGGCGATGCTGCTCTGTTGTATTTTTAGTTCTGGTTGTTAAAAGCTCATCTGGTTTAAATATACAGTTTATGGCTGTGGGATTACTCTGTGCCTTTGTGTATTGGCGTAGCAACTTCAGCCACGTGGTTGTCTTGCTGTGTCTGGCTTTGAGGCACTTTGCATTACTTCCACAGTCTCTTTGGTTTTATTTGCATGTAAGAGAAACTCCCACACTGTCCTTTTGTCTGGACTTGAATGAGAAAGGTCTGAATCACCTGTTGATTTTTAGCTATGCTTGGTACAACACATGCATATGTGTAATGTAGAGATCTGGAAAAGGGATTCCCTTGTCTTTCTCTTTGTCTCTATACTCAGAGTAAACGGCAGTATGCCCCAAAAAGTGACGAACATTCATGTTTTCAGAGCTGCACCTGCTGCTCTCAGACACACACAAAGGTAAAAGCCTGGTATAAATGGTTGGATGAGATACCCAATAACAAAGTAAATAAATGTCTTTTATGAACCTACATAATAAAGTGACGTCTCCTGACCTGCTTGTCTGTCTGTCTGTGTTTCAATGCACGTCTGAGGAAAGCCTGCGTGCGTGCGTGCGTGCGTGCGTGCGTGTGGTTAGGCGTGTTTTGGAAATAAGGCAAATCCATTAGGGTGTGTATACTTTGTCTCTTGATGTGGTTTGATACGTCTGGTTGTGTGTTTGCACACAGATCTGTGTGTATTTTAAAGAGCGTGTGTGTACATATGCATATTGTGTATGTAACGTGTATGAGTTGTTATTATGTCAAAAATGTTACTTTCAACGTCAAATGCCCACAATACTTCCAGAAGTTGTGTGTGTCACTCTTAATCTTAGTTATTTTCTTAGTCACGGGGCTTTTTTTGTGTCAGAATGACGAAAGATTGAGGCTCAAAGAGAGTAAAGAAAGATGTAGAAAAGAAATTACCTGGAAACAGAATGACAAAAGAAAATGTCTGGAAGAAGTCTTCTTTTCACCAGACTCGTTGTCATTAACCATTTCTTGATAATACTGTTTTTGATGATCATATAATTCATTAAATGAGAAAAAGAAAAAGTTACCAGATATTACAGAGATGTTTTACTGTGATAAACAGCTAAAGGAAAAGTATTAAACTTGTGATGATATGCCTTAAGGAAATGATTTTATTTTGTAGTAGTTAACATTTATATCACAACAATGACACAATATGACTGGTGGGAGGTGGATTATATTAATTTTTTTATTTGTGGAAGATTGTTTTGAGTCTTCTATAAAAGGAAGGAAGACAAAGTACCAGAGACACTTAGCAGACACCACTAACAGTTACATAAACAGCAGACGTAACCTGAGCAGTCGGAAGAAGCTTACAAGAAAAGGCTGCCATTGTGCTTAAAGGACGGTGTGTGTGCGTGTCTGTGTATGCGTATATGTCTGTATTTGTTGCCAGATAATCCCAGTAGATTTGTAGATCCAGTCACACATCACCATGTACAGTATTCGCACAATTTGTGCCATTCAGATGGGGATAATGTGGATTTTGACTTTAAAGCTGCCATAAATCCATATTTTCATACTAACAGTGGATCAAGAGGCCCGCTCCTTGTGATGAACTTGAAGAGATGTATTATGACCCTGCAGCTCTGCTGAGCTTATTAGTGTCATTCATCTCATTGTTTTGGTGTTATTGCTGCTTTTGCTACCTGCTCAGCAACAAACAGCTGACAGAGTTGGAAACTAGCTGGTGAACATAGTGGAGCCTTTAGTAGCTAAAGAGCCAGGGGCCGTACAGAAAGTTCCTGTCTTAAGTTAAGATAAGAAGAGTCCCAATTTGGTATTACAGAGGCAAATCCTAACTAACTTTAGGAATCCTATCTTATCTCAAGTAAGGAACACATAACGCTTAACTCGGTAGATTAAAGATAGAGAGTGGGCTAAAACTGCAAACTCAGTCACCGCCGCATATCCGGCATCCAGCGGAGCGATGATGCTGTTAAAAAGAAAATGAGTCCACTGACAAGTGATACGAAGAGAAAGTTGTCTCCAGAGAGCAGACGAAAACCGGTGGTGTCTCCTCCTGTGCTCCCTCACTGACCCTGGCAAAAACCCCTACTCTGCTCGGGAAAGTTAATAATGAAGGTAAAAAAAAAAAAAAAAGAATAATCATAATAATAAAGGCTGCGGGCTAACATCATCATGTTTTCATGTATTTTACATTGTATTTAAACATTGGCATTAGGATCCTTTTTGACATCAAGCCTTTACATTATGTTATATAATGAGACATTATCTAGCGTTAAATCGCCTACAGTTTTGTCTACAAACACATAATAGAATCAATAAGCCACCTGTTGACATTTTGTTGATTTTGTAAAAGCAATAAAAGAGCAGCCATGTGGTTTAAATGAGTTATTAAACACTACCTGGTGGGAAATTAAAAGTTAGGACAGTTTAACAGTTTATTTAAGATTTTACAAAGTTAGGATGCTTCTGTAATACACTTCTCTTATCTAAAGTTAGGAAAGGAACATTGACTTAGGCCATTACAGATTAACAGTTCCTTTTTCCTAAATCAGTTCCTAAATCTTATTACCATGGTTACCAGAGACCAAAAACCGAGCTAAATGGAAAGCAAATATTGGACTTGCATCTGTTAGGTGGCAAGAAGCACGACTCGTGCGCATGCGTGCGTGTTGTCTCCTGCCACTGGCTGCCATATGTTCAGTGTGTAACAGTAACGGAGCTGGTTAAGAGTCAAACAGTGACCGAGCATCCTGTTGTAATGTGACCCCGAGCAGCTCAGCTACAACTGTAGAGTCTGTGTGTGTGTGTGTGAGATGATGGCTGCTCCTTACCTGGTCTGCCACATGGTCATTGGAGCAAGTCAAAACTAAGTGACATTCAACCTGTGTGTGTGTGTGTGTGTGTGTGTGTGTGTGTGTGTGTGTGTGTGTGTGTGTGCCCAGGTTGACATATGGTTAGTGGGTGTCATAGCCATTGTGCAAACAAAAAGTCAGCCTGACAACTCTCACCCAAACCGTGTGTGTGTGTGTTCATGTAGAAATAGCTGTGTGATCTCTATTCCTAACATGCAGTGAAACAAGTGCAAGCAAAAACTTGAGATTTTGCTGAGGATTTGTCTTTTTCTTTCTGTTTTATATTATTGTAATCTGAATTATCTTTGGGTTTTGGACTGTTGGTCAAACAAAACAAGCTATTTGAATATTTTCCCCTATTTTTAAACATTTTATAGTGTAAACAATTCTTAAAACAATGCTTAATCATAACAATAACAGACAGACAGATGAAGTGATAATGAAAACAATCACTCTCTAACTTTGGGTAAAAACCAGTCACTCTGAGGGATGTGTTGCAGTTGTAGCAGGCCTCTAAAATACTGCTTCTGGTTAAAAATTGCATTAGACGTTTGGTATTTTGACAAGAGATGCTGCCAAAAGCCTGTTCAAACTTTCCTGTCACAACAGCGCCCGTTTGTTTTAAAGGTGGCTGTAAAATGTCTTTTTGTAAGGAATTTATACAGAATATTCTGGGACACTTGGCATCCTTAAGTCTCTTTTTATCATTGTTATTAATCATTGTAAACCTACAAAGATACATTCAACATGTCAAAAGCTAGCCAGGTATAAATGAAGGCTGTAACCAGTGCACTTTTTCAGGGGAACACTTATGAGTTAGATTGTTAACCGTCTGTAGTGACAGGTGTTCTGACTGTGTCTCTGCAGGCTGATATTTGGTCACTGGGCATCACTGCCATCGAGCTTGCCAAGGGAGAACCTCCGAACTCAGACATGCATCCGATGCGAGTGCTGTTCCACATCCCCAAGTCTCCTCCTCCGACGCTGAGTGGAGATTTCTCCAAGAGCTTCAAAGAGTTCACCGAGTCTTGCCTCAACAAGGACCCTGCCTTTGTAAGACACACACACACACACACACACACACACACACACACACACACACACACACACACACACACACACACACACACACACACACACACACACACTAATGAACTGTAGTTTTTTTTTTACTAATTTTATATTTAGATATTCCCCTCTCCAGTATTTGCAGCTGGACAGGAGTCTTTTTTATGGTGTTCATGTGTTTTTATGTGTCTTACACAGTGGTGGGAAGTGACTAAGTACATGTATTGAAATGCTGTACTTAATTACAATTACAATTACGCTTAAATTCAGCATCAGGTACTACTTGAGTATTTCCAACTGTTTACTACTTCACACTTCTACTCCACTACTCTGAGGCAAATATTCTCTTTTATCTGACAGCTTTAGTTACTATAAGTAAAAACCAACCACCGGGATTATAAACACATTGTTGTATTTTAAACCAAAATAAACCAGGTTTCCCAACCTTTTTGACTTTTGGGGCTCCTTGTCACTTTTCAGATGTCTTTGAGTTGTTATCAGGTCCTACAAAGAAACATTTCTCCTCTAAACTACCCACATGATTTCATTTAATGGTCACACATTGTAACAACTGATATTTCCATGTCTTTTTTGATTTAAAAAACAAAAGCAGGTCTAGCTGCTCTAAATAGTGTTAAAGTATCCAAAACACTCAACCCATGAAGAAATGGACACAGCCTTTATTATTATTACTAACTGTTTGAGGCAAAAAGAGGTAAAATTATCTATTATCAGAATCTTAGTTTATTCTTCTTTCCTCTCCGATTATTCATCTCATGACCCCTCATATTTATCTGGTGACCCTTTGGAGGGGCTCAACCCCTATGTTGGGAACTTCTGGCCTAAACTAGCTGACTTTATGTAAAGTAGTTCAAACTTTCTCCACCTGGAGCAGCTACAACAGAACAATGCTGCTCTAACATTGATGCATCAATAATATGCCAGTCATTTACTGCAGAACGAGTATCTTTACTTTTGATACTTTAAAACTTTAGATACAATTTGTTCATAATACTTAAGTACTTTTACTTAATTAGGTTTTTGAATGCAGGACTTTAAAATAGAGGGTTTTGGTATGGTTACGTAGGAAAAGGATCTGATTAATCCTTCCACCACTGGTTTTATACTTTGACTGAAATTTTCTTTTACTAATCAGACAACGATAACATTTTAGGGTTTTCCTAGGGGCAACAGTTTTAATGAGTGCCACTGAAATAAAAACTAAATAAATAAATATATTAAAGAAAACCAACTACCAAAATCTTCCCATCATATAGAAAATGCAGATTTTATACATACATAAAATGCTAAATGTTTTTGTGTCTTGACTTTTTAAATAAAGGTTTTTTTCTGCTGTTTGTCATCCTGTTAAATTCATCTAAACTCAACATTTATATAGTTTTTAAGGTTAGGAGGTTTGAGGCAAATAAATATATTTTCATGTCATTGATTTTAGGTCAGTTTCCCTTTTATATGTGTGATTGTATTTGCATCTTGCTGCCCCCTGGTGGACTAACAGCTCCTCTCGCCCTCTTTTTTTTTTTTCTCTTTCTCATCCACATATACAGTAAACCATTTAAGAAAGATAAGTACAATTTCCGAACCTGAGAGATTCACTATCCACCACTCCCATTATTTATTTTATTCATCATCTCTCTCTCTGAAGCCCCTTATAAAAACCCTGAATGAAGAAATGAAGACAGTCTGTAAATCTTGTCCCTCTGCTCTCTCTTCACAGCGTCCCACAGCCAAGGAGCTCCTCAAACACAAGTTCATTGTTAAACACTGTAAGAAGACATCCTACCTCAGTGAGCTGATTGACAGGTACAGGAGGTGGAAAGAGGAGGGGCACACCGACAGCAGCTCTGATGACTCAGACAGGTAATCTGGTTACTTTTGTTGTGGCAAAAACTTCATTTCCAGATGTTGATTTCTTTTTTGTTTGTTTTAACTTTGAGTTAAACACTGTGATTTAAACAGGAAAACGCTGCAAAGAAGCGCAGTTCTGTTTAAGTCTATGTGCACATGGTGAAGTGCTTAGTGAGTAACGTGTGTGTGTGTGTGTGTGTGTGTGTGTGTGTGTGTGTGTGTGTGTTTATGCGTGTATAAAGTGAGTCCAGTAATAAGGAGAACAGTGAATCTCCCGAGTGGTCCTTCACCACTGTCCGCAAGAAGAAGACGGAGGGCAGGAAGTTCATCAATGGGACGGTCAGTGTGTGTGTGTGTGTGTGTGTGTGTGTGTATATATATGTATATATACTGTGTGTGTGCAAGTAAAGCATGCACTTCAGAAACTCTTCATGGGTGGAGAAATGCTAATATCTTTTGTCAAAATGGTCAAATCTCATTTGATTGTTTGACAGGGTAAAAAGTACCTTTGCAATTGCATTTCTTCCAGTCTGCATGAGGGGTGAGATTTAACATAATTTTTTTCCCTTTTGTAAACTCAAGAAAAAGTATTGAAGCATTTGAAAATGTTCCTTTTTACATTTAGCACACATTTTGAGAGATGAAATAGTAAAAAGGACCACTGACTGATTTTATTCCAAAATCCTGGAAAACGTAACTTCACAGAAAAACACTGGTCAGTATTTCAAAGTGGACGTTCTGTTAAAAAAAAGCGTTTTTATGAACAAGATCTTAAGTTGACTTTTTTTGTCTTGTCGAACAAGCCTTTATGTGTCTTTACAACTGCACCAAATATAAATAAATAAGTATACTAAGCATAAGTAATATAAATAAGTTCTCACCTTGTTTTTTTTCTCCTTTTCAACTTCACCTTCTGTCTCTTTCTCCTTCTCTTAATCTGTGCAGAGTCAGGATCAGCTGAGTAAATCTGCCAGTCTGGCCACAGTCATCTCTCCTGTCTTCACTGAGGTGAGCATATGTAGACTTGACTCATAAAAATAATAAGATCAGCCAAAAACAACCACATTTTGTACAGTATACAGTTTTGAGGCATTGACAGCACAGTTTGTCTGTAAAAATATGTACATGTGTACACTACGTACAATATGAGTGTATATACGAAATATAGCGTACTGCATTCAAGAGCAGTCACAAAGTGCTTCACAAAAGAAATAAAGAAGCTGACAGCCTTAAAATAAAAAAACACAAAAAAGAAATAAGTGAAAATAAGAGTGAATAGAAAATTACACAGACGCGTATATAAACATTTATATTTACTCATTTGGCAGATGCTTTTATCCAAAGCGACTTACATTTGAGGAACAACATACAAGCATCAACAGAGCATCAAATACAGATCTACAACTGACAATACATACTAGTAAGAGCAGCAATAAATACTAGTAAGAGCTCATAGTACATATCACATCAATGGGGTAAATACCTAGGGAAGGAAATAAGAGTTAACAAAAAAAACGCAATCATTACAAGATAATTGTAGGGTATTGGAAGAAGAAGAGCAAAGGATGTGCATGTTAGTGGTTAGGAGTTAGAGGTGTTATAAGAGGAAGTGTTCTCAGAAGAGATGTGTTTTCAAGAGCTTCTTGAAGTTAGAGAGGGACGCCCCTGCTCTGATGGCGTGTGGCAGCTCATTCGACCATCGTGGTGTCACAGATGCGAACAGCCGGGACTGGGATTGCTTTGTGTGAAGGGATGGCAGAGCCACACGGCGTTCGTTGGAGGAGCGTAGCGGCCGAGAAGGAACGTAAACTTGTATTATGGAGTTTAGGTAGATGGGCGCAGACCCAGTAGTCTCTCTGTATGCAAGCATTAGTGACTTGAATTTGATTCTGGAGGCCACGGAGAGCCAGTGGAGGTCACTGAGTAATGGAGTGACATGCGTCCTTTTGGGCTGATGAAAAACCACACGCGCTGCTGCGTTCTGAACCATTTGTAAGGGTTTCACCACACAAGCTGGAAGACCTGCTAGGAGGGCATTGCAATAGTCGAGGCGATAGATAACCATGGCCTGTACCAGAAGCTGGGTGGCGTACTGAGTGAGGTACGGCCTGATTTTTCTGATGTTGTATAGAGCGAAGCGACATGACCGAGAGAAAGCAGCAACGTGGTCTGAAAAGGACAGCTGGTCATCAATCATGACACCCAAGTTTCTCACCACCTTGGTTGGAGTGATGGTTGAGGAGTCAATATGTAGTTTGATGTTATAGTGGATAGATTGCTTGGCTGGAATGACCAAGAGTTCAGTCTTAGAGAGGGTTTAGTGTAAGGTGGCAAGCCTTCATCCATGCAGATACTGTATGTCCGAGAGACAGTCCGTGATCCACGCCGAGACGATTGGGTCATCTGGCTAGGTAGGAAGGATAGGTAGAGTTGCGTATCGCCTGCGTAGCAGTGGTAAGAGAAGCTGTGCGAGCGAATGATCGGCCCCAGTGAGGTGGTGTAAACTGAGAAGAGAAGGGGCCCTAGCATTGAGCCTTGGGGCACCCCTGTGGAGAGGCAGTGGGAGGAGGATAATTGTCCTTGCCACAAAACATTGTAGGAATGCCCTGAGAGGTAGGATTCGAACCACAGGAGTGCTTTACTCAAGATGCACATTGCTGAGAGAGCGGATAGCAGGATCCTGTGGTTGACTGTGTCAAAGGCAGCTGATGGGTCAAGCAGGATAAGAACCGAGGATTGGGCTGCAGCTTTAGCTGCCCTTAGGGCTTCTGTTACAGACAGAAGAGCCGTTTCAGTAGAGTGGGCCCTCTTAAAACCAGACTGATAAGGATCTAGGAGGTCATTCCGTGAGAGGAATTCTGAGACCTGTTTGAATACTGCCCGTTCAGTAGTTTTGGATGAAAATGGTAGAAGGGACACTGGCTGATAGTTCTCAACTTGAGTTGGGTCAAGTGAGGGCTTTTTGAGCAAGGGTGTAACCCGGGCCCTTTCGAAAGTGGTCGGGAAGGTTCCTGAAGCCAGAGAAGTATTTACCACATGAGTGATTGTCAGGACCACGGTAGGAGATATGGCTTGGAGAAGATTCGTAGGAATCGGGTCCAGTGGGCATGTAGTTGGACGGCTACGGGTCAAGAGTTCTGATACTTCGCTCTCTGTGAGAGGAGTAAACGAGGAGAGTGAAGAACCACTGACCTTGGAGGGCAGAGGAAAAGATGTAGTAGGACTGATACAATGGTTGAGTTTGAATGTTTCAGAGAATTGGCTAGTTATAGCCGCCACTTTGCCTGCGAAGAAGATAGCAAAGGTATCAGCAGACAAGTTTGTGTGTGGTGGAGGAGGATTTAGTAGCGCTTTAAAAGTGGAAAATAACTTCCTTGAGTCAGTGGCAGTGCTAATTCTGTTATTATAGAACACAGTTTTGGCAGCACTGATGCTTGTTGAGAAGGAGGATAGGAGCATTTGGTAGCCCGTAAGGTCAGTGAGGTCTTTGGTTTTTCGCCATTTTCTTTCAGCGGCTCTGAGATCAGTACGGAGCCCATGGATGGTATCCATTAGCCACGGGTGGGACTGGTTCAGGCGAGCAGGCTTGGTGGATAGAGGACACAGGCTATCCAGGCACGTCTGTCAGAGATTTAATCAGGAGATATTTACATTTTGCATAGTAGCTCCAAATTCTTCTTTTTGATTGTGTAGTTTGGGGACATTTTCTTATGCACTTTCTTTCTGAGGGTTAGATGAGAAGATAGTTACCACCCTCATATCTGTTCATTTAATATAAAGCGACTGCCAGAAGCTGCTTAGCTTAGTTTAGCACAAACACTAGGAACAGCTAGTGTCCGAAGATAACAAAATCTGCCTACCAGCAACTCTAAAACTCACTAACATGTTATATCTTGTTTTTTTTTATAGTAAAAATTTAATATTACTTACTATTTATAATAATTTAAGTGTAAAAATATATTTTCTGCATTCTACATGATTGTCTTTTAAGATGTTTAGAGTCAAAACCTTTCTATTATTTCTTTGGCCTGAAGCAGTCATACAGTATTTTTAAAAAAGCCCTAAAATGATATCAAAACCAGGTTTAAAAAGCTCAGAATGTGTAATTTGTGTATATTTGCAGAATGTAAACAAAAAAAGGCAATTCAAACTCCCAAATTCATGAAAACAGTACTGAGGAGTGACCTCGGAATCCTCAAAAACACATAGTGTTGCTTGTTTTCTGCAAAGAAATGAGGTGCAGATGGCAAAAAATGTTTTTTGTTTTCTTTTGTAGTTGAAACAGCAGCACAAGGAGCACTCTGAGCAGCGATTGGCCATCGAGGAGCTCGAACGCAACATCCGGTTGGCTGAAGACGTCTGTCCAGGCATCACAGACAGGATGGTCACACACATCATTGCCAGGTACCAGAAGTACGTCATTTTATAAATCTCCAAACAAAATATCTCTGTCTTCCTCCATCAGTTCATTTGTTTACCAAATGTTGTGATTTCTGTCACTCGCCCTCAGATTCACGACCAACTGAAGGACAGATGGATCTAAAAAAAGGAAGTACGTTATGTGAAGAGAGACTGTGTCTCCATACAGCGATGCTGCTGGATGATGGAAACAGAGGAGATTTGCTGTGCGATGTCTCCTTACTGCGCACACACACACACATCACAAACACACACACACACTAATGTAATATATTCAGCATATATTCACTGCGGCTGGTTGAAGGCCTTTTTTCTCCACAAGTTGGATTCGAAAGACAGCTGCGTGTCTGAAGTTTTGAAAGTAGAATCTGAGTTGTCAGTTAGATTTGTGGTTTTCATTTCCCCCTTTTAGGGTCATGAACCTCTCCATTAATTTTTTGAAAATGTAATCATTTCTTGAGCTTGAGCATTTTTGAATGATGAGCAGACATTTTGGTCAAACTTAATTCAAACATAAGTCCCTAAGTCAGTCTACCTAAGTTATATTTAAACTTCCTAAATTACCATGATTTGCCTTTAATTATTTATGCTTTCATTTTCTAAAAGTTTTAATGGAGGTGTCATGTTTTTGTTGAAACCGCAAACAGACAAATATAGAGAAGAGGGTTCCTGACCATCAGCAGTGGTATGTTTTGTGTCATGACTTTGTAGATGTCTATATGTTTGTTCGCTAGCACTTGAGACAGATTATATGCCATTATTACATATTTTTTGTTGTCTTCAGTGATGCTTTAAATTACAGTTCCCTGACCCAGAGAAGATCTTGTCTACTCTTCAAAGACTAACACATAAGCCTAACATATGTTTTTAGGATTGTCATTTTAGCTCTGAAATAGAAATGCTATCAAAGATGTACTCCACCGCGGGAACAATGCTGAGGACAGGAGAAAAGAAATCAGAATCCCCAGCTTTACTGACAGATTTATATGGTAAATATTTTGAACACACAGTGTGGAAGACCTTCCTTAAAGTTGAACACACTTGAGGAATCTTAAAAACATTTTTATTTTATGTTTCCCCGGCGAGAAACATGTAAAAACTGATCCTTTTTAGGTATCCAGACTAATTTTTTAACCCATTTTTGGGACCTGCCAAACTCTAGCCCAGCTAGGCAGCTAGTGGCTTGCTAACTAGTAAGCTAGCAGGCTAACTGTTGTTGTACCCGTTTCCAAAAGTACTTGCTAACTTTAACTATTAAATGTGTGTAGACTACTGCTAGTTAAGTTTTAACCTAATTGCTCAAAACGGCTCCGTTTTGAAGAAGATCAGTGTTGCTTGTGTTTGGTTGGCGTTAAAATGTGTGGTCCAAAGAAAGGGTGGTAAATCCTAACTTTGCCTTTGGTCTGGAAGTAACTTGACTGTTGGTTAAGATTTAATTCTGGGATTCATTTTTTCGGATGTGTGTAGTTCAAAATACAATAGTTCTGGTTGGAATATGGAAATGAAAAATGTCCAGTGTCTGCAGACGAGGCACAACCGCACCAAGGTCTTCACTCGCCACTGAAAAGACTGTCCTTTTTCTTAATATGTTGAGTTTGGGAAAAAATTGTAAAGGACTGTTACGAATCAACTTTTTGACAGATGTTAACTTGATGTGTAAGCATTTGATAGTAGACAGGTCATTTTTAAAAGCATGAAGGGAGCTGTAATCTCAGGTATTACGAATAGTTTGTACCAAAGACACTATAAAAGTTGGTCATTGTATATTTTTGTCTTTTTATATATCATAAGGGATACAACAGTGCTTGTTGGGGGGGGGGGGGGGGGGGGAAAA
>NC_060161.1:26123627-26157048 GCF_021292245.1 Micropterus dolomieu | reverse complement strand
GGGGGGGGGGGGGGGGGGGGGGTGTACAATGAAAGATGTAAGATTATACAGAAATGTACTCTCTTTTTTTTGTAGCGGGACTTAGAGTTTTATGAATAAATATTTAAGTTTGATTGAGAAACATGTTTCAACTGTTTCTTTTCACTACTCTTATTTTTTTTCTCAAGGACAAATCATGGCAATGAGGCACATGTACTGAGCAAAGTAGTTTTCGTTCAATAGTTATCAGTGCACATGTATTAAAATTTCATTAGTGACAAATTTTGGGGTATGAATAGTTTCTGACAATCTTTGCTTTAATTTAGATTTCTGTTACCACATTGTGTCTTAAATAATTCTAAAAAATAATCTGAGTGCTTTGTTGAAATTACCCAATAATTTTAAACAATTGTAATAATACCAGGAAAAAGGTATTATTCATTTATTATTAAGTCACATTTATTGTTTTCGTCCTTTTATAATCATTTATTGGCAAATGCAGTTGTGTTATATGAAGCAAAAAATTCTTTGTTCACACTTCTCTACTGATTCACAAAAATCATTCATATAAAATAACAAACCCAGCTACGTCACCCAAAAATCCAGTAATCTTTACCAAATCCATCTAAACACAGCAACAGAACACACAAGACTTCATATTAAAGTCCAAAACCATTTCTTTCTTGCCCTGTGCATTTTGGCTTAGAGAATGCTGCATAACACCATAAGTTTCTTCAGGCTGTTGCTTCACAAAGCAGGAGCAATTGGCCAGAAGAAGAAAATAAAGACACATTAACACCGGACTCCTACGCACAGCCACGCTGCTATTGACCTAAAAATGCTGTTTCTCCTTGGCTTTGCAAAAGCCGGGTTAGTTGATACATCTGAGGCTTGTACAGCTTGTTTGACCTTGGGTGGTCCGCTAGGAGGGGTACATAGGTATGATTTTAGATGTATTAACAATCCTCAAAATTGTACCCATAATGTGGCTACTAAAGAGCAGCTGGTGTTTTCAGAAGTTGAGGTTTTCGCTAAAAGGCAAAAAGAGTACATTTAATCTGCCAGAACACTTTAAAGACAAGACACTTCTCATACACACAGTATGAAGCCATCACATTTATTACAATAGTCCTGTTTTATCTACAGTCTGTGTTTTTGTGCGATTGTGTTTTTTTTATTATTTTTTTTAAACCATCCCGCCAGTTTTCAGTGTGATCATATCATGAACCTTTGCACAGTTTGCATGTGTGTCTACAGAGTTACTTCAGTAATCTTCGCAGCACCTTTAGTCTTGTCTCCTCCTAAGTTTTCTTTCTTCTCGTCTTCGCCCTTCTGCTCCTTGTTTGCTCTCTCCATCGCATCACTTTCCGCCTCCTCTTTCTCCTCCGCCTCTTCCTCCTCATCCAGTTGGAGGCTTCCAGAAGAAAACCTCATTCTGGCTAGTCCGGCGGATCGTACCATTTTCCCCAGCGGGGGTGGTGGGCAGTAATACGGATAGAAAACCTCTGGGTCTGAATCGCTGTAGCTTCCCGTGGTGCCTCCAATCATGCATAGCGAGGCGGGTCGTTCAGGCAGAGGGGAGGAGTTTAGTGGGAGGTAGGTGGGTCTGGAGGGGCGTGTCAGATGGGGGTAGTAACCAAGGGGACGAAACTCAGATGCAGGGTTAAAGGCGGGGTTAGAACTTCTTGAGAGGTGAAACTTAACATCTGGTTGGCTAGCCACGCGGCGAGGCAGTCCCGGCAGGAAGTTGGAGTCGTCACTGTAATGCCCCGCCTCCGTATGTCCAACGCCCAAGAGCCTCGCTCCATTGCTTCCTGGCTGGTAAACCCTAGCCAATCCCAGTCCGCCTGAGCCGGAGGGGCGGAAGTTCCTCCTGATTGGCGAGTTGGACGGTGAACCATGGCTTAGCGGATAGAAAGATGATCGCGATAGGCCATCCATTGTTACGTAATCCTGCCTTCTTGCCTGCGGGAAACGCTCCAGTGAGGAAACAGCAACATAGTCCGACAAGTAGGGGTGACGGTTAAAAGGTGAGGAACCAGCTAATGGGAATGTTGGGAGGATAGGGTGATACTGGTACGCAGGACTATTTGGGTAGAGAAGAACCAACTGCTGAGGGGCATCCGGGTGTGGCTGGGGATTGGGCCGACGCCGTGACCTGTTACCATAGACACCGGCTAGCCTTTGGGCTTGGCGCTGCGTCCCGATCCGCCCCCCCCTCACATCCTCCATTACAGATGTGGAGGCAGATCTTATCTTGGGCGAGAGGGACGATTGGTGTAGAGATGGAGAGAGGGGAGTGACTTGGGAGAGAGGGAGGCTCCTCTGGGTGACCTCGACAGATGACTGGCTGCGTTTAGCCCCTCCTCCACAGATTTCGATGTCGTCTACGTCTTGGTGATGTGGGTCCAACTCATCCTGACTGCGGGCTGCCAAAGCATGACTTGACCGAGTCAAAGGGTGGGAGTGCTCGTACAACTGAGGAGGGTAGGACATAAAACGTTAGACCTTCCTAACGATTATTTTCATTATCAATTAAGCTGCATATATTTGGCATTCTTGCTTGAAAAATTACTTACGATTATCAAAATAGTTCACTTTCTGTTCATCACCTTATAGACTAATCAACTAATTAATGCAGCTCTACTAGTTATGTGAAAGCAAGCTATCTGCATCAATGTTTTTCCTACTCTGTGAATGTTAGTTTTCATTAGTTTTCTTTACTTGTTTGGAGACATCCGTGAGGAGATCAGGTGAAGAACGACAGTGTCTGGGATCGAAGTCTGACTGACAGTAAGTCCTGGATGACAAGTGATGAGACATAAAGAAAAGATGATAAATAGAGACGATAAGAAATCACTTCTCTCTTTCGTTAGCTTGTATTTGATATTTTTTCCAAATTGTTCATCTGTTATCAGGGTGCTTTTGCTTTGACCCTTAACCTACACAAGACCTTGGTTAAGTTGACTGTTAGCTAAATGTGTAAAATACACAGTAAATTCACACAACAAGAGAAAAGAAATAAGAATAACAAAATTAACTATTTAGGATCCTGTTGGGGTTTGGCATCCCACCACAGTTCAAAAACATTGAAAATAAATGCCTTTATTGGTGGTTTCTTTGTTTTGGAGGTAAATTGAAGACTTTTTTTGTTTGCTTCATTTACTCTCACCTCTCAAAGTGCGAAGGCTTCTTCTCCCCTGATCCCATACACTCCAGCAGCTGTTTCTGGGTCCGCCCGCTACCACACAAAATAACACATTAAATACAAACATTACACATGAAATAGTCATTATAACCATTATCTTCAAGGATACAGCAGTGTCTAAGAGCAATATACAAAGCTCTTCCCAAAATTAAATGAAATTCTGAAACAGTGAAATGCAAAACTTCAGTTTTTCCAAATGCATTCTGGTAACACCTCCTAAACAACAAAAAGCAGTGTAAAAGGTTGTTCTTTGTCTTGCAACCTGCATAGATGACCCATCTCTAAATCAGGGTCAGACCCTTAAAGGGTTGACCAAGCAGGCATGTTTGGATTGACTTTAGATGGTTAGAGGAAGGTTCATATTTAGTCATCAGTTTAGATCTTTCCCTGAGGATAGGTAATCCACCTCAGTGTTTGGGCGTTAGAAAATTCTTGAGGTCTCAATTCAAAATGAACACCAAGTTAATTGTAGGTCTCTGAAAAGACCCAAAGAGACTGGTGCCACAACCTGAGCATTTCTTTGTTTGAGAGAACAAAACTAGATGTGTAACCACACTTGAAAACAAACATAGAAACAAATGTGACAGAAAAAGGAGAAAATTGGAAAAATAATTGGAGCTTTGGTAAGAGATATAATATTTACCTGTATCTAAAGCTGGAGCCCTTACTGGACAGCAGTGTTTTGTGTATTGTCTTCGGTTCCTCTGCCAGTCTGAAGAAGGCATGGTACTCCACGCACGTCTTCCAGAAGGACTTGCATACATCCCGACTGGTCATGGAGAACTCTAGTGTGTCCTTACACGACGGCTGGATGGACATCACACAACACGTACATTATGTAAATATGTGTAAATAAATGCAGCCACCCAAACACGGAGTTTTAAAACAAACAGAGGATTAAGCCAGGTCAGGTCCTCACCCCAACTTTGTCGTGTAGTTTAATGAGGAAATGTTTTCGCTTGAAGCTCAGCTTTCGGATCTTCGCCCAGCTAAACGTGTTGATTTTGGTGTTTCCCTAGAAAGCACAGAAGATTAATGCGTGTTGTTCAGTGCAAGACGACAGTCTATAAAGATATAACATGTTGATGTTAAGGTGTAACATTTAGTGTTTTACAATGTTAGTCTCTTGCTTTAGATGTACCTATGTATGTGGAAAGTTTTGTCCTGTTGGTGGCTAAAAAAAAAGTCAAGGGGATTACCAAAGGATTCATCCTCTGGAGACCCTGAATGTCTGTGCCAAATTTTCATGGCAACCCATCCAAAATTTGTTGAGAAATTTCACTCTGGACCAACAAACTAACCCTGCCATCCCTAGAGCCGAGCTGCTAATGTGGCTAAAAACAGCCCCCCCTGTAGGCAGAGTAGTGGCATGACAGCAAGCACTTTCAGCTACCAGCTTTATGGAAGGTTAATCCGTGTGAAGGTGTGTTGTTTAGACTAACAGCCACATACCTGAAAGACAAGTACTCCAGAGTGCGTGACAGCCAGGTTGATCCTCATTCCCTCCCCGTCATGGGCGGGGTGAGGCCTGATACCGTACATGTCCAGCTTCCTTGCCACCTCCAGCAGGTGGATATCAGAGTCTGCTGGAGACGCACCTCTACAGAAAGCGAGAGAGAAGAGACTGAATGAAAAGTGCAGGTTATATTTACCAACACATTTTAACCATGAATGACCTTAGGTGTGATTAAGTTGTGATGTCTTTGCAACATGTTGAATCCCTTTTGGTGTGGAAAAACATCCACACAGCTGTCCATACACCACAGTCAGCAATAAGTTTTTGTTGTGTACCTGTGTTTCTTGTGAAACTTGATGATCTTGTGGTCTAGGTATTCCTGGTTGGGGACATACTGCTTCATCTCTAAATGGTGACAGTCGAGCTCTTCGTCATAGTCCCCTAGCTCTGCTGCAACACAAACACACACATTAAAACATGCTTGGAAAAATAGTGTTTACGTATAAATAAATCAGTACAGTCACAGGGTATGTTTGTAAGAAGTCTTTCTTTTCTCTAACTTTGTGTTTCCAAATATCTTTATTTGGATGAAACACACGTTTTTAATGCTCAATAACAGTGGTGAATGAAGTATTAATATATTGCCACACTGAAAATAAGTATTATAAGTCCGGCATTCAAAACCGTGTCTATCCTGTGGGAACCACGTAGCTTTAACAAGTCAACTTTTCATGAGCTCAGAGAAACAGCCTGTTTTCAGCTTTGCTAAGATGCTCTTTCCAGCTGATTTATCTAACTTAAAGTAGGCAACGTTGGAGAACTAGAGACAGCTACATTTTGAGAGTAGCCAACCAAAGAAATTCCAGCCCATCCCTTGAGGCCTTCCTCCAAAGCCACTCCCCCCAAAACATGGACGCAGGTAGGTAGAACAGCTAATCATTTAATTCAAATGAAATACTCAGGCTAATTAAGTGCTTATATTACAGTCCAATGACAGCCACAAACAGGCTACTGGTTTTTTTTCATTCTTGTGTCACAGCATTGCATTTGAAAATTGATTGTAATCTGAAATGTAACTAAAGCTGTCAGACAAATGTAGTGAAGTAAAAAGTACCTCTGAGATTTGGTGGAGTAGAAGTATAAAGTTGCATAAAATAGAAATATTCAGGTAAAGTACAGGTACCTTGAATCTGTACTTAAGTACACCACTTAATTAACTGTACTTAGTTACATTCCACCACTGTCAGTAATACATATAATAAACAGTATATAAATTCAATTATGTCTGCTGGCTTGGATTTACTTCTTTATGACAACTTTGAGTATGTCTGTATTTTAATGCTTACACTGCAGTATGTGAGAGACGAGCAGGGCGGCGCTGTTGTCATGACAGGTCAAACTGCCGTTAGACAAGTCCTGTTTTATCTGTAAGGCAAAAAGATACCTACACACACACACATATAATAAGAACATCTATAATTCATTGATTTCATGTGTTAGGAGGTGAGATGTGATAAGAGAGATAAGAGGTAAATAAATATCTCATCATCTTGAGACAACAGTGGATACAGTTTGGATATATGACAAAGATCCAAAGATGTCTAACAAACATAGTTACCTGGTGAGGCCTCTCTTTAGTTGTCCGGGATCTGGTGGGAAGAACTTTACTATAAACCTGAAGAACAGATCGTTGGTGTCTGGAAAAAAAGAAAAGGAACGTTAAAGATACAGAAGCAGAGACTTGTTTTTCTACTGCAAGTGCGAAATTAGCAGAAGGTTTGATCAGTGGTGAAAAGTATATTTATTTAAGTACTGTACTTATTCTATTACAACTTTGAGGTACTTGTACTTTTGTACTATTTTACTACTTTATCAACTTATTGAATATGATGCATTATTATAGATTAAAGATTATGTTGCTGATTATACTGGCTCAGCCCCCCACCCCCCCCTTGTCTGTCGATGTGGGTGTGTTTTGGGGCGAGGTAGTGACACCTATCTTCTCATCAACACCTGGTATGTAAGACTCAAGGCCTCCTGTGATTGGCGCTAGATTATTCAGTACCTAACCACAGTAGAGTACATCAGGCCAAGTATAGGTTCTAGTGTTTCTAGTTTTGTTGTTTGCTAGAAACCTTCATTGTGTTTTTCTCTTTAAGATTCTTGTGTTGTCTGCTGGAGTTTTCACTTTGCCTATATCGCCATATGCTACTTTGGAAACCGGATCTCTTCAGCTCCAACCTGCCTGCCCCTTACTCTAGCCAAGCCTTACCCAGCCTTCATCATCTTTGCACCTTTTGTTAAGTAATGAAGCCTGTAAAAGTTGGTCTGTCTCTTGTGCTTTGTGTCTGCGCTTGGGTCACCCACACAAGCCTTAACAGGAGGTATAGGAAGCTCTGCTGGGATTTACATGAGGTCATCATGTTCTTAGAAGAATGATTATGTTGTAGTTTGCCCTGCAACAAAACTAACAGGAGAGCCTCTGAAGTCCCTAAAATATATTTTATTGTCTTATCACCATGTGTGCAGAGATTTCAGAACGAGGATTGTCCTTGAGCCATACTTCTGGTTACAAAGGTCACCGAGAGTCACTCGTAGGGATCCTTTCCATGATGATGTCAGACACCTGGTATAACCGTCTGAGCCCGTCAGTGGCTTAAAGAAGCACTTTTTGTCGACATAATTTTGACGAGCGCAATTCCCTCGAAGGAATACTTTGCAGCTACTGCAGCCGGTTTGCAGCTGTGGCTGAAGCCATCTACTACACTGATTCCAAAATGTTTTTAGGATCCATAACTATGTTTTCAGTGGTGGATAAAAACCTCACATAATGAACCGTTATGTTTGTATTACCTTAGAATGAGCCATTTCTATCTACATACACCGCGGGACCCCTCACCATGTTGCAACACCATGTTTCTACAATGCACAAACTGGCTTGGAAAGGGAGAGCTGAGCGGTGACTGCATTCATGTGGTGTCGAAATAATCAGAATCCTTTTTTTCCTCCTTCAATCTTTTTTGCAAAAAGAGAAATAAAGTGTACATGGGACATAAAGAAGAATACAGAAACTATGATTTGTGCAAAATCACATATTTTTTATACATATTTGCAAACATGTAATTTGTAATATGGTTATAATGGTTCATTTGCTGTCCATGAACTAGATGTCTGCGTATTGTTTATACGCTCTGATAATACTAATCTGACACATCTTTGTAGTAGCGTCCATGTTGATTCCACAGTCTGACTTGAGAGCACATGAACACATACCGAAGTCGGACGGACGACTTCACAACTCGGGAAATGGGACCATCTGAGGAGCATGAGAATGCACTGTGAGCAGCTGGTTGTGATTCGCAACCCTCACCACTAGATGCCACTAAAACTTACACAACTTTCTCCAACTAAATGAAAACAAGACTGAAGTAATATTATTTGGTTCCCCAAACTCAATTGAGGAATTATCAAAAATTCTGGGCCCCCTGTCAATTAATGTACAACCCTTTGCTAGGAACTTAGGGGTTATCTTTGATTTATCATTAAAATTTGACAAACATATAAACTCTGTTGTTAAAGGTTCATTTAAGGACCATAGCAAAACTTAAATCCATTCTCTCTGTAAAGGACCTTGAAACTGTCTTGCATGCACTTATATCATCTCGAATTGATTACTTCAGTTACTTGTACTCAATGTGACATCTCAGTGACATCTGTCACTCATCTTTATCACGCTTGCAGCTTGTTCAAAATGCAGCTGCTAGATTGTTAACTGGTACAAGGAAGAGGGACCATATATCCCCAATATTGGCTGCTCTTCACTGGTTACAGTCAAATATATATATCGATTTTAAGGTGCTGTTAATTGTTTTTAAGGCGTTACATGGACTGGCCCAATCTTATATTTCAGAACTCCTAATATTTCATCACTCCTCCAGACCCCTCAGATCATCAAACCAATCGCTCTTAGCCATCCCACAGTCTCGTATGAAAACAAAGGGTGCCCGTGCCTTTTCAGTGGTGGCCCCAAGACTGTGGAATAATTTACCCCTGATTATTAGATCACCCCCCACTATCCACACTTTTAAGTCTCGACTTAAAACACATTTTTATTCTTTGGCGTTTGAGTCTGTTTAGTGGCATCTGTGCTTGTGTCTTTATTTATCTATTTTGTATCTAAATTTGTTGTTTTTCTATCTTATTGCTGTATGTTATTAATTGTTTGGCCTGTTTTAATTTATCTGGTTATATTTTTTATGTCTTCTTCTTCTGTATAACTTGTCCAGCACTTTTAAATGTGCTTTATAAATAAACTTGGCTTGACTTGACACTGAAACTTTAAGTAATGGATGTGAGTACTTCTTCCAGAGAGAAGAATTATGCTTCAAGTAGAAGATGCAGAGAAAATGGAATTGGTTTGTTTCCCCTAGACTCTGCTGTGGTTTCTATTCTGCTGGATTTTGCTCCTGCACCACTAATGAAAGACAACGACAGCAACAATACAGTTATTTTTCACATTACCAACGTCACACCCTCTACTTGCATTTTAGCTTGTAGAGAATCATTACACATTGTCTCACATTTCTGTTGAGACCCTTGACCATAAACCTGTTAGTGACATATCACTATGTCCCACTTTCTGTCTTAAGTACCTGGTAAGAGTTTATCCTGGTTTCTGAAACTAAAATATGATGTTTACATGTTTACTTGATCATAACTGGAGTGCATGTAAAAGTGAAGTGCCTGTGACTTACATTTAATCTGTTTAGCCAGCGGCTTCAGCAGCTCTAACCACACCTGCAACAGAAATGTGTTACATGGCAAAGAAATTAAAATATTCTTTGTGCGTGTACATGTGTTAAATCTTTCTTACGTAGTTGCCGCTGTGGTGTCTGAATTCCAGTCCAAAGTACTCTTTCTCCAGCAGTTTCAGATGGCCACACACTTTGTTGAAGAAGTCGCCGCCTAAAACCTTTTGCTGAGAAAGAGAGAGAATTAAAGTGGTAGTAAGAGAGTGTGAGGGATTTTTTAATTGGATTTTTTAATTGAGACGCTCTTAAAACTCGAGTCCATGGACTCTCAGGGGACCCCAGCTCAATTTCTCTGTTACTTAGTTCATGAGAACTTTGCATATTGCAAAGTTGTATAATGCTGCATTCACTGTTATGGGTCATATAAACTGGAGGTCTGTTGTTTTCAAAGTGAACTGAAAGTCCTCCAGTGTTGAGGTAACATTTGACTCCTGCCCACAAGGCAGGTGAGAAAAGCTAATGATGTTTTGGTTTTAACAAGTCAAATAGGTGCTTTGTTACACACATGTTGGGCTACACTTCTTTCCAATAAAGATTTAATTGTGAAAAAACAAGAACTTGTTGCGCACTTTCCCACTGGCCCGTGAATGCAGGATAATACAAAAGGATAATAAACAAAAATATTTAAAGCTTAAATTCCATGTTGATCTGTTATCTATTTTCTGAAGCCTAACTGCTACTGGATTTATTAGGTTATTATTTGAGTTTTAAAATCTGACATTTATATATTAGCTACTATTTTACGGGTTTTTTTTCACTTTAGTACTTTTAAGTACATGTTGCTGATAATACTTAGATAATTTTACTTAAGTTAGGTTAGGTATGCAATTCTAATCCAAGACTGTGTTTTATTAAATTCAGCGAATATCTCAACGGTGTGGGGGATATTTTCTTGGCGCCTTATTACCAACTGAGCATCGTTTAAACGCTCCAGCCTACTTGAGTATTGCTGCTGACCATGTCCATCCCTTTATGACCACAGTGGACCCATCTTCTGATGGCTACTTCCAGCAGGATAATGCACCATGTCACTTTCACTGTACTGCAGTGGCCTCCACAGTCACCAGGTCTCAATCCAATAGAGCACCTTTAGGATGTGGTGGGACGGGATATTTGCATCAGTGTATGATGCTATCATTTCAATATGGACCAAAGTCTCTAAGGAACGTGTCTAACACCTTGTTGAAAGTATGCCACAAAGAATTAAGGCAGTTCTGAAGGCAAAAGGGGGTCCAACCCGGTACTAGCAAGGTGTACCTAATAAAGTGGCCGGTGAGCGTATGTTTCAGTTTATCATGATGTTAGCATAATGTAATCAGTCTGTATATTCCTTGTACTTTGTCGTGTTAGACACTTGCTATAAAGACCCACTAAGGTAGATCTAAGTAACATTTACATTGATTTCAGTCCAATAAAATGTAGGACGGATGTGCACTCAAGAACCTTTCATTGTGTCCTCCTCAAACTTCTCCTCTTATTGCCTCCTCTCCTGTTCTTTTTTCTTTCCCTCTTCTTCCCTCATTTTCTTTCTCATCTCTCTAATTACCGAGATGTGCATTGTTCCCTTAACTGCAGCAACACAATTGTTTGTTTTTTTTAGTGTTTGCTGTCTGCTAGCCAGTGTTTAGCACCCCGACAAGGGTCACTGGACGTCCCTCATTAACTTGTCATGAGAAAGAGCGAGAGGGAGGAAGAGGAGGGACAGAGCAGCTGTAAGCGATTATGAAGAGAACACAGGCCTAACCGATGATTACTGGAAACAAATGGCCGCCCCCAGAACAACAGAAGAGTTTCAATAGAGCAGAATAGAGTAAAACTGAGTGGAATTAAACTTTATTGTCCAATCTGCTGGCTGGAAATTCATCCGTGAGACATATAATGTAAAATGTAGGAAAATATGATGTCCTTTCAAACAAATGTCATGACATGCCTGAAATATATATATAATTATTTCAATTTTATTTGTCAAAACATCCTGTTAATTAATACCGTTTCATTTTATTCTTTTAATTAAAGGGGAAATCCATCAATTTTACACATCAGAGTCTGTTTGCAGGTGTTGGTGAATACTACTGCATATGTAAAATAAGTTGTTTAAAGCCTTTATTGTCTCCAGAGGGAGCTGTGTGAAGTCTGATAAACTGCCTCAAGTAAAAACACTTGAGTCATGTGAGTTGCTGAAGACTACAACTTTAAAAATGAAAGGAAATCTGTCGGTGTGGTTAGAAAGAAGTGAGCTTACCAAACCTCTGTAGCCAGAGGCTCACTGCTTCATTAGCTGCTGCTAGCATAACACAGCTTAATCTCTGACTGAACAACTTGTATGGTCAAGACCCCTTGGCGTCAGTTTGTAACTGGGAAGCCAGGGCATTTATGAACCCTAAAAGCAGGTGTAGCGTATAAATAACAGAAAAGTCCAACTAAGGAAGTGGTTGGGGTAGACAGGTGGGTCACAAACCAGACTTTCACCAAGGAGACTGGTGTTTGTCTTCCTTCTGAAACAAAACCTCAACATTGATTGTTTTTATTTACCGTAAAACTTCAGCTAATAGCCGATTCCCAAATAGCTGCCTACCCCGTTTACTGGCCTGGTGAGGGAACCCATTTTGATTAAACGCCTGGTCTGGTTTTTAAAGAAGACCTTTGGATGTGTAAAACCTCTTCAAACCCGCCGGGTCGCCTGCTTTAGCTGCTTCTAAGCTGCTTTGATCGTTAATACAAATATTAATGTTTAAATGTAAGATCAATATCAATATGGATATGCCACATACCATTATATCAGTTAGATTCTCTGTAATTCAATCGTTCAGTTCATTTAAGGGAAACCACGAGCCCCAAAGTCTAATTCTTATAGATTTACCAGTGTAACCGACACGGTACAAGAGATGAAAAAAAATTAAATAAGTGCCGACTCCCGTTACGTGTGAGGCGCAGGTTAAGTATGAATGTGTCCATTGAAATCTAACTGAAAGTTGCATTTTTATTGTTGCTAACTTGACTGCGGAGCCCTACACGTCAAAAAACGACACTAAAGGGGTACCCTGGGTGTTACCAAGCGACGACAAGGGTCTTGACCAACTGACCATACAGGGCTGGACTGGTAATATGGCATAAATGCCCGGTGGGCCAACGCACCTTTGGGGCTGGTGTAATGTAAATTATTTATTTATGTAACTGTTAAATAGTAACTGTTAATTGTATAAATGATCGGCCCACAACGCACGGACAGCGGCCCATTGGGTAATTTTCTATACTGACACTGGGCCGGCCCAATTACATCTCTTACTAGCCCCCACCCCCTCTGCTCTCTGTTTCTTGTGTTACGGCCCCCACCAAAAAATCTTCAGATGGCTGCCGCCAAATGCGCGAAAACAACCGATATGTTTGTTACCGTTGCTGCAGTAGCTTCAACATCAACATCAGCAGGCATAGACACTTGAAGGAGTAAAGGAGAGCCATGGCCTCTGGCAGGCAGAGGAGGAGGCTTGTGTTAGCGAGTGACAAAGTGACAGGGCCGTGGGAGAGAGAGAGAGAGCAGGAGGAGAGTGGAGGTGAAGGGGTAAGCATGGAGCAGCTCAACCTGTAGGAAGGGAGGGTCATTTACACTGGGGACGCTGGGGACAGGTACCCCCCACTTTTTGAAAGCATTTGTTAAAAATGTTCAGAAAAATATCTTGCTCCAAGAAATATTAATTAACAAATAAAAATGCTATGAGAAAGGTTTATTTGCACAATAAGTCTGCAATGCAATGGAAACCTCTGCGTTCAAAAAAAGTAACTTAAGCTAAAAAGAAATAATAAGCTACTGATTAATGCATTATATTCGATTACATTTTTATATTCTGAATTGTCACCTACCACCTGAATTTTGTGCTTCCCATATAAATAAAGACATCTCCACCATAAATTGGTGCAGAAAATGTCTCCAGAATGCAGGGAGGACGCCCAGACCCCCCCCCCCCCCCCCCCCCCCCCCCATCAAATATTTCATCAATAAATATTTTTTCAAAATAGAAGGCCTATTAAAAAATATTCTTGTCTTGTTGTCATAGTGCAATGTCACATCTCATGGGCTAAGTGTTTCATCAACACCCCTAATCTCAGGAGGGTGTATATGTGATGGGTGTCTGACCAATTTTGGTTGGCTGCCTGGGCCAAAAATACCACGGCTGATTTTTTGTCCCAGTCCAGCCCTGCGTCCATATGTGAGAGTTGGGAGTGAGACCGAACTGTCTGCTGTTGAGTTGCATTGTGGGTAATGTAGGCGCCTGCATTGCTGTATGCCGCCGCAGCAGCGTCTTTTTTTAATAACTGGGTGATGCCACAGGCAGAAATGTCGAATTCCACACGGTTTTGTATTAACACAACTTTAGTTTACTTTTCCTTAAACAATAACAAGCACTAGGCATGGTTCCATAAAATAAATCTGACACTACATTTTACTTGAGTCCCTTTATTCATTCCTGTATCTACTCTGTGTCTGTCTACCATTCCCACTGTCTGATCATTAATTGGGGTTTTGCCCCCCAGGTTAGACGATTGGAGTCTCACACACACACACACACACACACACACATACACACATACACACACACACACACACACACACTGAGTACCAACTTGAAATCTATTTTTATGATTTTGTGTCTGTCACACACTTATCTCCTCTTTTTACCAGATACACTATATTTATCACAGAGTGGGTAGTCTATTTTTCCCCTCGTTCATCCATCCATTCATCCCCTTTCTTTCTTTTATTGTTTCTTTCTTCACCTCTCTTCTCCTCCTCCTCCCTCTCCTCCTCTAAAGATGCTACTAATGCCCCTGAGGGCCGCTTGGAAACCGTCAGAGAAAGCATGGGCGTGGAAAATGGAGCTACTTTGCTAACACAATACCCCAAGCCAAACACACGCAGTGAAAGTCTCTTTTTAGATTGCATTGCTGCCTTGCAGGCGACGTCACCATGTTGAAAACGCGGCCCGTTTGCTTTTCTGGAGCTGGACTGTGGACCACATGACCGTTCATAGACAGCAGAGTGTTTACGTTTCACATCCAGCTGTTTACACTTCACACAGCTGTTTGACAGCCAAACACCTGTAACTGTTTGGATTTGTAACACATATTTTCTTAGTATTTGTCTGATTCAGTCAATCTATTTTAAGATATTTAATTTCCAATATTTACGTCCACCCCGAATCTGTTCACGCCTCTGTTGGACACAATAACATGAACACCTGTCCTGTACGATCTATCCAGTATAAAAAAAGTAGATATAAAAATTAAGTAGAGTTATAGATTATAATGCTGTTTAACCATTGTGTAAATGAAGCATTGATTCAACGCTTGTAGTGTTGTCATATTGGAATGCATTTAATCCCAATAAGTGTTTTTATGAATGACTGAATACTGATCAATCTCCACCAGAACACCGTTTAAAATTTTGGCATAATATTTCAGGGGCCAGCGAGAAAGTCTGACATTCATGATTACTGCTAAAGAAAACTTGTTTCACAAGCTTTTTAAGTTAGTAAAGAGCTTTGCAAGTTTAAATATTGATCATCGTTCATAAAGGTTTACATTCTGGTTTTTGTTGTTTTGTTTTGTTTGTCCCTGTCACATATTACACATTAGAGCAGGATGTCCTGTCTTGCATCCATACATGCTGCGGCTGTAACGATTATTTTCATTATCAATTAATCTGCAGATTGTTTTTCTACAAAATTGTGAAACATACCTATCACAGTTTGATATAATTGCTTGTTTTGTCTGACCGGCACAGCTAAAACCAAATATATATATTTAGTGTTACGTAATATAAGACAAAGAAAAGCAGCAAAAATAAACATTTGAAAAGCTGGAACATTTTTCCACTTTTGCTTGAAATGACTACTGATTAATTTATTATAAAAACTGATTATTCAACTAATCATTGCACTTCCAGATTCACAACACTTTAGCCTCAGTTTCTCAGTCTAGTCTGTCTCTATCTGTCTCTATTGTGCAATAAAGACAACAACACTGTGGGGACATATTTTAGGGTAGCAGCAGCCCAAATGTTTGCAGGTAGCAGGAAGGCCCAGACCTGAACTATGTCTCCTGATGGAGGGGCAGCCTAGAGATATGAGATGTTGGTGACTGTGATGTTGCTGGTTTGAAGTCATGTAGATAGTTTAAGACCATCTGTGTCCATGTGGAAGAAATCCAATGTTCAGGGGAAGAAATTCATATCGGGGTGGTGATGGTGCAGTGGATAAGACACATGCCTTTGGTGTGAGAGACCCAGGTTCTGTTCGCCACAGTGACATACACCATTGTGTCCCTAAGCAAGACACTTAACTCCCAGTTGCTCCAGAGGTGTGCTTTGGATAAAAGTGTTAGCTACATGAATAAATGTTATAAGTACTGCAGTTACATTGTTTTAATCCTATGTTACTATGTTACAAGTCCAACATTCAAAATCATACTAACATGTATTAGCGTCAAACATATGGAACAAATTTACTGCTTATGCAGAATGGCCCATTTCAGAATTATACATATTATAGATATGATATTATAGATATATAGATACATTAGTGATGCATTAATGTGTAAGAATCAATAATGTTAATTTCAACTACTGACGGGTAGTTTAATCCATAATCAAACATCATAATTTAGTTGATTTATATTTGATGTTAATAGTCAGAATCCACCAAGCAACTAGAAAATAATGTTGAGTGTAAAAATTACAACATTGTCTTCCGGAATATGTAGTGGAGTACAAGTAGGACCTCAACCACCTTGGGTAGGCCTGCAGTACTTGAGGAAATGTACTTAGTTAGCTACATTCCAACGCAGGTGCTGATTGTCTTATGAAATTATGCTGTAATATTAAATTAAATTCCACGTGCTTATGTATGACCGCTGGCGAGTTATAGTCTTAATATCGGATCCAAATCAGAATCCAGCCTGAACATGATGTGCAAACACTTTGCTGTCTCTTTTTCTACAGGATTGAGAGAAAATCTAAATCTATCTAAAGTAAGAACAGAATGAAAAAAACCCTACAACAAAAACACGGCGTGCTTTGTGAAAGCAGAACTCCTGCGTCAGAGAACAATTTGGGACATATTTTATAAATCATTAAAAATGCAATTGCAGCAAAAAAAATAAAAAATAAATATAAAAAAATCCGGTGTAAAAAAACAACAACAAATATTTCAAATATTGACAAACTTACCTCCACCTCGAACGTGCGCTCGCTGTCATCCAGGAAGATCACGCGCAACCGGAGTTTCGTCTCTTTGGAGACCAGGGACTTGGTCGTCAGGCTCCCGAGTCTCCGGGTCCGCCGCTGACGGTCCCCCATGTCTCTGTGTCTCTCTCAGGAGGAATGACAACAACGAGGACCGCAGCCATCCATCAAATCCACCGTCCTGAGCGTAAATCCCCAAGTCGCAGCAGCACAACGGCTTCACGCGCTCCTCCTCGTTACCACCATCTTCATCATCGTCGTCCTCTCCTCTCCTCCGAGGACCCGTGGCTGCCAACGGAGCGCGCGCTCTCCAGACGCGTGATGGCACGCTGACGTTGTTTCCAGTCACTGGTCTAGCCTCTCTATACTACAATACTATACTGCAGGGATGGAGGAAGTACTTTTTCCTGCGTTCAAAATAATGCTTCTGTACAGTAGTAGGCTACAAGTAAAAGTAATTATTATCATCATCATCATCATTATCATCATCATCACAATTGTCATTACCGATGCATTGATATCAGTAAGCAGCATGTCACCTTCAGTCTATTTGCCGTATTTCCACTTTATGCTACTTTTACTTCTACTCCACTATTTCAGAAGGAAATATTGTACTTTTTACTCCACTGCTGAATTACTTACTTTATGAGTAGACTTCTGGTCAGGTGTACATTAGTCAGAGCTGTGCATGGAATTCAAACACAGCACTAATTAGGACACATAGCCTAACTATTTTTACCAGTTAAACTACCAAACAGTATAATAAGTAGGCTAGGCCACTTATGCATTACTACATCAGCAGATACAAATCAATAACATAACACTGACTGGGTCAACTCTGCACAATGAGAAGGCTTCTTCAACTACATTTTTTCTGAGAACTTAAGTAAATGTTAAATGCAGCACTTTCACAATGTGGTGTTACTATTTTTATTAAAGTAGATCATCTTAATACTTAGTCTGCCACTTTATAAAAGATTGGGTAGTTTAAGTCCATAGGCCAGTATTATAACCCCACACTCCAAGTACAAGTGCCCTAAAATATTACTTATGCACAGTGCTTGAGTAAATGTAGTTAACTTAACAGTATACTGTGTTGATATGACACTAAATGTATACATTACAGTTGAATGAAATGTCATTATCAACACAATTTCACACAAAGCAACCAAGTCAAGTTAAACAATAAATAAAATGAAATAGAATTAAACATAGATAAATAGGTAGACCGTCTAAAACAGTGTGATTAAAAGAAGCATCAGTATTTTAATTACTGTATATCAGAATATTAAAGAATCTTTATTGCTTTATAATAATAGTCCTGTAAGAGCTTATACATCATGACTGTGACTTTATACAATAAGTGCTTTTAATTTGTAAAATATTGCTTTGATATCCAGGTATACAGTAGGTTTGTGTAGCACATTTTACCTTTAAAGAGCCAATCCAGACGTCTTTTCAGTCATATAAAAAATACTCTGCTCTGAATAATAACTGATGTTTTTCCTCACAAAAAGTTCAATAACAATATTAGAAACAGTTGAAAATCCAGAATCTTTAAAAACACAAAAATTAGTTTGATTTCAAAGGTTGAACTGCTGGACACAAGAGGTCCTTCCAAAACTAATCACAAATGTCACAAATCATGCTCGTGAGCACAGAAAAACCTTCTTGCTTTAGCAGATAAATGTGAAAATACCATTCTAGTGAAAATGTCTGCACGTATATACACACACACATTTTTTACTGCAGAAATCTGGCCAGATGTGATTTGTAGTTTTCTTTCTTCACATGTATTTTCTGTGAACAGGCATGTTAGCTGCACAGAGAGGATTCTAAACAGTCAATATATGTGTGTGTGTGTGTGTGTGTGTGTGTGTGTGTGTGTGTGTGTCCTCCACGGGAATAATATGAATTTCACGGTGGCTGGACCCTTTCAGAGAAGTGACCTGTCCTAAAGTAGGCTAGTAGTGCAATGCCTCCACTCGCCTCCAGCATGAAGTGAGCACTTTGTGTGTGTGTGTGTGTGTGTGTGTGTGTGTGTGTGCGTGTGTGTGAGAGACATACTGGGATGACACACATGTAAAATGTTGGTCAAGACATTGTCTCGCATTTTCTGTTTCTCCTCCAGTATCCTGTATCTCCTTCTGTGAGTGACACACATCCACATACTGTCACACACACACACACACACACATAATACAGAGAAGACCAAAGACATGGCTTCATCCGCAGTACAGTTGGTGGTGCAATAAGCATCTAGTTCTTCAATCGTTGAGAATGATTAAAGATATTTTTTCCTTGCAGACTAATGAATACTAACGAGGGTTCATCTGGTGATTGACAGTCTAAAAAGCCAATCAGAACAGACAGCCGAAGTCATGACATCACGTCGGGGCTGACCTCTGTTCCCCTAGCTTGTGTAGCTCAGTGCAATCTCTCATTCAACATTTTTTTCATCGACCTTTCTGAAAACATTACACCCATTCCTGGGGTTAACTTTCCATCTTCTAAGACAATTTTGCTCCCACTACAGTACTCACTATTAGAAATTGAAACCTTGATGATTTTAACCATTACTTTGTTAGCACTAATGCGGTGTAATCATAATTTGGCTTCAACACTCTTTTCTATTGTTATTAAACTATTATCTCTGCTGTCTAAAAACCTCCACAGTGTCCAGTCCCCTCTGTCATGCTGTAATTACCCACATGTCTTAGCTATCCACAGCCCAGTGGTGGAAAAAGTATCTTTAAGTACAGAAGTATTAGCTGTAAAATGCACTTAGTTATGTCTAGCGTTAGAATAATGTATAATGGTGCGAGCGTGACAGAACATGCACACATTATTTTTATTATTACACACACAAAGATATTAACTGCAACTTTCACAATACAGGTCTTTGGGCATAAAGTCAACAACTGAGAGTTGTACGGGTGGGAAACATAGGGAGAGACATTACAACTATGCACAAGCTCACAAAGAAGCCACCACGCACACAATCTGGAGGCGGAAACCAAGGGAGGCACTGACCCTCTTATGATTGGTCACTTCCAACGCAAACACACCCACACGAACTCCAGTCACTGAAGCTGGACTGAGCTTTCTGGTGAAGCCAAGCCACAGTTGAGTGGGTCTCTGCTAGAGCACACAATCCGAGAATGTGGAGATTTCACTTGCCCATTACTTTCAGTCTTTTTTACCTGGTCTACAGTCAAGGAACTGTGCCAGATAGGTACTGGATACTCCAGCACCAGACGTAAGTAGCCTGTGTAGATGAAAACCAGTTCAGGGTCTCAAACACCAAATTTCTTCAGGCAATGCAGAGCAAATACCTTCCTTGTTGTCAGCATGTGGTCTGCCTGGCTGTCCCATTGCCAGTTACCCTGAATGGTGACCCCCCAGGACTTTGACTGTGTTCTGGTCAATGGAGGTCAATTTTCTGGTTTTCTCTTTGATGTCCTTCAGCTGCTCTGCCTCAACTCTCTGTGATTTACGGAGTTTCCACATGGTCAGATAGCTTTAATAGTTGCTAAAGTAACTGTAGATGCATTTTTGACAACTCTCATTTGACGGACACCAGCTTTGCGTCAAGTCCTGCCTCCTACTCTGCCTCTGATTGGCTACTGCTAACCCTACAGCCAACCTAACCAATAGAGGCAATGAGTACTATTACCAATCAGAGGCAGAACTGTTGAAAAACTGGTGGGAAAAAAACATTACATGGCTCAGCAGTCGCCCAGTGAACACAGCTGGATTGGAACTGAACACAATCTTCAAGAAGCTGTAGGTAGGTTACCAGTTACTTTCCAGAAAAAATCCCCTGATTCCCAACTTTTTTTAGCTTTTTACCTAGTGGCGGCTACCAGTGTATTTTATTTGTAGGCCTATTTGTGAGCTGAATGATTATTTGTTATATTACAACTTGTAAAGTGAAGGCAAAGTTATGTTTATGATCCCAAAGATGGCTCGTCACGTTGCATTTTCCAAGTGGACCCTAGATTGTTTTATGATTTTTTGTTTTTTCTATGAGAGTATAATGAATGTAATGGAGTAAAAAATAGTCTATATATTTCCCTCTGAAATGTAGGGAAGTGTAAGTATAAAGTACCATAAAATGGACATACTTGAGTAAAGTACAAATACCTCAAAACTGTACTTAATTACAGTACTTGAGTAAATGTACTGGCTGGATGTTTATATTTGCATTTTTACAAATTTCAGTGGGATTTTGAAAGAGGCTTTCTTTCTTCTGGAGCAGAACCTGTTTCACTTCAGCTCTCCGTAGTCTTTGTAAACTGGAGGCTCTGATCAGATGGACAGACTGTAGATCAGATATGATTTTTATTACACAGTCAGACCACTAGATGGAGATAAAGACCCGAGGATAATCCAAAGCAACTGATAGAAGAGGTTCAGTCACACACACACACACACACACACACACACTTGTCCACTATACATGAGTAGATATTTTGATACTGTAATATGAACCTGCATCTCTCCGTCTCTACTCACCATCTGCCACACACACACACACACACACTTTTTATTTTTCCATCCCTTGTCTCCAGTCGCCTCCTTCTGTCTCTCCTCACCCGTCTCACTTTCTCTCTCACACACACATACACACCTAACCTGCTTGACACAGTAGCATCTGGCGTCTTTACGCAGCGGCCTCCCTCCTGAGACACAGCGCGCGCACACACACACACACACACACACACACACACTTTGACAGCTTTCTCTCTCTCAAATAATTTTTCTACTGCACCAATGTGCGGTACTGCGGTTCAATGAGAGTGATACACCTGCATCATGCCGGGCCAATAATAAACAATATAAAATATCCAGCTCATGTAAACAAACGGCTGTGCTTAAAACAATTCACATATTCTATCCATCAGATTCATCATGTGTCAGTTATCCACACCTGAATAAAATGCTGGTAAGGGTTTATGGATTGATCTAAATTAGCCAAAACATGAAACTGTACAACTCTACAGTTAACGGTACATAAAATTTAAAACATCCAGTGCAGAAAACCCCATTTATCTTTTTTGGATCGGATCGTATAGAAAGCTTATTATGAAGTCCTATAAGAGGAACATTTTAGTTGCCATAAAGAGGAAAATGCTGACTGATAGGTAAGTTAAAGCTTTAGGCCCAATAACGTCATTAGCTAGTATTTGATTAAATGAAATAAAATTATGAATCACTGATCTGTGTAGTTTAAATATATAAAAATTATCTTTAATATTATATTTAATATCGGCCTTTCTGTGTGACGTTTGCATGTTCTCCCCGTGCCCGCGTGGGTTCTCTCCGGGTGCTCCGGCTTCCTCCCACCGTCCAAAGACATGCGGAATAGGTTAATTGGTGTATCTAAAATTGTCCTTAGGTGCATGTGAGTGTGAGTGGTTGTCTGTCTATGTGTGGCCCTGCGATGGACTGTATGCAATGTAAACTGGGATTGGCTCCAACCCCCCGCGACCCTGTACGCAGGATAAGCGGTTGACGATGGATGGATGGATGGATTATAGGCTATTTAATATTATAGATAATGTTGGCCTGCAGGACATTACATATTTGAGAATACAGTTATGTACTGTATGTAAACGTATGTATAAATATGTTTACATAATGCTTATGTGCATGCATCTTCTATTTCTTCCGGTCCATCCTTAGGTGTTTTACCGTCTTGCAGTCAGAAAGAACAACAACGACGTACTTACCCACCACAGTTACATTCTTTCAGTCCTTAATGGTGCTTCACAGTCGTGCTTTATTTTTTTATTTTTTTTTCACTTTTCTACCTGATTACACTTTTCTCAGGAGTGTTTGGGTGTGTGCTTGATTGACAACTCCCTGACTCTCCTGTAGGCTTTGTTGCATCTAATACTGAGGGACAACTGCCAACTCTTTCATTCTTAAGGCAAGGTCACAGTGGGTTTTTTCATTTTTTGTCTGCATGTTATTTTTTCCCCTAGAACCAGTTAATGGTGCCTGGGGTCTTGGTCCCTGACCCCAATGCCCATCCCTGTGGGTAGTGGGCCTACATGGTGGTAGCTCCATGTAACGCTTTGGGGCTGTGCCAGACCAGACCCCATTGGTTAAGGCCCTGTCACCAGATGCTCCCCTTCCTGGTTTGGCTCCAGAAGGGGGACCCCAGTCTCCTCATCCCTATTCCAGGTGAGGTATTGCAGCTCTGACAGTGCCATATGTTTCAGGGTCAAGACTGACTCACTGCCCCAAGTGAGGATAGTAATTTGGGTTCTTGTTCATGATATGAGTTCCAACCCTCACCTATGGTAATGAGCTTTGGGTAGTGACCTAAAGAGCAAGATCTCAGATACGAGTTTCCTCTAAAGGGCATCTGGGCTCGGTCTTAGAGATAGGGTGAAGGAGCTTAGACCTCCAGAGGGAGCTCCGAGGGTCGAAAGGAGCCAGCTGTGGTGGTCCTGCCTCCTGGATGCCTCCTGGGCACCTTCCTTTGGAGATTTTTTTATGTGCATAAACAACTGGTAGGAGACCCCGGGGTAGATCCAGAACTCACTGGAGGGACTATGTGCCCCATCTGTCTTGGGAAAGCCTCTGGATCCTCCCAGGAGGAGCTGGAAGACGTTGCTGGAGAGAGGAACGTCTTGACTACCCTGCTTAGTCTGCTGAATTGGTGTTTTTTGCAGCAATTTTCCACATCACAGCATACTTCAAATAACAGATCTGCAGACTTTGCTTGTTCTGCATGCATTAAACAAAACATTTACACAAAAAAGTATTTTCAATGCAAACTTCAATCACATCAAAGTTTAAAGGTCACAAGGTGACTTGGTGCATGTTTGCGAACATCTGGCTCTCATCCACTCCCACTGATAGACATGAAAATATCAGATACTAAACATCACCCCTGGATGTGAAGTGGTGTCGCATCATCGGTCACATGTGGAGAACATTTTTACCTGTGAATTTGGATGAAACCCTGAAACATCCTCCTACGGAAAAAATTCAACATGTAAGACTGTGTAATCTTGGCATTTATCCAAAATTAAGCAAAGAAGAGATGCAGCATGACGAGAAAGTGGTCATGGTGTGGGAAAAAAAGAGATCTGATCATACACACACATACACACAGCAGCGAGTGTGTACTGATGAGGGATATGCTGGAAAAAGCTGAACAGAGCAGGACAGGTGCAAACCATTAACTGCTTTATGGAAAGTCAAATAGCAGGGATGTGTGTGTGTGTGTGTGTGTGTGTGTGTGTGAGTGAGAGAGAGAGAGAGAACGACAATCACAGGAAACCATTTAAAGTCACAACCAACCTATTACCTGATACTTTCTGTGCCCTGATTAAATAAACTCCACCCACCTGCTCCACCCTACAGCTCAAAACAAACACCCGTGACCAATTTAAATTCTCGCAAATCCTCTCAATGTTTTCCATCACTGCAGATGGTTTTCCAGCTTTTATCACATTAAGAGGTTTTTTGTTATTTTGTGGTGTGCTAATTTTAGCTTGATTAATGTAACTGCAGAGAATGTATGTTGGATGAGTTAAGGGATGTTGTCACACAGATCTGTCAGAAAGAGATATGTTTTGATGGATGTCAGGCTGTTGTAATTCTTGGGACTTCACTCTGTTGGGTGGGGGTGAAATACGCAGAACAAAACACTAACATATAAACTCCATTCTGCAGTATAAGTTCAATCAAAAACAGACTTGGAATACCTGATTTTGTTTTCTGTAGCATTTTAATGATCTCTTACTTCTGCTTTGTTGTCTCCCTTCACCCCACTGTGATAAACAGCTTCTGTTTCTTTCATCTTGCAGTCAGAAAGGACAGTGACAATGACGTACTTACCCACAGGTGTGGAATTACACTCTTTCATGTCCTCAATGGTGCAGCGCTCCATTCACACAGGTGTCTTCACTTTTCTACCTGATTACACCTCTTCTCAGGAGTGTTTGGGTGTGTGCTTGATTGACATCTCCCTGACTCTCCTGATGGCTTTGTTACATCCGATAGGGAGGGACAACCGACAACTCTATCATTCTTAAGGTAAGGTCACATTACATTATGAAAGTTGGGATGTCCACCCCTACTGTAAGAAACATTGGTCTTTCTTTCTTTCAACAAACACCTAACTTAGCAACTATCACATTGTCAGTAACGTTATACAGTTTAGGTATCGCTAAATAGCCATCATTAGCATTAACAGCTGTTTTCTTACCAGTCTAGAACAAACCTTATGTTTTCAACCATAATCTCATTACTCGCCACTTGTTGTTGTATGTTGTTATGAACTAAATATAGTGATGAAAAAGCTAGACTAATAACCTTTACATTTCTAAACAGTACAGCAGCAGACCATGCCTTTAATGGTACACGGAGTTGGGTGCACCTTTTGTAATTTCGGGTACTGCTCCTCTGAACTTCAACCTGAGTAGAGATGTCATCAGAAGAACTGACAGCACCTGTGTGGGTGTACTGGGCCTTTAGGAGCAACACACATGGTGTAGAACACATATCAGATCACACATACCTTTTGTTTTCTATGCCAGCCCGTATTTGCCGGTGTCGTGCATCAATATTTCTACCTTTATATCCAGGATCAAACCATAGACTGTATATAACGATGGATGACGTAACAGCTCCCCAGAAGTGAAGTTAGCCTATGGGACATGGGCCCGACAAAACAAGAAATAATTTAAGTACTTCGTCAAATAAATTTAGCTTACTTTTTAAATTGCTGGTGTATTATCAGGTGTTCATTTTTCTAATGAGGGTTTCACATCATGATTGACAGCTGAGGCTTGCTGGCGACTTGAGTCGGCCGGGTGTTTTGGCGGGACCTCAATACTGCAGTTCCAACCCTGATCACTACTACGCAGACTCTGGCTCCAAATGACATCACCCACCATATTCGGGAAGCAGAGAGGCATCGTCCATCTTTATGTACAGTCAATAGATCAAACCACATCATCGCTCCAGGAAAGCAGCTATTTTAACACATTCTCTCTTCGGATCTCAACTAATGTACCTTGACTTCTTCTGTCAAAACAGCACATCTGGGTATCAAATGGACGTTGTCACGGGGCATCCTGGTGTCCTAGTGGGTTAATATGGCTTGAGACATGTCATCCTCGATCTCCTTCATTTTAAGTCAGCTCATTTTCCGTCTGTCTAATAAAAACAAAAGTGCCTCCAAAAATACTAAACAAACTGCTTGTCATTATGACCTAATCATAGTGGATGAATCAATTTGCTGATTGAAAGATTAACTGACAATTTAGCAAAACATTCCCTGGTTCCAGCTTCTCTAATGTGAGGATTTACTGCTGTTCTCCTTTTTATGTGACTGTATATGTTTGGGGTTTGGGGCTGTCGCTCAGACAAAACAAGACACCAACAAGACGTCATCGGGGGATCCAGGAAAATGGGATGGACATTGTTGACTATTTAGATGAGAAGGTTAATTGATTAACAAGAAAAACACAAAGAAGAAAGATAACATGAGAAGTATACAGTATGTGACTGCTGTCCCAAAACTTATGTCAACATGTTTAGAAAAAAGTTTCAACTGTGATTGCATCTTTTCCGTCACGATGATGGACGACCTTGATCGTCTGAGTTGTTCCCGGCGCCGTTGGGAACTGAATGGGAATGAATGAGTCATTGGGCCCGGCTGATTTTAAAACATATCTCTGATTGTGTCACATGTATGTAGCGGCAGTCAGACTGAACGTTTAAGGCATGGAAAAGGTAAATAAATAAATCAGGAAGCAGCGCAGTGTTTCCTGGCTGGTTAATGGGAGATAATGGAGGTCTGATTGTAATGTGTGGCAGCAAAGATCTGATGTGGGAAAAGTGAAAGAAAGTTGATGACAGAGATCCTATCTGCTGGGAAAACCAGTCTGCTGTGTCTTTCTTTCTACTTTTGTTTCCTTTTTCAGTTTCTATTTGTCTGCCCCGTCTCTCTCTCTCTCTCTCTCTCTCTCTCTCTCTCTCTCTCTCTCTCTCTCTCTCTCCAATCCTTTGTTCTTTTTTCTTTATATTTGACCTTTATATTTCTTCTTTCTTCTTTTCCTTTCTTTCACATTCTTAATTGTTCTCACTTAACCCCTCATCCTTGCCTTCTTCACCTCCTTTCTCTCCATCCTTTTCCTCATCTTTCCATCATCCCCTCCTTCTCAGTTTCTGTTTTTCTTTCTTGTTTCCACATCTTATTCAACTGTCTTTCTTTTTTCCCTTTTCTTCTTTCTCTTTCACTATTGCTCACTTTTAGATGCACAATGTAGTGTCTCTTTTCCTTTCTTTCTCTCTGTTTCTCTCTTCCTGCTTCCTCCTACTCCTCATCTTTCCTTCCTTCCTTTACTCTTTTGCTCTCTTCTCATTTCTTTCATTCAACCATTATTTCTGCTCTGCCTTAGTTTTATTTAATTGAGATTTAATCTCCTTTTCCTTCTCTTCATTCTTTCCTCCCTTCTCTCTTTTTCTTCTAGTTATCTTTCATCCTCTTTCTCTATCGTCCTCACTTCATCCTTCATCTTTATCTCCTTTCTTCCTTATTCCCTCCAGCTCCTCTTCCTGGACATTTTTCTCCTTTCATCCTCTCTTCCTTCTTCTTCTTCCTCTCTGCTCCTCATATTTGCATCCTTCCCTCCTTGTCTTTGCGTTCTCCTCTTGTTTGTTGGTTTCTACAGTATTAATTTCTCTCTATTTCTCTTCTCTTCGTTTCTCTCTCCTTAATATCTTCCTCTTTCTGTCTTCCCCCTTGTTCTCCCTCTTTGTCCTCAACCTCTTTTTTAAGTCTTTTTCGCCTTCCTTTTGTTCTCCCTTTGCTTCTTTCTCCTCCCCCCTCACCCACTTCATCCATGCAGAGGAGCCTCGATGGCTAATCACCTGCTTCAATTACATCCACTTACAGTGCGACTCTATTTCATACCCTGCTGTCAGCCTCGAGAGGCTCAGAAACACACACACACACACACAGAGTAACACTTTATTTTGTTTGTCACATTCTCTTCCAGACATGGATACACTTTAATATACAGTCGACTCTGCAACAAACGAGGATCTAAATGCGCCCCCACTCTCACAATGCTCCAATCACAGCTGAGCAATATCTCAGGACATCCTTGGAGAAATTTCGTGGAGTATGTACAAACCTGTGCTTCATCCGATCATGAAGATCATTAATAGATGTATGATTGATCATACTGTACGATCATATCAGTGTGATTATTTAATTTCAACAACCTATAAAGACAATCCTGTCTCCTATAAATTACTTTTATATGTCACTAATTTAAAATGGCAAGTAAATTCTGTGAGAAATGTAATGTTGCCTGGATTTGCCATGCTAACGACTCTTGGGATGGCAATGTCAGTCTGTCAGTTGGTCTGTCCACCACTTACCGTCTGACCACTAGTTCATACTAAAATATCTCAACATCTCGAGCTAACGACAATGTATCATGTCAGCTTAATGCAGTCAATGTAACGTTGTCATGCAACGAGCATGTATCAGTTCATCGTCAAGCTGATAAAAATATAACTGTAATGTTGCAGTGGGAGTTTACCTGAGCTTCCAGCAATTTGTGTGAAGTGGTCTCCGGTATGTCGGCCTCTGTTTTGGCTCGCTCTAGTTGGAGCACGTGCACACACTTGGAAAGGTAGTGGTTGCAATCTGAAACCTAACCACTAGAGGCCACTGAAAAGTTTTAGTAGATACAGTGTCATTTATTTAATTTGAGTCCCTCTACAGAACAAAATTGTTACTGTTCTTCCCCTGTAATTACATATTTGTCATGAGGTATGTATCTGAACCTAGCAAATATTTCATTGATACCCCCAAATACTACACAGAGTATTTATTTTTATGTCCATGCACAGAGAGCACAGCGCGAAGAGCAAGATATGGTCTTGAGAAAGAAGTAAGAAGGAGAAAAAGAGGATGGAAGGAGGTGAAAAGAAAACGAAAACAGAGACCATAAATGAAGGCACTTGATCACACACACATACACACACAAAGTCCTCTTTTATCTTGTGCAACAGGCAGGGTTAGGAAATGAGACGAGTGGTTTTTGTCTGAGAGGGCAAAGCAGAAAAAGGGATTTGTCTCCAAATGCAGCTGTGGCAACAGGCTCCGTGTGTGTGTGTGTGTGTGTGTGTGTGTCTAAATGAGATATTGAAACAGAGACATCCTTGCTTCTGTTCTTGACTGATGAGAGCTGAAAATAGGATTTGTCTTTGAAACAGAAGAGGACGGCTGTAAGCCAGTTAAGACAACTGAAGAGCCCATTTCACACTGAGTAAATGGAAGTCGGTGTGAAACGTTTGTTGAACGATTTCGCTTTGACAATTACAGAGATTAAAAGGTAGAGATTTTAACATTGGTCTGTCTCCAACACTGTTAGCAGAGCTTTCCAAAAAAACAAGAGTGGATGAAAACCATATAGTGTCGTGTAGTATTGTAGTGCACACAGGGCAACAGAACTTTTTGAAGAAGTCTTCAGATCCTTTACTGAACTTACTTACATAACACATATATACTTAAAAATATGTATGTGTTATCAATTAAATTTAATTCAATTGAATGTTTTTGGATTGATATTACTGCTGCATTAATGTGTATGTTGAGTATGTAACTCCTTTATATCCTGTTTGGTATAGTCTGCAGCAATGCATTTGTTTGTAGCATCGTTGTCCTGTGAGAAGCATGTATCTCTAAAAAGTCAACTTTTCATGAGCTCAGAGAAACAACCCTGTTATCAGCTTTGTGACGATGCATTGTCCAGGACATCCAAAGTGGCTTTGAAAAGTTTGTTTAACTGAAGAAGAAGGATTTTCTCAGGATCTCTTCATCCTTCAGTTTATCACAAACATTCACAACACATTTGGAGATGCGTCATTTTCACTGGGAAGGAACGGTATCAAAATTTGTAAATTTGTCTTTACCTAGTGCAGTATAAAGTTTAATAAAATGGAAATACTCAAGTAAACACAAGTACTTTGAATCTGTACTTAAGTACAGAATTTTGAGTAGATTTACTACATTCCACAACAGCAACTAGGCTATATCTGACAAAAGAAGTCATCACAGAGATGGTTGGAGGTGACAATATTTTTATAATGATCTGTGTAACTTACTTTTTGCACATTCTTTTCGTCCAGTTTGCCTGTTAGACACTAACATGGGAATGCATGTGTTGACAGAACCTCATTTTTGATTTTGTTTGCCCAAATTATACAAGAAGTAGTTACTAAGGAATGAGTAATAACCTGATAATTAATGAAAATGAATGAGCAGTTCCCCAATAACTACAACTAACATGGTAGATAATGATGAGTTAAAGAACTGACTGGGAGATATATTAATGAACATTGGTAAATGATTAGTTCATCCATGTCTGTGAATACATTACTTAATCATTAGTTACTCTTTTTGTGCACCCCATGTAAAGTGTACATCACCTTTAAAAAAGAGTTATTGAACAGGGATAAAAGCACTCACAACCCATTAGCTTGCTTGACAGTTAGCAAGCTTGTTAGCTCAGTCGGTAACTGAACAATATGTTATAATATATTATGTACTACTGACAGTGAGACATACCTGTCATACTGTTCCACTTTTGTGTAACAGTTTATACTGTGACACAGGTGGTATTATGGTTTTTGGCTTTTCCCCTCTCCTTTATTGAGTTATATATCTTTTTTGTGCATGTAACAGGTTTGCAAAGTGAAAAAGCCCAAAGTCCGGCCCAAAAGGAGTTCCCATCTCCCACAGAAAACTCTGCTCTGAACTGCCTGAAAACAGCTCGTTTGTATTCCAGCCTTTACTTCCCTTTCTTGTGACGTCACAAAGAAAATACGTGTCATAATGCTCGTTGAGCGGCTAGTCGGACACACCCTCAAAAACACTGGTGGAAAAACACTGAGCTGCAGCACACACCTCTCCTCTCTCTTCCAAACACCAGCTACCCTCCAAGCAGTCAATGGACATGAAGTTGTTACTGTGATGTAGAGACAGAGCTCAGTTAAAACTTTATGGATGAAAGATACTTTTGTTACAGATTAATAACTCACCACTCTGAAACTCTTGCTCCAGTCCAAATTGCCAACCTGGTCGGCAACATGTAGCCTACAGCTGAATCGAAGCTGTTTACTGTCTTTTCACTGACCCGCCTTTCTCTGCTTCTGATTGGCTAGTAGTCCAACTCCAACAAAGATGTATCACTCCATAGCTAAAACGAAGCCTTCAACACAGTGTGAAAAGAGGAGCTGCAGCAATGTGTTTTTTTAATTAAACCTTGTAAACCTGTTCTGGTACAACAGGTGAATCTGAAAATGAGCATAATATGATCTCTTTAAAGTAGATGTTGCAACACTGCTAGTAAGCTATGATAGCTTCCTCCCATTTTGGGCTTTTCGTTCACTCACTGCTGAGCACTGTCAAGATGGTCTATTGCGCCTGTTCAACTTACAAATGCATGTTGCACTGCTATCCTCAAAATTAAAACAAAACTTGTTGTAAGTTGTTGTCAGAGGAAGTAACCATAAATAACGTGTCCAAGACACAGCAAGTTTCCATCATTTCTGTTTCCATCACATCACAGAAAGAAAGGTCTCATGTTTCTTTAGAGTCTTTAAACTCTAAAGAAACATGTAAATGCGGATGTATGTAAGGAAAGAAATGGGGTACTCATCACATCCAAGTCTCTCGCTGTGGTCTGTGTGACTTTAAATAGCTCAGTAGTTTAAATAGCTTGGACTCAAGTCCATGTAAGTCAATGTGGTCTACACTTTCTTGTTCCCTACAATAGCTCAGTTGGTTGAGTGGAGGACTGTAGGCCTATAATATCAGAGATCCTAAGGTTGCTGGTTCAATTCTGGCTTGAAGGAGATGCCTCATATTTTTGTCGGTTCAGATTGTAGAGGCAAAATCTTGTACATGTTCAGAGCCATGGATTTCATTGCTTGATTTGTTCCGACATAACAAATCTTTTCCACATCCAGTGGTGGCAGCTCTAAGACACATTTCCAGCTAATTGTATGTAGTTGTTTTGCAATAATTGTGAGTAGGTGCACAGTAACTTTGTCATGAATGTAACCGTATTAGACGACCATGTGCATAGTGTAAGACAGGTGTCTAGTTGTCATATTCAAGTCTCTGTAAGTCGCTGTGGTCTGCGCTTGCTTGCTCCCTTTGATAGCTAGTTGGTAGAGAGGAGGACTGTATATTGTTATTTACAACCTTTTGCTCTCAAAACAAAGCAAAAAATGATGACAAAAAGACAGGGAACAAATTATAAATGAACAGAATGGTAAAGAAAGAAACAGAGGAATGTAAGAAAGACAAAGACGTAAGGATGGATCCATAAAAGGATTAAAACACAGCACTGACATAAATGGCATGTTTGACCTTAAAATTATATTTAAAAATCCTGGATTAAAATTAGTGTATGTGTGAAGGTTCGTGTTAAAAGGATTGGAGTAGATCTCATTATTACAGTGGAAGGGTTTAATCATAGTTTCTAGATGGTGTTTTCCACTTGGTTAGCGCTGTCTCTTTCAACTTACAAATTAGACGTTAGCTAAAAGACACAGCCACTCGTAATGCATTCGTCTTCACACTGATGTGTTTATCATGTTTTACAATTCTTCTTTTTCTCCCCATTCCTTTTTTATTGTGTCTTCGTTTCTTCCGTCTTCATTTCACTTTCTTTGTCAACTGATTGACTCTGTGCTGTGATTTTTGTTGTTGGCTTTATTTCTTTCTTTCTTTGTCTTTTCCTACTGAAAATGTTTGCGTAGATGCTGAATTATATTTAATTAAATATATTTATATGTATATACATTTGTATATAAATATATTATCATTTTACAGTATATATTGTCTTAACATCCACATTTAATTTTGATTGCAATTCTTTCCATAGTTCTTTTTCCTTTTTACCTCCTCTGTGAAAATGAATTATATAGACATGGACCTCTGAAAGGAATATTATTAGAAACGGCTCATGAGTGGTTCACTTTTTACAATTTACTTACGTTTTTTATGTTGCATTTAATTTCTCACAAAAGATCTTGAACACGTTTTTCATCAAATATGTTGTTACACCGGTGGTATCCTGTGTGTCTATAAAAAGTGCTGTTCAAGTAAAGAAAAGAAAAGGGAGGAAAGGGAAGTTGGACAAAGTCCAACTCTTCCTGTTTTTCCTCTTCCTCCTTTTCACTGTATCTGATTCTTCCCTCTCCTGATCCCTCCTTCCTCTCTCTCATCAGCCTCTCTGTCCGTCTCGCTCTGTCACTCGCTCTGTTGTCAGATGTGTGTGTGTGTCTGCTTATATTTTGTATGTTTTCCTTTTGTTTTCTTGTCACAATGTGTGTGTCTACATTTTTCCCCTTTTTACTTTTGCTTCTTTCATTATTCTTTTCTTTCTTTCCTTCCATCCTTGACTGATCAAGTTTATTTTTTAATTTTCTGTCCAATGAAGCTTTCTAACTCGCTTCTTATTTATTTCCTTATTTCCTTCCTATCATTGTTTCTCTCCACCTTTCTTCACTTCCATCTTATTTTACTTTTCTACTTTCTTTTATTTGTGTCAGTAGGTGCAACCAACTGGCATTTCCAGTGAAGGAATTCCCCCAATCTTTCCTTCCGTTGCTCCCTCTGTCCATGTCTAATCATTTACACACACACACACACACACACACACACACACACA
>NC_060161.1:26111641-26123527 GCF_021292245.1 Micropterus dolomieu | reverse complement strand
ACACACACACACACACACACACACACACACACACAAAGTCTTTCCAGGACTCTGATGGTCAGATTGGATCAGCGAAGGAAAAACAGTGTGAGTGCGAGGAGGTGGAATATGTGAGCTGTGTTAACTGGCAGCTCTTTAAAGAAAAACATTCCTCTTTCTTTCAGAAAAAAGCAGCTTTAAATTGTCTGTTTGTCTGTTTCACGTTCATCATCCGTCAAATCTGGGTTTAACCTCCAACCTCTGCACCCAGCTTCATGTTTTAAACCTGCTTTACTGCTGCTTTAGTGTCAATTAATGGTTAAGTTGGCACATTTTATGTTGATGTCCAATTACTGTTGATGGTAAATGCAGTCCATTTAAGCAATACATTCATCAGTGCATGTTGTATTGGCAGAGTTCGCCAGGTAGTTCTTCCAAGCGGCGTCATTAGATGTGACAGTGACGTAGTTGGTTGTACAGAAGAACTACAAGCTACTTCAGCTTGGATTTCTAGCTTTCGCCTCTGGGTAGCCAGGGTGGTGTGGTCTAAATGCCGCTGTCTTTGCTTGTTTTGCAAGAGCCAAAATGGCAAAATAGTGTAGGCGATACTGTGGACGATGATACTTTCTACAGTGTTTTGGCGGACTTAGTTATTCCGCCGGAGCCAGAGTAGAAATGCAGTAGAAAAAGGCAGCGCTGTGCAAGAACATATTGCCGGCGGGGAAGTTCTACATAGTCAATCAGTGTTTGCAGTCAAGTTGGAAATTCTTTATCTTATTTTTTTTAAACCAGATCAGCGCAAAGAAATGGTGCATTTACTGCACTACAATAAATATTAAGGAGAAAAAAGTAGGTTAAACCCCTCAATCATAATCACATTTCCATATAATATTATAATATCTTTGGTAATTTATTGACAAAAACATAGGGACAGTTACAGTAATATGACAGCCAACCAGCAACAATGTTGGAAATTTAATTGAAATAAGAATTATGATGAACTTTTAAGGTATTTAGCTTCGTTCAGCATTGTGTCACTTTCAGCTGTGTGTGTGGTTATTAAAGATGCAAAGTGTGTGTGTGTGTGTGTGTATGTGTGTGTGTGTGTCTTGCTTTTTGCTTTTACCAAGCATCTTAATGATGCCGGTGCTGAATCAGCAAAACAGTGTACAAAGTGAAGAGGATGAAAGATGGAGAGTCTGAGAGACAGGAGGCTGATGGAGGAGAGAGAGAGGAGAGGAGTTAGAAAGAAAAGATGAACAGTCATAATGAAGGAGGAAAAAGATGAGAATAGGGACGAGATAAATAAGGAAAATATGGAGAGAAAAAAATGAGAGAAAAGATGAGAGGGAGAGAAAAGAGACAAAGGATGTGATTTAAAAAATTGATAGAAATATAGTGCGCATTAGAGAAAAAAGAGAGGAATGAAGAATAGAGAGATTAAGGTTGAAGAATTTGCTTGTTTTTGAGTCATTCTGAGGTGTTTTGCTGCAGAATTGCACGTTTCATGCCCGTGTGTGTGTGTGTGTGTGTGTGTGTGTGTATGTGTGCGTGCATCAGTGTTTGTGCCAGACACATGCCAGCCAAGTGTGTGTGTGTGTGTATGTGTGTGTGTGTAAACAATAGAGTTGATTAGGCGTTGCGTGGCAGTGACAGCGCTGAGGGGAGATGATTAATGATTCTCTGTTTAATGTGATTAGTCCATTAATACCTCCTGTGATGGCTCAGACCAGCTAACACTTGGGAAAGGTCAGCACACACACATACACACAAACAAGCGCGCATGTTGCTGTAATGGATCATTAAGGAGGTCAAAGAAAAGAGTGCTGCTGTAGTTTCCTGTTTGAGAGTCGATAGTGATTTTTTTCTGTTTTAAATGTGAATTTTCCATTAATGCTGCTACATCCACCTTAAACTGAGAGGTGTGTGTGTGTGTGTGTGTGTGTGTGTGTGTGTGTGTGTGTGTGTGTGTGTTAAGAATGTTACTTCAGCTATGTCTTGGTTTTAGTAAAGATATGAAGCAACAAAAGCGAGCTGAAGCCAACGTGGAAGTGCCTGAGGATGCAAAACCACTAATGACCACTAGATGCTGCTCCCAAAAACAGTTGTTTGCATAGACATCCATTGTAACAGTCTGGTGATCTTCTTTATCTTCCTTATTGTCAGCAAATCCGAATAAAAAGACCGAATCAAACGAATGTATATACACTAACAACTATTTTGTTTCTATCAAAGCCTGATATATCTTCTTTCTCTGGGCCATAGAGCTCCAATGTTGTCCAGAAACAACACACGTGGGCCGCACTTTTCCACTGGGTGACATGTCCCTTTATCACCATGAACACATACACTGAAGTTAATTTTGATTCAATCCCACAAACATCGTCCTGCTGCTGTAAATACTCACTAGAGCACCAAATGTGTATTAATCCGCCACTGAAATAGTACCCAACAAATGCCCCGTTTACTCCTGTTAAAAACTACAATGCCCAGAGCTGTTTTTAAAGATTTACATCTTCATTAGGAAGTAGGAGGCTGACAGGCACAGACAAAGTATTGAGAGACAGAATAACACATTATTGGTTTTGGTCTTTTCATGAGATTGGTTGACAATAACAAAAACATAGAATAACACCTGAGTTGTCCTTTTAAAAAGTGTCAACTTTACATTTCAAATACAAAATCAATAGATAATTTTTTTTTGCATTACGATCACCACTCACTCTAAAATGTGTTTCAATGTGTGTTCAATTAGGTAAGATTATGAAATCAGCAGAAATTGTGCCTCCCAAAATACAAAATATAAAAACAAAGATTGCCTTTGTGTCATTAGCCACATTCCAACATGTTCTTATACCAACAACAAAATAGGTTGATTGTCAAGTGTCCCAAAACAACATATATATGTCTGTTGGAAAGTACAATGACATATATGCCCAGTCTGAAAAACGACATATGACGTACCAGCGCTGGAAAGTCCAGCGATAGGCATACAGGACCTTAAGTACGTTAATTAAGTCACGTGACATTTAGCGCATAGTAAATGTTGTGAAGCGGTGGTAGTTTATTTAGGTTTAGGGAAAGATTGTGGTTTTGGTTAAAATAAATACATAACATAAGTCACATGATTTAAGTAATGTAAGTCACGTGACATAAGTCATATACAAAATATCATTTAACTTAAAATATGTCAACTTTGACTTTATTTCACACGGAACTCGAACCTTGATCTTGTGAGTAAGAGTCCTGAGTTTAAATCACTCATCCATCCATCCACCCCACCACCTCCTTACATGCGCTTTGTCGCTCTTTCTACAACATCATCTGACATCTTAGAACAAAAAACATAAATTTGGGTCATAATATTGGGTCTTGAGACACAGAAAGGCTGTCAAAGCTTCATGGGAGCTGTAGTTGCTGAATGTTAGATGATTACATTCAGTAAATCAGTCCATTCCCCATCAGTTTTGGAAACATTTAATAATAATTACTTTATGTTTGATGACAGTTTGAAATGCAGTTGGTTAAACATTTCACAGTCACCGTGAAATTATTTGATAATTAAATGTTTCTGCACGTCTTATATTTATTCAATGCGTTCTCATCTCAGTGCATCATTACCGATGCTTTCAGATAGAGTGACAAAGTGTAATTATTTTACGCTAAAGGTACCCTTCAGCGTCCGTATGAAACGGCACCGTTTGCTACGTCCCAGCAACACAGAGGAGGTTAACCCTGCCAGCTTCACGGCCGATGTGCTAGCTGATAGGGTTAGTCGGTCAACATGCATAAAGTCAGTGACTTGGGTTTAGGCACCAACATTTCTGATGGTTATGGTAAGGGTATGGGGCTTCAGGGGGCAGTCAACACATTTAACATGAACGTAGCTAGCTATGTCACTTTTTCTGAAAGCGTCGGTATTGGACACCATGAAATGAGAACGGGCTTGTTTATTTGTCACCCTTTTGGAACAGAAAGATCCTGTTTGGTGTTCTTGTTTTGTTGTCTGTTTTCATGCATGACAAGATTTGTGTGCTCACTCACAAACCATCCACCCAAAAAAAAACAACAATAATCACATAACAAATCATCATTTTTACAATTTGTTTACTGTACAGATTAAACAATTAGGATATAACATCTTAATTATGGGCTTTATAGGTGCTGATAATCTGCTTTTGTTACCATTTGACAAAGCCAGACTCCCTGTTCCCCCTTGTCCCTAGTATTTGTGCTAAGCTAAGCTAACAGGTTGTAGCTTCATTTTTAAAGAAGGGATATGACAGTGGAATCGCATCAACTCAGAGTTCTACTTTTTTCTTACTCTGTTGTTAACTTACAATCCTGACTGTTATTTGGACTGACTTTAAAAGGTGGCACTCACACAGAGGCCAAAGTGACTTTATTGAGTTAATATATTTTTTGTGCATTTAATAGGTTTGCAAAGTGAAAAAGCCCAAAGTCCACCCCACAGAAAACACTGCTCTGAACTGCCTGAAAACAGTTTGTTTGTAGTCCAGCCGTTTCCCTTTTATCCCTGTGACATCACAGAGCTGAAAGCAAAATGCGCCTCATATAACGCTCGCCAAGCGGCTAGTCCGACACTACCTCAAAAACACCAGTGGAAAAACACTGAGCTGCAGCACACCTCTCTCTTCCAAACACTAGCTACCCTCCAGGCAGTCAATGGACAGAAAGTTGTTACTGTGATGTAGAGACGGAGCTCAGTTAAAACTTTATGAATGAAAGACACTTTTGTTACAGATTAATAACTCAACACTCTGAAACTCTTCCTCCAGTCCATGTTGCTAAGCTGGTAAGGAGATATACAGCTGAACCCAAGCCGTGTTTACTGGCTTCTCATTGGCCCGCCCTTCTCTGCTTCTGATTGGCTAGTAGTCCTAAACCAGGAACTGCGCATGTGCAAATCCCAACAAAGATCATGTAGAGACAAGACGTATCACTCCATAGCTAAAACGAAGCCTTCAACACAGGGTGAAAAGAGGAGCTGTAGCAATGTGCAGTATGAAAAAAATATGGTGTTTTTTGAAAATGAAACCATGTAAACCTGTTCTGGTACAACCCCTAAATAGGATTTTGAACCTGAAAATGAGCTTAATTCCACCTCTTTAATGTCAGTACAGAATAAGTGAACTATTCCTTTAACTTCCTTCTCTGCTGCCTTTGATCAGGTCAGACCAGTCAGAGCGTTTGGGCTTTGTTAAAAGAGTTCACATTCTTCCGTTGACGCCCAGGTGAAGTTCCAGCTTTCAGTCAAACTCACGACATACGAGTGTGAGAGAGAGAGAATCCCCCTTGAGAATCAAATGATTCTTCTTCTTCTTTCTGGCAGGTTTAAGGAGGAAACACAGTCACTGCGCCAGTTTCTCTCCGTGGAGATCAATGTGTTTACCTCCAAAGACACAGAGCCAGGACAACGGGAGCGAGAGAAAGATTAACCCAAGGAGTTCAAACAGAATTGACTTGTAGATTTTTGCATCAGTGCATTTTCATGTGTGTTAATATGTGTTTACATGTTGTCCAATCATAGTGATTTTAAATGCTTTTTTGTGTTCATGCAGTAAAAAGTGTGTTTATCGCATATATTTTGACAGTTAAACGAATCAACTGATCAATAGTTAACATTGTATTGGTGTGTGTGTGTGTGTGTGTGTGTGTGTGTGTGTGTGTGCGCGCGTGTGCGTGTGAGTGAGTGTTAATCTAGCCAGTATAGTTAATATGTTGTTCCCATACTCTATTAGCCATTGTTGACAGCTGATGATTGATCTTCTCATCATTTTTCCCTCCAACATCCTGCGGTGACTGTTTATGTGTGTGTGTGTGTGTGTGTGTGTGTGTGTGAGTGTGTGTGTGTGTTTGAGAGAGAGAGAGAGAAAGAGAGATGTTAGTGTTTGTGTATTTAAATCTGACTTCATGTCTGTTTTTGCGTAAAATCTTGTGCATGTTGTGTGTGTGTGTAAGCTCCCAGGATGTGTGCTATTATAGGTACGGCAGTGATACAGCATTAGCGTTGGCAACATGAGAGTACTCTTAACCCTTGTGTGTGTGTGTATATATATATATATATATATATATATATATATATATATATATATATAATATAAAATATAGCAATAACCCTTAACAAGTACGGCATTATATTTGTGCCTGAATTCTTAGTACGTGACGGGATATTTTGAGTACAAATATACAGTTTTTGCAAGCATGTAAATATTTTACATAATCGTTATCTTGCAAACAAATTTTAGCAAACAATATTGAGTCTTTGATAAAAATATTTGTCAAATATAATTTCATTTAAAAAAGTGTCTTATGGACAAGCCATGTAAAATATAAAAGTGCTCCTATATGCCTGTGTTTTTAACCCATGTTTACTTCAAGAGCAGATTTTCTTGAGTGAAGACTAGAGAGTCGCTCTCCACTGCAGGGACTTTACAAGCGTGTAGCCTTTGTCACGAGTTCCTGGAACTACAGTTCGGCCCTGCTCAGGAGGCGATACTAATTGCAAGTTCCAGGTACTCTCAGGGGTTTGCTGGTAGTGCTGTTGATTGTGATTGGTCTTGCAGATGTGTAGTCACATGGGCACACAACGGGCGAAAAAGTGGTTTGATGTGGTGGTCATTGTTTAGGCCTCCGACCAAGATAGAAACTCATGCACATATAAATTATTCCTTCTCTTTTCCTTTTCTCATGTGTATACTTCCAGGTGATTTATCAGTCTGTGTGATTTTTAAAATAATGTAACTTCTTTGTTTTTGTTGTTTTGCTGCCATCTTGACCTGCACTGAAGGTAATGTTGCATCTCAATGGGACATACTGGCTTAATAAATGAGCAAGTCATATTCTTAGGTAAGACAGGATGCTCTCTACTGCTGTAGATTTACTTTCTGATTCCAGCTGATAAGATGGGGCATATTTTTACCTTAAAATCTCACCTGCGGCAGGTTTAACCTTCCAGCTGTGTTTTATTGAGCTTACCTTCAGTGAGGCCTTGCAGGGTCTTGGGAAAGCCTTGGCAGCCTAACACAGCCAGTAACTCACTCCAGCACTTCAACAATGCTGTTAGGACTCAATTATTTTCCACCTTTGTTGCGCCCCTAACCCGTACTCTGGGAAACCTCTGCGCCTCAGAGTTGTTGCCACATGAACCCGTCCAAGTTTCGTTGCCATAAAAACGTCACTTCTTCTCGCCTCTTTTACATTTGACGGCTTAAAACTCCTTCAAAGCAGATCAATCACCAAAGCCTGACTGGGAAATTGAAGCGGAAGCGCCTCGCGCGACAGCTTTCAAGTTGACGAACGGCAAAGTTTTTCGGCTAACGAAGCTGTTATCTATATGAGAAAAGTTAAGCTATACATTGAAATGCATATCTGAGGCGATCGCAATTTCAAAGACTCACTGGCGCTTATCCAATCACACAGCAGTTAGTCCCCCCCGCCCCCCCTTCCTCTCTCTCTGTCTCTTTCATTTTATCTATACCTCTCACACGTTCCCTCGATCGCACTCCCCTCTTCTTCTTCTTCTTCTGTTTCTGCTCCTTTTCTCTGAATTAGATCCATATTTTCCTATCACTCCCCCTTGAAATCTCCCCCTCTCTCTCTTTATCTCTGCTAGAGAGTGTTGATCCCTTTCTCGCTCTAGAAACCTCGGCGTCAAGCCCGGCAACACACACACACATGCATTTTAATTAATACATAGATTTAAATTGCGATGCCTGTGTGGTGAAGTGATATACACCCCCGCTGGTTAAAAGTCTTTTTTATTGCTTAATCAATGTTGAAATTAATATGATTTAACTCCCGACCCCTCGTTACACATATACACCCATCCACCCACCCCACACGCACACACACATGCACACACACGCACACGCACACACACACACACACACACACGTCTGCTGGGTTATTAATTATAACACTAATTAACCTGCAACTAATGATTTGGCCTCTGTGTGAGTGTGTGTGTGGAAGAGACAGAGAAATTATGCGAGTGCTTGCATTTAAGTGTGTGTGTTCGTGTAAATATATGTTAATTTGATTCCCAGATATGATGGATTATAGGGACTTACGATAACGACAGTGAAACTTCTCTTCAAAGCTCCGGGTTTGTTTCTGTAATTCAGTTTGGCACTCGGATCAATAAAGTTTTTCTAGTTTAAATTTAAAACTGAGCCCTCATCCAAATGCTTTCATTCTTCCTTTGCCATTTCCCTGTCCCAGTTGATTTTTTATTTTTATTTTGAGGAAATGAAAACTGCAGCACCACCTGGGGACCCCAAGCACCCCCCTCCCAAAAACAACCAGCTTTGGTTTTTGATTTGTTTGATTGAAGGTGTTTTCCACTCTGATTGTTTTTTTTTTGTTTAATGTTCACTTCTTAACCAGTTCCTGATTGACTCCTTTCCCAACACACTCTTTAACTGTAGTGAAGGGGTCTGGTGCTTTTGCTCAAGAGCATTTCAAAAGTAGTTTTCTTCAAACAGTTTTCCCCTCAAATACTCCGCTTCTAACATTTTTTATACGGTTGTGAAGTGTTTTCATCTCCAACCACAAGCTCAGACAAGGTTTATTTTCACCTGAATCACAGATACAGTAGGCTAAACCAGATGTTGCGTTAGACTTTCTCGTCGTCCAACGGGGTTGTAAAAATTCGGTCGTAATCTATTATTACCTGTCATTTTAATTGAAATTTCATAATGATAATGAGACATACAGCTTATTTAATAGCCTTTCATTTTCAAAAACAACTCAACCACAATATCATTTAATCTACAGAATTTACAGATTAAGCTTTTATAAGGGCGAGGAGAGAAAAGATGAACAGAGACCCGTTACATGTCACCACACACAGCAGATTAATGATTTTTACCTACTTGCTGCTTCAGATTTTTCAGTGACCCTGATCTACACTTTACACATTATTACAGCGATTGAAGTGATGTAAATGCTATTAATACTATGTTAATAAAGTCGGTAGATTGAAGAAAAACAAAGGTGTTCATTGTTCTGCGATATGTTTGTATCTGTCAAATCAAAGGTGGTCAAGTCAAGATTCTTCAGCCAAGCTAGTGTATCTAAAAGGTTGCACTTAGGCACAGTGGTGCTTTGAGATGAATGCTAACGTCAGCATTCTAACATGCTAGCAGAAGTTGTAGCAATTCATCCTGCAAGAAATGTTATTGTCTGTACCAAATTTCATCGCAGTCCAAATGATGTGCCGGTGCGAGTGAAAATTTCAACAAACTGGTGGTGCTGTGGTAAGCCATCACCAAAATTATTAAGAGTTATGCTCTGGGCACCAAATCGCGACCGTTTAGAGGGCACATCATGTAGTAAGTGTGTCCTGTAATACTGACAGACCTAATTAGGTAACCAATGAATTAGCTAGCTAACTAGCCAACAATACCCAAACACAAAATGAAGCACAGGGATCAGTGTTGAAATGATTACTTTCTAAACAGATAGAAATAAATCATGTCTGCTCACATATGTTGAAACCGACAACAGAAGATGTATGTTTACAGATGCAACTAGCGTGTTTGTGCCTCTGTTGCCCATAAGCTGCAGACCAACAGAATGGCAACAGAAGGTAAGTTTTGTCTCCATTTTGTTCACACACCTCCATTAAACTAGCTTAAAATTAACATTAAATATATAATAATGTTAATATGTTGAAAGAAATAAACTTCATTGCAATGTTGCACCTCTGTGTTCAATTGTTAATTCTTACTATCTGTTTGCGTGGAAGCTAAACACTGCTGTTTGCATTTGTACCACAGTGATGATAAATTTAAATGCAATTTATTTGTTCTTCTCAATATTTACCTTCCATCATGTCTTCTTTCTGTCCTTTTGTTTGTCCTTCTTTAATGTATTTTAATTCTGGTTCATTCTTTTCCACCTCTTTTAATCCTTCCTTTCTTTCTTAGTTGCTTCCATCCTTCCTTTCATATTCCCTTACCTTGTCTCCTTGCACTGCCTCGCCGTAAGACGAGGACTATTGATTTTACACACCTTGTTGAAATTGCATCAAATACACACAGTCTCTCTCCCTCTCTCTCTCCTTACTTACCCCTTTCTCTCTCTGAGACTCACACACACACAGCAGTGTGGTGTGACAGCCAGGCTGACAATAGGTGGCTGTCACAGTGATTGATGGTACTGATTATAGGTTAATAATGAAATAAACATTAAAAAACACATTTAATAAAGCTCCCCATTAATGAACCATCCCCCTATCTATCTATCTATCTATTTAGGAATAATGGAGGGAGAAAAGGGGAGAGGGAAGAATGAGGGTCAGGTGAGTAAGACAAACATTAAAAGAGAGAGCGAGGAGGTAGAAGGAAAGAGAGAGGAAAACTGCTGACATTCATTTAAAATTGAAATTAAAAAAAAGATCAATTATAATAGGCATACTGACCCAAACATTAATATGATTAAAAATAGTTCTCCCTAAAGTGGTTAATGGTGTTCATGTCCCTGTGACGGGGGCATGGGGATCCATGTGGTGGCATACACATACAAACAGCTTCTGATGCAAGCAAGGCTAATTTAATAACATGAATGTTTTGTTTTATTTTAATCGCCCCTGTTGTTAATGACTGATAAAAATGAAATCCACTTTTGCTGGAGTCGGGGGCCTTGAAAACATTTTGGCTTCAAAAAAGGGCGGGTGAAAAAGGACCACTGCCCTACCCAACCAGAAACAAGTAATGTGTCCGTCCCACAAACTTCATTTTCAATCGGGACAGCTGTGATATAGCAATTTCTAGGAGCAGTTAACTTGTCCTGTTGATCAAAGAAAATTATGTGATAGTTGGCGTACAACAACCGGTGCATTTGTATCTATCTCATTCACACTTGTAGCTTTTAGCTGATTTTTCTAGCTCTGGCACATGAAAAAGACATCCCTGTATTTAAACAGCACATGGGCTGCGTTGGTGGGGGCGTGTTGTTTAAGGTACCAGTGAGCTATGAAATACAATTCAGGAAGTCCAGTTGGAATAACAGATTAATGCATTTAAAGTCTTCTCAGATGCACAAAACTCTGCACGGATGTTTGTAATACCCACAGACAGGTTTTCACCACCGTGGAAAGTGACAGTGGCTTTTGTTTGTGACGATCATGCGGTAAACGGTAGAACTACAACATTCACTTTACAAAGTAAATGACCAGAAATGTGCATGGATGACGTTGTTTTGTGTTCAACCAGGTTCATCTTAATTTGCCAGATGACCATGCGTTGTTTTGCCCTCTGTGTTGGCAGTCCTGCTGTGTCACCAGACTGGCCTCTTCTAAGTAAATGAGAGGCCTGCGTTTTTCCCCCACAGGGCTAGAGTTGGTCTAAACACAGCCTTAATCCTGCACACAAAGCTCTGATTGGCTTGGAAATAACTGTCAATGAAGACAACGCCAGAAAATTTTGAATAACAAAAAAAGCACGGGATGTGTGGGGGACGTTGTCTGTGGCCGTTGATTCACAGGTGTGGAACCAGGCTAGATAACAAAAACAAAGGAATAGCAACACTTCTGAAAAACATCTGTAGAAAACTAAGTGCTTGTGCTGTATTATCCAAGTTTCATGTGTCTTTAAAAAAAAACAGTGGCTAATATCTCAAGGAGTGCAAGAGAAACATTTTCAGTAATATTAGAGAGAAAATATACATATTAGACACACAAGTGGACACACAACATTTGTATATTTCTGCTTACTCACTGTGAGTTAGATGTTTCATAATTGTATTTAAATATTTACCATTTTTAGGAGCTAACAGGATCAGTTTTGACTTATTACTCTCCTTGCATTACTGTGAACACATATACACAAACACAAACAAACACACACACACACACACACACACACACACACACACACACAC
>NC_060161.1:26109769-26111541 GCF_021292245.1 Micropterus dolomieu | reverse complement strand
AGGCTAGATAACAAAAACAAAGGAATAGCAACACTTCTGAAAAACATCTGTAGAAAACTAAGTGCTTGTGCTGTATTATCCAAGTTTCATGTGTCTTTTAAAAAAAACAGTGGCTAATATCTCAAGGAGTGCAAGAGAAACATTTTCAGTAATATTAGAGAGAAAATACACATATTAGACACACAAGTGGACACACAACATTTGTATATTTCTGCTTACTCACTGTGAGTTAGATGTTTCATAATTGTATTTAAATATTTACCATTTTTAGGAGCTAACAGGATCAGTTTTGACTTATTACTCTCCTTGCATTACTGTGAACACATATACACAAACACAAACAAACACACACACACACACACACACACACACACACACACACACACGACCCAGCGGGGGGGGGGGTTGACTTTCACATCAGCAGTAAAAAGTAGAAAAGTTTCGAGAGGAGGGGGGGGGGAAAGAAAAAGAGTATTTTGGTAAAAACAGAAAGCAGGACACAACGGTAACCGACGGCAACCATCATCAATCAGAGTTTGAAGACATCGCTGCTGGCAAAGACGACAGGAACAGAGAGAGAGAGGGTAGCATCGGGATGAAGGGATGTAAATGCTAAAAGAGAACGAGTTAAATATAAAAAACGGAGAGAGAGAGAGGTGAGGTTTTAAGGATCTTAGTGAAGATGGCAGGAATAGAGGGAGAGAGGAGGGGAAGAGAGATGATGAGCGAGAGACATAATGAGAGAGTGAGAGATACGGGGAGAGAGAGATGTGTTTTTGGCCTCTTTAGCTGTTTAAAAAGAGGAATTAGGACAATGACTAGTCACCTTGAGACCTGCTCTCTCTCACTTAATCTCTCTTTTTATGTCTCTCCCTCTCTCCCTCCTTTTTTCCTCTCTTGGTGCCCAAAAGGCCAGCGGCACGGCAGAATTCATTTGTGCAAACTTGTGAAATTTGTGCTTTACATAAGGACTACTTGCCAGGCTAGATGGCCACCTAGTGTAACAGGTTAGCAGTGTTGGGCAATAACGAGTTATTGTAATAATAAAGTAAAAATTTTAATTTTCCCAGTAACTAGTAGTGTAAAGGATTACTTTTCCAAAACAGTAAATTACAGTTACTAGTAACGCTGTGTTACTGCGTTACTGAACGCACCATCCTTGATGTGCATTCACGACTGCGCTGCAGAATAACATGGCCAGCCCTTATTTTATTTAAGTCAGCTGTTAGCCAAAAAGCTAAAGGAAGAGAGGAGAACGTGGGAGAGAGGCGTTCTTTCGACAGCTGTAAGTAGCTATTGCCATTATTGTGTCACAGTCTAAGATGCAAAGCAGAGATGGGGACTCGAGTTAGAGACTCGGACTCAAGTGCGACTTAAGTCGCATACACAGTGACTTGACAATCGACTTGAGACTTGTCCTCAAAAGATTTCAGACTCGACTCGGACTCAAGGTGCGGGACATGTGAACAATGCTTATTTTTTAGGAAACTTCTGATGAGCTTGCCGTTATTCCCTACCTCCGTTACCTATAACCTGCCTATGTAACACGTAGCATCTGCTGCGCACAGCCGCACGTGAGAGAGGACAACAAACACCGCAGCTGCTGAGTCATTCATCATAAACTTTGGCTTTAAAACTTCATACAAGACCCAAACAAAGAAGCGCTGAACGCAAATACAGTGGATAGAAAAAGTCTACACACCCCTGTTAAAATGCCAGGTTCTTATGATTTAAAATAATGAGACAAAGATAAATCATGTCAGAACTTTTTC
>NC_060161.1:26098503-26109669 GCF_021292245.1 Micropterus dolomieu | reverse complement strand
TTTTCCAAAACAGTAAATTACAGTTACTAGTAACGCTGTGTTACTGCGTTACTGAACGCACCATCCTTGATGTGCATTCACGACTGCGCTGCAGAATAACATGGCCAGCCCTTATTTTATTTAAGTCAGCTGTTAGCCAAAAAGCTAAAGGAAGAGAGGAGAACGTGGGAGAGAGGCGTTCTTTCGACAGCTGTAAGTAGCTATTGCCATTATTGTGTCACAGTCTAAGATGCAAAGCAGAGATGGGGACTCGAGTTAGAGACTCGGACTCAAGTGCGACTTAAGTCGCATACACAGTGACTTGACAATCGACTTGAGACTTGTCCTCAAAAGATTTCAGACTCGACTCGGACTCAAGGTGCGGGACATGTGAACAATGCTTATTTTTTAGGAAACTTCTGATGAGCTTGCCGTTATTCCCTACCTCCGTTACCTATAACCTGCCTATGTAACACGTAGCATCTGCTGCGCACAGCCGCACGTGAGAGAGGACAACAAACACCGCAGCTGCTGAGTCATTCATCATAAACTTTGGCTTTAAAACTTCATACAAGACCCAAACAAAGAAGCGCTGAACGCAAATACAGTGGATAGAAAAAGTCTACACACCCCTGTTAAAATGCCAGGTTCTTATGATTTAAAATAATGAGACAAAGATAAATCATGTCAGAACTTTTTCCACCTTTAATGTGACCCTATAATGTGAACAATTCAATAGAAAAACAAACTGAAATCTTCGAGGGGGAAAAATTTAAAATAAAATCCTTACAATAACCTGGTTGCATAAGTGTGCACACCCTCTTGGGGATGTGGCTGTGTTCAGAATTAACCAATCACATTCAAACTCAGGTTAACTAGAAGTCATTACACACCTGCTAGTGACTGATTAATCACAAATAAAGTTCAGCTGTTCTAGTAGGATTTTCCTGATATTTTCGTAGTTGCATCTCCGAGCAAAAGCCATGGTCCGCAGAGAGCTTTCAAAGCATCAGAGAGATCTCATTGTTGAAAGACATAAGTCAGGAGACGGGTACAAAAGAATTTCCAAAGCATTAGATATACCATGCAACACAGTGAAGACAGTCATCATCAAGTGGAGAAAATATGGCACAACTGTGACTTTACCAAGAACTGGACGTCCCCCCCAAAATTGATGAAAAGAAAACTGGTCAGGGAGGCTTCCAAGAGGCCTACAGCAACATTAAAGGAACTGCAGGAATTTCTGGCAAGTACTGGCTGTGTGGTACATGTGACAACTATCTCCCGTATTCTTCATATGAATGTGCTATGGGGTAGGGTGGCAAGACGGAAGCCTTTTCTTACAAAGAAAAACATCCAAGCACGGCTGAAGTTTGCAAAAACAAACATCAAGTCCCCCAAAAGCATGTGGGAAAATGTGTTATGGTCTGATGAAACCAAGGTAGAACTTTTAGGCCATAATTCCAAAAGGTATGGTTGGCGCAAAAACAACACATCACCCAAGGAACACCATACCCACAGTGAAGCATGGTGGTGGCAGCATCATGCTTTGGGGCTGTTTTTCTTCAGCTGGAACCGGGGCCTTCGGTGGAAGGAATTATGAACAGTTCCAAATACCAGGCAATTTTGGCACAAAACTTTCAGGCATCGGTTAGAAAGCTGAAGATGAAGAGGAAGTTCACCTTTCAGCATGACAACGACCCAAAACACACATCCAAATCCACAGAAGCATGGCTTCACCGGAAGAAGATTAATGTTTTGGAATGGCCCAGCCAGAGCCCAGACCTGAATCCAATTGATCTGTGGGGTGATCTGAAGAGGGCTGTACACAGGCGATGTCCTCGCAATCTGACAGATTTGGAGCGCTTTTGCAAAGATGAGTGGGCAAATATTGCCACGTCAAAATGTGCCATGCTAATAGACTCCTACTCAAAAAGACTGACTGCTGTAATAAAATCAAAAGGTGCTTCAACAAAGTATTAGTTTAAGGGTGTGCACACTTAAGTGCAATTTATACTTCTGCGTGAAATCGACGGCTTAGGTGAGGCTTAGGCTACGGGGCTACGGCGTCGCCTGACGTGCACCTCCTCAAAAATGTAACTACACGTCGAGTCGACACGGACCTTAAGCTCTGTGATTGGTTGGCTGGGTAGCCTCGCAATGCCTCCGAGACGACCGGAAGTACCATTTACTAGTAACTAGTAACATTTACTAGCAGCCAAAATGCCGGCTGTAACACAGTGAATTAATATATTTGACCGTCGCAACCCGAGCGAAATGACTCGTTTCGCTATCAGAATGTGATCAACTCGGTTGGTAACATTTGAAAAGGCTACACCAGCCGCACGTTTACAATTTTACACCCATTTACGTTAGCGGAGGGCTAAACCGGAAGTAAGCCTGCTCGGCCGGCAAAAGTCAACACAGTAGACGATGTAGCGCTACTGCCGACTGGCGGGTGGGGGTGTAATTGCAGAATGATGGACACACCTACGCACAAGTATAAATGCATGGCTACGTAGAACCTACGCAGGAGTATAAATGGGCCTTTATGCAACCAGGTTATTTGAGGGTTTTTATTTTTCATTTTTCCCCCTGTCACGAACCCCCGGTTGTGACCCTGGCCTTCCTGCTGGTTTATGTGTGAATGTAGTTTTTGAGTTCTTTTTCCTCTTTGGTATGTTTGGTGTGTTTTGGTTTTGCGTCTGTCTCGGTGTTCTGCTTCCTCCCTCATGCTCTGGGGCTGCTGGTGGGCGTGGTCACCTGTGCTCCAGTCTACTCACCTGAGGCGCATCCTGTTAATTAAGCACACCGGTTTCTCATCCTGCAATCTACTCACCTTTAAAAAACCAGATCAAACTTCCAGTCCCCGCTGTATCGTTGTACCATATAGTACAAACACTCATCAGCCAGTTGGTCTTGAACCAGTAGCATCTAGTCTGTGTCTTTTAGTACTGAATGCTAACTAGTTTTCTCCCTGTCTCGACCACAGAATACCTGCCTGGATCATGGACTTGGATTCTCACCTGAGACACGGAACCCCTGAGCATAGGAGCCTGGACCTCCATGACCCTCGGAACAACTGGAATGACCACCCCCCAAGTCACATCCCTGTTCTCACTTGTGTTTAATAAATTCAATCATTGAACTTTACTCTGGTCCTGTAAAAACTGGGTTTCTGGCCCCGGTCCTGACAGAACGATCCGGCCAGAATGGACTCAGCAGACCTAGAGCCAGTCCGCCACACGGTCTCCACTCAGGGAGCTTGGATCAGCACAGCACTTCAGGAAATCATGGGAGGACTACAAGATCTGTCACTCCGTATGGGAAACCTCCAGGACTCCATGCAAAACCTTCCACCTGCGCCTGGACCTGCTGCATCGGTGGCCACAAACTCTGCCAGGGAACAGTGGGTCTCCCCACCGGAGAGGTACAATGGCAACATAGGTCAGTGTAAGACATTCCTCATGCAATGTGGTCTTGTTTTTGCTCTCCAACCCCTCACCTATGCCTCAGAAAGGTCTAAGATTGCCTACCTCATTGGACTACTGCACAGAGCAGCGTTGGAATGGGCCTCTGTTCCCTGGAGGTGACAGGACCGGGTAACTACCTCCTATGCTGCATTCACCACGGAGATGACCAAGATTTTCGATCACCAGGTTCAAGGTAACGACGCCTCCATGAGACTGTTCACTCTCCACCAAGGACTCTGGAGCGTGGCTGTGTATGCCATTGAGTTCTGGACACTGGCTGTTGAGAGTGGATGGAATGAGGTGTCCCTGCTGTCTTTATCAATGGTTTAAATGAACATTTAATGGATGAACTGGTGTCCCACCCTGAACCTGTGAGCCTGGATAATCTCATTACTGTCCATTCGTATAGACAATTGCTGCCGCGAGAGACAACGGCAGAAACAACGCAGTCCCAGCAGTGACGTCAGCCCCCGCAGCAGAGTTCACTCCCCAGCTCTGGTAAGATCCAGAGCACTTCCTCATCCAGAACCTCTACTGGAACCCGTGCAGCGAGAGGAAAACCCCGAGGGCGAGCCCATGCAGCTGGGCCGGAGCCAGCTCAGTACCGAGGAGCAGGAATGCTACAGAGGGAACAACGCCTGCCTCTACTGTGGATTACCAGTTCACTACATCGCCTCTTGCCCTAACCGACCATTAAACCGGAGGGCTCGCTCGCTAGCGAGCCGAGCAACCATACCTCTGTCTTCCCGTCCTCGAACTCAATTGCACGCCACTATCTGCTGGAGGACCCAGACTCTGGAGCTCCAGGCACACTCCAGCAGCTGGACCACGGAGCAGCTACAGGAGCCACTGGGGGCTAGCACACTTGACGGGAGGCTGCTTATTTGTGTAACAACCCGCACCTGCCCTGTTCAGCTCCAGCTGTCAGGTAATCATTTTGAAAATATTTCCTTTTTTGTTATTGACTCATCATTCATACCATTAGTGTTGGGGCACTCTTGGTTAACAAAGCATAATCCTCACACTGACTAAGATCCATAACTAGAGCCCTGCCTGTCTTGCTAGTAGTTTGCGGTCTGCTCTGCCTTTCCCTGTGAACCGCCAGAAACCCGGACCTGTCGTCAATCCCCGCTGAGTACCACAAGATATTGGAGGTGTTCTGTAAACAGGCTCTCTCTTCCACCACACCAACCATATGACTGTGCCATAGACTTGTTGCCTGGCTCTACATTTCCACAGAGCCATCTGTATAACATCTCCAGGGCGGGTGGCAATGGAGGGATAAATCAACAACTCACTGGCAGCAGGTATCATCTGCCCTTCATCACCTCTTGGCACCGGGTTTTTCTTCATGGTTAAGGACGGGACCCTCCACCCATGCATCGACTTCAGAGGTTTGAATGACATCACTGTAAAAAAACAAGTATCCGTTACCACTCATGAACTCTGCCTTTGAATCTCTCCAGGGAGCTACAGTTTTTTTCAAAGCTAGATCTCCGCAATGCCTATCACTTGGTCTGATTTTGTGGGGGCGAATGGAAGACAGCTTTCAACACCCCCCTGGGATACTTTGAGTACCTGGGAATGCCTTTTGGCCTGATTAACGCACCTGCAGTTTTTCAGTGTCTTATCAATGACTGACTTAGAGATATGCTGGGCAGATTTGTTTTTGTCTACCTTGACGATATCCTCATCTTCTCCCAGAACCAAGCTGAACACGTCCAGCATGTCTGACAGGTCCTCCATCGGCTCCTGGAGAATCGCCTGTTCATCAAAGCAGAGAAGTGAGAGTTCCACGCCTCCAGTCACTTTCCTCAGCCACATCACTGCTGAAGGTCAGGTGAGGATGGACCTGGAGAAGGTGAGAGCAGTCTTAGACTGGCCCCGACCAGACTCTAGGAAACGGCTACAGAGATTCTTGGTTTGCCAACTTCTACGACGTTTCATCAGAAATTACAGCCGCACCATTAACTGCACTTACCTCCCCAGCTAGGCCATTTCATTGGTCCTCTGAGGCAGAAGGAGCCTTTTTGGAGCTAAGAGGTTTACGTCTGCTCCCATCCTCATCAACCCAGACTCATCCCGGCAGTTTGTTGTGGAAGTGGACGCCTCGGATGTGAGAGTGGGGGCCGTTCTGTCCCAACAGTCACCCGAGGACAACAAGCTTCACCCATGTGCCTTTCTATTCCATTTATCTTCCACAGAGGAATTACGATGTCGGGAACTGCTGGCCATAAAGATGGAAATCGAGGAATGGCGACATTGGCTAGATGGCACAGAGCAACCATTCGTGGTTTGGACCGACCATAAAAACCTGGAGTACATCTACTCAGTGAAGCACCTGAATCCTCGTCAAGACAGGTGGGCTCTTTTCTTCGGTCGGTTCAATTTTGCCCGGATCCAGGAATGTTAAACCAGACGCTCTGTCTCGGCTCCTCGAGAAGGAGACCACTGTGGAACTGACACATAATACCCAGAACCTGTATCATTGGCGCAGCCAGGTGGGAGATCGAGAGGGAGGTGAGGACTGCTCTTCAGCACCAGCCAGACCCAGGTAATGGCCCTCCAGGCCGCCTGTTTGTTCGTCTGTGCTACAGTGGGGCCCGCTCTCTGGCCTTCCTGTGCAGACAGTTCTGGTGGCCAGAGATGATGTCAGACCTTTGTTTCTGCCTGTCCCATCTGTGCACAGAACAAGGGCTCCAACCAACCTCCCCCAGGGTTCCTGCAGCCACTCCCCATACCTCGTAGCCCGTGGTCTCACCTGTTGCTGGATTTTGTGTCCGGGCTGCCCCCATCAAAAGGTATGACTGTGGTGGATCATTTTAGCAAGTTTGCACATTATCTGCCACTGCCCAACTCCTGGTCTCTGTGGCATTCATGGTCCACAGTCTGCCCTTGGACACAGTCTCGGACCGAGGTCCACAATTCACTTCAGCCATCTGGAAGTCATTCTGCCATGCCATCAGGGCCAGAGTTAGCCTGACCTCTGGTTTCCATCCTCAAGCTAACGGCCAACCAGAAACTGGAAACCACTCTGCATTGTTTGGCTTCCTCCAAACCCACTTCCTGGGCGTCTCAGCTGCCATGGGTGGAGTACGCCCACAACACACTCCCTACGTCTGTCACCCTTTCAATGTGTTTATGGATGTCAACCTCCATTGTTTCCCTCTCAGGCTCCGTCCAAGCTTGCATCCACAGATGCCACCGCACCGAGCTCAAGCCACCCTTCTGAGGACAGCAGCCCAGTATGAGTACCACACCAACCATCTTTGGACTCGTGCACCCTCCTATGCTGTAGGGGACAAGGTGTGGCTTTCCACCCAGGACCTTCCATTAAAGACGGACTCAAAGAAGATGTCTCCAAGATACATTGGGCCCTTTGTGATTGAGAGTCATCACCCCCATGGCTGTTCAGCTTATTGATGGCCATCCTCCGTTCACGGTTCACTGGATTTTGGACTCTCGGGGGCGCAGTGTGCAGTATCAACTGGGAGGGATATGGACCAGAGGAGAGAAGCTGGGTTCCCCAACAACGGGTTTTGGATGCCGCCCTCATACGGGCTTTCCATCGCTCTCACCCGGAAAAGCCTGGAGGACCGCCACAAGACGGTCGTTGGGGAGGGGGCACTGTCACAAACCCCCGTCGTGACCCTGGCCTTCCTGCTGGTTTATGTGTGAATGTAGTTTTTGAGTTCTTTTTCCTCTTTGGTATGTTTGGTGTGTTTTGGTTTTGCGTCTGTCTCGGTGTTCTGCTTCCTCCCTCATGCTCTGGGGCTGCTGGTGGGCGTGGTCACCTGTGCTCCAGTCTACTCACCTGAAGCGCATCCTGTTAAGCACACCGGTTTCTCATCCTGCAATCTACTCACTTTTAAAAGACCAGATCAAACTTCCAGTCCCCGCTGTATCATTGTACCATATAGTACAAACACTCATCAGCCAGTTTCTGTCTTGAACCAGTAGCATCTAGTCTGTGTCTTTTAGTACTGAATGCTAACTAGTTTTCTCCCTGTCTCGACCACAGAATACCTGCCTGGATCATGGACTTGGATTTTCACCTGAGACACAGAATCCCTGAGCATAGGAGCCTGGACCTCCATGACCCTCGGAACAACTGGAACGACCACCCCCCAAGTCACATCCCTGTTCTCACTTGTGTTTAATAAATTCACCCATTGAACTTTACTCTGGTCTGAGTTTCTGGCCCCTCAGATTTCAATTTGCTTTTCAACTGAATTGGTCATTAAAGGTGGAAAAATTTTTTCTTTGTCTCATTATTTTACATAAGAACCTGGCATTTTAACAATGGTGTGAAGACTCTTTCTATACACTGTAGGTGGCGAGTAAACGCCACCAGCTCAGCATTGGCCATTTAACATTGGCTTGCTTCAGCAACAACCTACAAGAGGTTAACTCTTGACTGACGTTCGTTATGAAAAGATGAAGGTTGGTTTGCTTGCCAAACTTGTAGTCTAATTAACGTGATGGCAGCCAGCGGGTGCCATCACGTTAATTAAACATTACACTGGTTTGAGAGTTTTGGGGGATGTTTTGACTTACAGTATTTAGCTGTCATTGATTGCATTGCACATTACATGGTTGTGATCTGTAAATGAGAAACAGGTTACAGTATTTCTTATAGCTATGCAGATTTAATACGCAACCTGGATTGAACGCAGCAGGTATAACATTTGTAATAACCACGAGAGACTTGACTTGGACTCTAGCTCAAAGACTTGTGAGCATCTCTGCAAAGTAGTGAAAGTAATAGTAACTTAACAAATGTAAATAGTTACTTTTATCACCTAGTAATTAAAGTAATATTACTTTTTAAAGGACTCTTCTGGCTAGTTAACTCAAAACATGCTAGCCAATGACATAAAAGCGCTAGCTTGTCACACTAGCCCACTAAGCTAGCTGATTTGCTAATTTAGCTAACCCAACAAATAGTTAAAGGAGTACGTCAGCATTTTGTGAAATACAGATATGTTTGACACATGGTTCCCCTTGTTCAGCACACAGGTGAACCGCTGATTGATTGCAAAGTTTAACATAACGTTACATCACGATGCAGAATTGCAGATGCATGCTGTGTTTAAGTCCAAAGCGCAGTGAGGAGAGGAGCCACTTATTTATAAGCCGTTGCTTTCGCCTCCATTGAGTGAAACCCCATAGCCGTGACTTCGGCATTTTAAGTGGTGAAACCATGGATCAAACCGAACGTGAGTTTGTGATCCTTTTCACCACTAGTGAACCGAGTTGGGTAAGTTACTTCCAAAATGTAATACATTATAGATTACTACTGTCATTTTAGAGTAATAAGTTATATTAGAATATTACTGTTTCTGAATTGTAATGCTTTCACTGCTGTCTAATGGGCACATTATTCTGATAGTAAGATGTGCTGCATAGGTGGGTTCTAGTGATGTGCAGAGTTATATCCGCAGATCGGGTGGGTCTTTGTCATAAAAATTAACCTTCTGATTAATAGCGGGGGTGGTGGGGGTGAGATAGGATTTGTCTCCCCATTAAGAAAGAAACTGTGCACATTTACGCACGAGGTACTGCCGCATAACGTCACCAATTATTTGAAACACTCCGACAGGATCGGTCAGGATGAACTGATAACAGCCTCTCTGATCATGAAAGTAAATCATTAAAGCACAAACACAATACAACAACCTACAGAAATCTATTTACGCATGATCCATCAGGAGAGCTACCATCTTGTGAAGAAGAGCCGATCTCCACGTAGTTTGCACCTTGCCTACAATCTCCACCATTGGATTCCCGCAACAGGAAATAACGTTACTCTTTTACTCATGGAATTGTCTTTCTAGTGCAGAAATGTTTCCCAGTGTCAGTGAATTATTAAAAAACTAAAAACAACACTTAATTTCGGGTTAAAATGCGTTAAAACACGCGATTGTAACGAGTATAATATACAGATTGTTTTTTAGTTATGCATTATATTACCGCGCCACAGTAAAAAAGCAATACATTACTTGTTACTTTTGTAATTGCGTTACTTTTGTAATGCGTAACTCCCTTAACTGCTAGTGAAGCAGCATTGATCACTTTGAGGGGGGAATAAAAATAATTCAGCAGCGGCAGAAATATATAGACCAGAAAAGGGGGATATCCCACGCTTCCTCCCCAGCAAGTTGCACACTGGATATATTTACATGCAGAAGTGACAGGCTACATCTGCCTTATTTACACCATAAATCTTTTTCGTTTAACTCGTACATGAACACAAATGTAAAACATCAACTGTCTTCGGCTATAGCACAGGTGGCCAGATATAGGAGATCTGTAAAAAAAATATACACAAATATCTCACTACCCAAAACATGTATTTTTACATTTGTGTTGTGTAAAATCTCATCCACAAAAATACAGCGCAATTTGCAAATATGTTCAATTTACTCTGTACACACATATTTTAATTTCACATACAAAGTATTATTTACGCATTTGTGGATCTATTTTTACACACAAAACAGTTTTTACACATTTGCGCATCATTTCCTGTCAATTTGCAGGTCACGTTACATTTGTGAGTTCGTTTTTACGCATTTGTGGAATTCGCTACCGCCACCTCCTGGTGTAGCTAATAAACTGCTCTCGCATTTACAGATCTCTGTTTACAAATCTCCGCAGTACACATTGGACAAAATTCCACAAATGTGTAAAAATGAAGTTACAAATGTAACATGACCCACAAATGTTTTGTGTGTAGAAGTCACTCTGTATTTTTGTGGATATGAATTTACACATTACAAATGTAAAAATACATATTTATAGATAGTGAAATATTTGCGCATCATAGTACACATTTGTGGATCGTTTTCTGTGGGTTACAAATATTTAGTCCAATAAAATCTTCCATAGCTTTGGTTTTGGTCTCTGCAAATCAAACCTACAACCTCACCTTGGAAAGTTGCGAAGAGCCCGGCTGCTGTCCCCTAAGAAAAAAAATTGTCAATAGGCTTACTTACATGATATTGTTATCGATCTTCTCAACTCAGTACCAGAACGAAAGGGAATTCATTTATATTTGAAGATGTGCTGTATCATCGACTCCTGTATCACAATTGTCTGCACACCATGTCCATCTTGTCGAGTAGTTTATACACCAGCAAAGCAGGTTATATGAAATTAAATGATGCAACACAGATAATGATAGCGTCCTCAAATTAGGACTCTCAGTTCCTTCAAAGATCAGCCAAGCAAGGCGGTTTAAAATCGGCCAGTGGCTCTCATTTGTGAGTCAAAGTTTGACAAAGTTGGATTCTACACAAAACTCAGTTACTTTGCTTCTGTGTTAACGAATCCAATAATCATGCTAATTCTACTGAAATTAATTGATTTAAGCCTGAAATATAACTATCACTATCACAAATACTGCTGTGCCCTTAATTCTCTCTTCTCTCCATCCCTCCATCCCTCCATCTTCCCTCTTCTAGTCTTTATCCCTCATTCATTTCTCTGTTCATCCTCCTCTCTCTGTCTCTCTCTCTCCCATCCTCCTTTAAAGTCTGTTCTTTCTGGATGAGCAGGTTTTATGAGCAAAGTGATAAAGAGAAGGGGGGATGAAGGGCATAGAGGGAAGGAGAGGTGGAGGACAGAGGGGGACGTGGGTGGGTGGGGGGGGGGGACAGAATGAAGAGGGAACAGGAATGAGCTCGGTCTTTATTACCCCAGACTGGATCTT
>NC_060161.1:26081870-26098483 GCF_021292245.1 Micropterus dolomieu | reverse complement strand
GGGGGGGGGGGGGGGGGGGGGGGGGGGGGGGGGGGGGGGGGGGGGGGGGGGGGGGGGGGGACAGAATGAAGAGGGAACAGGAATGAGCTCGGTCTTTATTACCCCAGACTGGATCTTGCCCAAGAACATTTTTTATGGCATAAAATGTCTGTCCTATTTCTGGATCAAGGTTTATTTCTGATTTGAAACTTTGAAACTGATTTGTAAAAAACAAACAAAACAGCCATCTGCTGGAAAACATGGAGGCACTGCATTTTGCCCTATTAGTCAGTGTGAACGCACTTATGCACTCAAAATAGCAAGTTTATGGAAGGGCCCATTGTATGGCCCTCTAGTGGCCATACAACGGTAGCACAAGAGTATAAATAACGAGAAAGTAAGGGGGAGGATGGGTCAAACCAACCCAGGAGAACATAAGATAAGATAAGATAAGATAAGAAATTGACATGGGACTTGAACAGCGTTCAAGTAAATGGTGAGTTGTTGATTTTTAAGTTAAATAGCATTGTAATGGTGCTTTCAGACCAAAAGCGAAGCGAGTTTACATACAAAGTCTATGCAAAGACGTGTTGAGCCGCGATTTCCAGTCAGGTGGAATTCGCGTGAGTTGAATATTTTAAACTCAACATGGAAATGTGCGAAAGTTACCCCTCTCTTCAAAACTGGTGATGTATAGTTATCGCCCTATTTCTATTATCTGCACCACTGCCAAAATGTTTGAGAAAATTATTTTTAATCAATTATCAAAATTCATTATTCAGAATAATCTTATCCCCCTATCAATCTGGCTTTAGGCCTAATTTTTCAACCACTACAGCTTTATTGAAGTTCACCAATGACGTTTTCTCCGCTTTCGATAATGGACAGCTAACTGGTGCAGTTTTTATCGATCTTTTCAAAGCTTTGGATATGGTGGATCATTACCTTCTCCTTGACAAGCTTTATGCAATAGGTTTGAACCAACGTGCTCTGTTATGGTTTAATTCTTATCTTCACAATAGACGGCAGTGTGCTGCTTTTCAAGTTTCACTGTCTGATTATTTATTGGTTAATAAGGGGGTTCCTCAAGGTTCCACTCTAGGACCCCTTTTGTTCTTGATTTTCATTAATGATTTATCGCGCATTTGCTCCATCTGTAAGGTTCATCTTTATGCTGATGATAACATAATTTACACTGCTGACTCTGATATTCACTGTATCCAGAACAGGTTACAAGCTGACTTTATTATGACTCAAAAATGGCTTCACAATAACAAATTATTGTTGAATATGGAAAAGTCCTGTTGTATGTTGTTTGGGACAAGGCACAGACGACCTTGTGCTCTTAACTTGCAACTTTATTTTGAAGATGTGTCCTCCATGGTGAAATTGGAAAAATTTAAATACCTTGGACTGTGGATTGACTCTGAGCTTACTTTTAATTGATTACATCACAAAAAGAATATATGGCTGTCTCAGTTCACTCTATATATCTGTTAATTGTTTCACACTTGAAGTCAGGAAAAGGTTAATTTCTCAGTTGATATTTTCCATTATTGACTACGCTGATATCATCTACATGAACACTAGTGACACTGTTCTTAAGCCACTTAATGTTGTCTTTAACTCTCTATGTAGATTTGTTCTGAGGTGTCCTTTTAAAACTCATCATTGTGTAATGTATTCATCACCAAATTGGCTTCAGCTTAATTCAAGAAGAGACTTCCATTGGTTTCTATTTATTTTCAAATGTGCCTACTTTGATTTTCCTCCATATCTGAAAGAACTCTTGGTTCCTTGTAGTTCTATGTATCCACTATACTGTACCAGGAATCTTTTCAGCTCCTGGACGTAAAGCTTTTCATTATAAGGCTACTTGCGATTGGAAAAATCTCCCTCTTTCCTTGAGATCCATCTCATCTTTTCGCAGATTTAGGTTATCTATATTTCAATATCTTGAATAACAATGTGTGTGCATGTCACTGATGCTGGACTAAACAGTATTACTTGTAATTTTGCTTCATGTAATTGTCTAATTGATTTACCTCCTATGGATTCGACCTCTGTCTTTCTTATGTGATGTCTTTTCGTATTGAATCTCATGTATTTTGGTTTCCACTTGTGTAATGAGGTAAATGAGATGTACTTATTGAGCTAGCTATAACATGTCTGAGCTATGATGTGTCTTCAGTCTGGGGTGAGGGTGCAAGCTGCCTAGTAACTCAATTGTTTTGAGCACTTGTTTTTTGTTTGTTTGTTTTTGAATTTCTATGTGTATTTGGACCTTCTTGAAAACGAGATGCTGCATCTCAAGGCGCTATCCATAATAAATAGAAAATTGAAATTGAAATGTTAGCATTTAGCTCAAAGCAGAGCTGTGCTTAAGTTGCTATAGCCTCACCAAACCGCTAGCATGGCTGTATATCTGTCTTTGCCAAAAAACAGTCTGATAACAGCTGAAAAAGCAGTGCAGTTATCTGGAAATAATGGACACTCCCTAACCAATCATAATCTAGCATTCTCTGCAGCAATGGTAACCTGAGACAGCTGAACACTTAACAACTGATCATCACTATCAATAAAACTATTGTCCACTATTCTCTACAGAATATTTGGAGTGTCCATTTGAGTTCATTTACATGATGATTGTTTTTTTTGTTTTTTAAACTTCCTTGTATGGAAATGAAGCGTCGCCGCTGTCACTCCAGCCCTTAGATGCTCGCTCTGCAGTTTGACACTTAGTAATTGTGTTGTTGAATTAGATTATTAAAGAACACAAATTGAGCCGCCGTCGTCAACATCATTGCTGGAGGTACCGATGATGATGTGAAAAGACACACACACGCACGCACACACGTGTCATCTCAGAATTACTGTATATCATCATAAACACAAACTTGCTTACATGCACGCAATGTCATCTGCTGCTCACACACACACACACACACACACACAAACTCACTGTAATGAAAGCTTGGGGGCTATTGTGTGTGAGATGGATGGTTTGACTTTAAGCTTGTATAAATAAAAGCTAAATAAATCCTGATGGCCTCTAGTGATGGCTCAGATACAGCAGTACCGTGTGTGTGTGTGTGTGTATGTGTGTGTGTGTGTGTGTGTGTGTGTGTTGTTTGTATATAGAAACACTTTGGACAAGAACTGAGGTGTTTGTGTATGTGAGACGAGAGTTTGAAAAGACACAAACACTCACTCAGACAGCCCACGGCTCTTTACTCATTTCATGTTTTTGTCCCAAAGTGAAATAAAAAAAGAAAATTATAAAAAGCCAGCAGACCAATGTCACCCAACATTGGAGCCTAAACATTCTTTCAAAATTCAGTCTTTCCTCTCCTCTTTCTCTCTTGGCCTTTTTTATTTATTATTGCAAACCCTTTCCTGTTTTTATTCCACCCCTTTCTTTCGTCCTTTGACTCTATCTGCTTTTTGTTTCTTTTTGTATTGATTTCTCCATTTTATTTTTATTTACTATTTTCCTTTTCTCATCTTATCTTTCTGTTTCTCTTTTCTTTCCCCTTTACTTCCCATTGATTTGGTGATTTGCAGCTGCAAGTGTTGGTCTTTGCCCTGGGTCAAAGATGTCCAGGCATCCAGGTTAAAACCAAGCTAAATGTGGTTGGAAAGTCAAAGTCTTGTTTAGACATTACGGTATAAAATATGTTTCAACACAATTCACTTGACTACTTTTTTTGATTTCCCATCTGTCACACCAGTCAAACCTTGCAAGATATTTATTTGTTTGTGCTACAATCTTGGTAAAAGCAGTCAAAACAGCGGAGAAAAACGTCCAGCCCTACTTGATACTGGTTCTACTAGAAAGGTGTCAGAGCATACAGTGCACTAGGGTTGAGTGAGTAATCCTGTAGTATCAAACAAGTAGTATCATCTGAGTAAAATGTGTCAATATCTGTTTTCTGATAAACTATAAATATAGGAACCTTTAAAAAAATACTTCTGTTACTAATGGAATCAAACACTTTGCTCTAAAGCTCAATTCTGAGGCTGTTCTGTAAATAGTTTTCTAATAAATATATCAACGAATAAACCCGTACTAATTTCAGGTTTAAATAACTCATTTCTGGTTACCCCCGCCCATTCCAATACAGATACAGATAATCTAATTTGTTTTATCAGATACAGATACAGGTGGCCGCAGGGTGTGAACTACGGGGGAGCCAGGGGAACTCAGCTCCCCTAAAAGCATGATTTGTGATATTTTGGGGGGTCTCTAAAATATTGACCGAATGCTTTATTGACATTAATTTCTATATTTCTCTATCATCATGGATCCATGCGTAAAATCAGGAGTGCCAGACTTCATCCAGCCAGAGAGAACATCACGAACGTACACAAACTTACCAGAGAGGGAGAGAGAGTGGGGCGGTGGAGCATACAGGGCCAGGGACAGGAGATCGCAGAGCGACTGGCCCGCTGCAGACGGTCGGTGATCGTTATTAGTCATGATCCATGCAATACGGCAGCTGGGGGCTCTGCACCATGCAACTTTCTAAATTCTTTCACAAAAATAAAGAAAGGTCAGGTCACAGGAGGCACAGAGGCTGAAACATTCACAATGATTTATGACAGCAATCATTATAATGGGGCTTTCCTTCCCTGTGTAGAAGATTATCAGCTGACTTGATACAAATCATATGTAATCAACAACAAACTGAAGTGCTCTGGTTGGCTAACATTAAGTAAATCACTTGTTGAACCGCAGCAAAAAACATCCATTCAGTGAAAAATAATGTGGTGATTTTGACGTTTGAGCTTCATGTTGGAGGTTTCCAGGCTGTTCTTTGGTTGGGACAGTTCTGTTATTTACAAGTCTATCAAAACATCTCAAGTAAAACAGTAACTCTGTGGTCATAAAGCTAAAAACAAAACAGTTTCTTAAGTTTGTAAACACTACCGTCAAACTTTACTATTATCTTCTTTTGTTCAGTTACAGTCCAGGTAACTTTCCTCGAACATACATCATTGTCAAGTGACACTGTAGGTACTGCAGCCGCCCCGGGAGTTTCTCTTCACTTAAATGACATTATTTCCCCTCCCTGCTGTCATTCATGTGGTTTTCAGAAGTGAGAGAGTGATAAAGAGTGATTATGTTGGGAGTAACACCAAGCTGGATGTTGGAACTCCCCTTTTTTTCAAAATAAGGACTAGGCATATTTGCCAGAATGCCAATCTATTACCCTACTTGTCAGTAGTTCATATTCTTGGGGCCAGATCCGCATGATGCTTTACTAAATGTTAAAAATATGCTGGTTAGTCCTATATAGGCTACTTGTTGACTGTTAAACTATAATGTTTTGGATACTCTGCAGTTAGTTAACGTACAGATCATCAAACTTAGCTTGGACTAGCCTGAGCACTGCAGCAGCTCAGTAGGATCCAACTTTAGCTAAATAATGTAAATATGCTAGTTTACCTCTTGACTGTTAAAAGTAAATTGTAGTGCTTTTAAAGTAAAAATGTGGCTACAGTCAATTAAATGAGTCATTGTAGAACAGTAAATAGATATGCTGCAGTTACATTATTGTCTGTAGCACTAGCGTGCTAGCATTATCAAAAACGATCAGGTTGTTAAAAAACACTTGTCCAGATGAGCCTACAGCCCAACTAGCGTCTCTGTGAGACTGTACTTAGGCACAGCGGTGCTTTGAGCTTCATGTTAATGTCTGCATGCTTACAATGACAATGCTAACAAGCTAATGTTTACCATGTTGACCATCACATTGTAGGCCTATTGGCAAAGATTTGCTCATCAGCACTAAACCTAAAGTACAACTGAGGCTGATAGAAATGTCATTAATTTTTGCAGATTTTTGCTCTTTAGGGCTTCCCCCCGATTAAAGATTTTTCTAGTCAAGGGTAGCCAGTAATTATCAGTTAATTAGTTGGCACATGATTTTATTTAATAATTGTTTAAATATATATGTTTGAGGCATCAGAATATGGTTTGAGTTCCAGTGCTGAGAAAGACCTTTATAAAACTTCCTCTGACTCCCCGCAGTCCAAGACTCCTGAGCTAGTGGTGTAAACAAACACCAACACTCCTCCGGTACTCTGAGCTCCCAGTCCGGGGTAGAGTCAGCTAATAGGGCTGCTAACTGTGCTAACGAGCTAATAGCAGTGACTAGAGTTAGCAGATAGTGCCATGGATATATTATATATATATATATATATATTAGTTTACCATTAAGGGGCAGGCCTATTGCTCATAAACCAAAATATTGGACAAATTGAAAGATGGACTTAACGAAGACAAGTTTAAGAATCACCAAAGGTATTACAGTTCATCCTGAGGTGGACATGAATGTGTGTACCAATTCCATGCAAAAGTTATAGAAGTAATTCACTTTTCACTCAAAACCATAAACATGAACCTCATGGTGGCGCTAGATGAAAAGTCAGGGGGATTTATCCTCTGAGGACCATGAATGTCCGTAAAAAATTAACAAACATGCATTTGATTTGCTGCAGATAGACCCAGAGCAATGTGACATCATCCATGGAGGTGGCGGTAGGTTGTCCTGTCTTTTCCTGCAGTAGTTGTTTACTCCACAGAGAAAAACTGTACCAACACAAAAATATGACATGTAGGAGGACAAGTTATTCATTGGGCTGAAAAAAAAGGCAAAATGGCCTTTTGTGTAGAACACCGGACTCTTCTGTCTGTCCCTGGAGAGGTAGAGCATTTTGCAGACAAGTTTTTCCACTTTTGTCCTCTCCCTCTCTTGTCACCTCTTCCTCCCTCTGTTTTCATCTTTCTTTCTGTCCTTCTCTTACTCTTACTCTTCCTCCTCTCCCCACATATCCTTTTTAGTCTCATCTTCCTCTCCTCTTTATCTTTCTCTTCATCCTAAAGTCCAACTCCAAGTTCATGTCGGTCATTATAACCCCGCTGAGAGATATTCACCTCCACTAAGACCTCATCTCTCTCTGTCTTCCTCTCTGTCTTTCTCTGAGTCCAGCTTCAGTTTGATCATTAATAGTCCTGAGAGACAAATTATTGCCCTCGTGTCTCTCTCTCTTTATGTCTATTCTTTTTTTCTTTCTTCTTCAGTGCCCCACCTTTTCTCCTTGACCCCCTCGTTCCTTTTTATCAATGTATTTGTACTTTTTCTCTTAAATTCGTATTTGTATAGTCCCCACTTCCTGCTCTACCTTCTTCCTCTCCAGAGGAGATATGGTCACAGCCTAACAAAACAGGGAAATATGGGAAATATAATAAGCTGCATTACCAACCTGTATGGCTGTTTTTTTGGTGAGGACAGGCCCATATATAGGCAAGGCAAAGCAATGCATGTTTATTTGAATAGCACATTTCAACAAGGAAATACAAAGTGCTTTACATAAAAGCAATGTAGGGTAATATAGAAAGACATTTAAACACAGTTTTAAAAAAAAAAGAGTTTAATAGAAAACAACTCAATACAGGAAAATAAAAGTCACAATGTAAGATATTAATCAAAAGCCTTTACATTTGATTTAATAAAAGGCAATGGCAAAGAGAAAAGTCTTCTGAACTGAACTGAGAGTTTCAGCAGACTTGCACTTTTCTGGGAGTTTGTTCCAGATATGTGGAGCATACAAAGCTGAACGCTGCTTCTCCATGTTTAGTTTTGACTCTGGGGACAGAAAGCAGACCTGTCCCAGACGACCTGAGAGGTCTGGATGGTTCATAACGTAGCAGAAGCTCTGAGATGTACATTGGCTGTATATCATTCGGTGGTTTATAAACCAACAGTAATATTTTAAAATCAATAATTTAACAGACAGGAAGTCAGTGTAAATACCAGGACTGGAGTGATGTGATACACTTTTTTTGTCTTAGTGAGGATTCGAGCATCAGCATCTGATCGTTTCTTTAAATACAGTAGACACAGCAGCACTGTATGTATGTTCTTGCTATATAATATAGATACACGTGATAACCGAATGAAATTTGCAAATTATATATTTACATACAAAAGGGGTATTTTGTGGAACAATTTGCATTTTTAGTTTTATCGAGAGATGTGAGTAGCACTGTCTGGTACATCGGTTCAGCCTTTTTTTTTCATTTCAATGCATGTGACTGTGCTTTTGTGCACTGACTGGCACTGACAGGAGAACTGAGCATGCTTTTCGATGATGGGGGAAACAAACATGCAAACTCCACACAGAAAGGTCACAGTGATATCCACTATGCTGCCCAACTAAAATATGTAAATGCTTCAACTATGATCTGAGAAATTACTGTTATAAACACAATTAGTGGAGCTAAATCGATCAGAAAAAGAAAGTTTATTTCATCCATTCAAATGTTTTATTCCCTGTACAATTACTAAATAGATGTTTTTAAGGAACATACACATGGTTGGATTATAGGCGATGCAAATCTACCCAGGGGCCCCACAAGACCCAGGTTCACTGCTTGTTTCAGTTGGTTTGTGTTCATTTGATTTGAAAAATACTCACTTCTAAATTACAGGTGTGAGGTGGATCTGATTACTCAGGTGTGTAAGATAAAAAGGTAGTTCTCTTGGTCTTCAGGCAGAAAAAAGGGTTCAGCAAGAGGTCAGGACCAAAAGGGGACCAGGGAAGTGTCATAACAAATCAGGCAGGAGGACAGGCTGGACTGCTGAGGCTGCAGAATAGACAAACTGGCAAAGAAGGTGCGTGAGATTGTACCATGGAGCTGATTTGGTGATGGACGAGGAGTTTGTTTGAAAAACACAACCCTGAACTGATGTCATCGGAGGTGTAAGGTTTGGGTTTTTAGACATTTTTAACAGAAGGCCTGCGTCACAAACCAGAGGTGTGAGGTTTAAACGAAGCAGGGATTTTAGGAGGCGGCGTGTAATGAAAGACACTATCGAGTTGCATTATGGGAATTATAGGATCCAGTGTTTTTGGTGCTTGATGCATACTAGGGGGAAAATATCACGATTTCTTAACCTCTGCTGCTTTGATTTTGACCTTTCTGGTGGCTGCAAAACTGTTTCTACATTGCGAGAAATATTTAGAATCGATGTGTTTGCAGGCACACCTAAATTTTAAAACAGATTTAAATGATTTCTTTCTGTTGAACTTTTTCTTTCCCCGTCTTGTAGTCTTTTTCCCATCGTGTGTCTTTCTCGCTTTTTGTCTTTCGTTCAGTCAGGGTTCCTCAGTGTAATGAGATTACATGGGATTATAAAACCCTGTCTGTCTGTAATCCACACCACTCAATCCCATTTCACTGTTTAAACACACACACCAGTAATTAATTCTCCCTGGTGCTTCATGATCTATTTTCTTATTCTTTTCTAGTCTTTTCTCTTTTAATCCCTTTCTTCTCCCTTTGTGATAGAAATTATCACCAGTGCCTTTTAATTTCTTTCTTTAATTCTTTCCTTCCTTCCCTCATCCTTTTCTTTTTCTCCTCTGTTCTTCTTCTTTTGGTCATGTTTCCTTCTCTTTTAATTCTTTCACTCTTTGCTCTCCATCCCTCTTTTCTTTCATCTCTGTATTTGTTCCTTATTTGAATCAAATCAACAATCCCTCCTTCCTTCCCACCTACTTCTTCCTCTCCTCTCTCCTGCCTTTCCCCACGTCTCTACCTACAGTCTGATGATTTGCTCACTGATCAGCGGTCAGCGTGTGAAGAACATGCGTACGTCTCGCCACCAGAGCTCGCATGTGAGCCACCACTGGACACACACATACGCAGGGACACGCGCACACGCATTAGGGGTTGAGCATCTCGACCGAAAAAACAGAAAAGAAAAAGAAGCAGAAGAAGACAGATACAAACTTCCCGTTGGCGAATTAAGCAGCTCGTGAGAAAGTTTATGAAAGCGAGAGATCAGACCGATACCGCGCGCGCACGCACACACACACACGCACACACACACACACACACACACACACACACACACACACACACACACACACACCAACGGGGTGTAATAGAGTCCTCCCTCTCTGTCCTCACCTATCACATCCTCAGTCCGACAAGGAGCCTTCTCTGATTGGCCCAGACGGCTGTCAGTCATTCTTGAAGAAGGCGGGACCTGGACAAGGGCTGACCTGAAGTCTGATCCAGTCGCTTTTACGCACAGACTGGACAGTCCGCTTTCCGCGCACGGATAACAAGAGTGAGAGCGTGTTCCGGATAGAGAGAGGAGCAAGTGGAGGACGAAAATTAGCAAGAGGAAAAAGTGAGCGGAAAACAAACAGAAAAGACTCAAGGACGCACAAGTGTTTTCCCATCTGGAAAGAGAGAGAAGAGGAAGAAAGTGTGTGAGTGTGTGTGAAAGGGAGAGAGTGTGTGCGCGCCTTCAGCACTCTCCACTTCTTACACCACCACCTCCATGTCGCTCCCCGGCTCCCCTCCGCTCCTTTCGCCGGGCTCGAGCGCCCCAACTCCGGCCGCGCTCTACCGCTCGCCCCCAGACGCGCACCTCACCTCAGTGGCGTCCACCGGTACCTCCAGCCCGGCGCACACCAACTCACACTCTCACCCCCACTCCCTGTCCCCGTCTCCGCGGCTCACCAGCAGCATGCTCAGCGCTTTCCTGCCAGGCTTGGGCAACGGCGGCGCCGCCCCGCTTGTGTCCGGAGGCGGTGCCGCTCTAGGTCCTCTCAGTGGGCTCGGCTCGCTGAACGCGGCCGGCCTGACCCCCGGTTCCCCCGGCTTGGCGCAGACCTCATCCAGCCCGGGTCTGTGCAGCGAGTGCAAACTGGTGGAGGTGCACGGCGTGAAGGTGGCCAGCTTCAGTGTGGACGGCCAGGAGCTCATCTGCCTGCCGCAGGTGTTCGACCTCTTCCTGAAGCACCTGGTGGGCGGGCTGCACACCGTCTACACCAAGCTGAAGAGGCTGGACATCTCGCCTGTGGTGTGCACCGTGGAGCAGGTGCGCGTCCTGCGGGGGCTCGGCGCCATCCAGCCCGGCGTGAACCGCTGCAAGCTCATCTCCAGGAAGGACTTCGAGACGCTGTACCAGGACTGCACCAGCGCCAGGTCGGTGAATACTTTTAGCGCTTTAATGAATTTTAAGATTTTACCTTAAAGTCTCTACAACAGTCAGAAAGCCGGATGGCGTCGATCGAGTCGACATTGCTGTAAATATTTAAAACTTTCCGGTGTGTTTGTTGCGATAAAAGTGACTTTAGTAACTTTACTTCGCATGCTATTACAACGTAGAGGCTGCCTATCAGAAATATTTGCTGGAGATTTCCGCTGTATCCCCTGGCTCCAGATTTACTGCTCTTCAAATCCTGCTCCTATTCCTACAAGGGATTTCGCTTGGGATCAGCTCTGCATCTTTACAGACTTGTGTGTTTGAGACTTTCTGTTTGTTTTAGTGAGTATTTGTATTTCTTTAATATCACTACACTCACTTTAAAGTAAAGCTGTGATGGTGAAGCGAATTTATAATTAAGTTGTTCCAAAACAGTAGGCTATTCCTAAAATATTAATTTCTTATTGGTTATCCATTTACTCTTTTTATTCTACTACTCTATTTCTAAGATCTTCCTCATGATTGAGTCCCATAGTGATTCACCAGTTTACTTGAATAGTCCTGTAACTACTTTCAAGCGACCTGGTCATTAACAACACTGTTATATTCCTACAGCATTTCTCCTGGGACTTGCAATGTGTTAGTTTTCGTGTTATTATATCGTTCATATTGTCTCTTACAGTCTGATCTCTGCGTGTGTCACTGTGATATTCCTGCAGCACTTTGCTTAATGCTCTCTATATTCTTGAAATTGACTTCCTGTTCTGTTGTCAGAATCCCTTATTTTGCTTAGGTGTCGAAAATTATGCTTTTACTGTATCGACTTTGGTACTTGATGGAGGTGTGTGTGTGTGCGTGTGTGTGTGTGCGTGTGTGTGTGTGTGTGTGTGTGTGTGTGCGTGCATGCGTACTAAATGAGCAGGCACATGTTTCAACAGTTTGGTATTTTAGTAAAATAAAACACACTGACAGCAAACAAATGCAAAACAAACAACCGTCTGTTGACTTTAGTTATGGAAAAGCTTCTCAAACTCATAATCCATTACTTTATATCTCACGTGTGTGTGTGTGTGTGTCTGTGTGTGTGTGTGTGTGTGTGTTTATATGTGTGTGTGTGGGATAAAGAGCTTTCCTCTGGCAGAGTGTGTTTGTTGGAGAATTCAGCTTTAATGTGTATTTTTGTGTTAAAAGTGTTTTCAATAGGTCACCTGCTTTTCGGCGCCCATTAAACTGACTGCTTCGACCTTTCAAATTAAAACTCTGAAGTGACGTCCTGTGCGTCAGTTCTGCATCCCTGCCATTTTAAAACTAGTCAGCTCGCTCTGAAAGTGCAAATGAAGGATGAAGCACCTCACACATATGTATGTATGTATGTATGTATGTATGTATGTGTGTATAATTTAAAAATATCTAATTGGTAAAGAGAAAGTATCAGATCAGAGAGGCATCTGAAGCAGAAAACTGATGGAGCTTCCCTGCAGGCTGCACTTCTAAATAAAAACTATTTTTTGTTATCTGTGCAGCACACATTCAAAGTTAAATTCACTTTTGCTGAAAATTTAAGCATCAAAATGCTAAATTGAGTGAGTTTTCCTGAAACTTCTCTGAAAAAGATATATCCCTCTCAGTTTGAATTGAAATGCCTCTAATTTCCAAAGTACTTCTTCATTTTCTAGATGTGAAAGTGCTCAAATGCAAAGAGCAGGTTGTTTATTTTCACCAGAGAAAGATGAACAGCTGTGTGATGGTCCAAGTGAGTTGCTGAACAATGTTGCCTTTGTAGTCGTTAACGGAAGAATTTTGTTAACTATTTTGGGAAACAACCTGCACAAAATAGTGTTTTGAAAGTATTGAGGTGTCTTTACACATCATAACTCCTACAGAAACTGATAATATACTTGATTTTTAACCTCAACTAGCATCATTTAGTACCAACAGTAGTTTGTTTGTTCAGATCTGATGCCAGATGAGAGTAAATTTGTTTATGTCAGCTCTATTTCGTCGTTGTTCTGCTGTAATGGGAACACATTAAATCCTGTGATTTTTATCACTGTTTTTCACGGCCATTGATTTCCAGGAGTAACAAGGATTTTACAAGGGCTTTTTTCCAGAGAGGAGAGGTCAGAGATCCACTGATATTTAAAACACATACGAGCAGCGTTGCTCCTAGAAAGGACAGAAGCAATATTGCATTTTCTTTTTTACTTTATTTTCATAAAAGCTTCTGGTTTTACTGATGCCTCTGTCCTTGTATGGAACATTTCTAATCTTAGAAGTTGTAAAAATGTGATTAAAAAAGCTGAAACAAATGAATACAAATTAGTCACTTTAAATCAGAGGTTTTCAAACTGTGAGGGAGAGATGGAGGCAAAGAAACTGCGTGAGGTGAAAGACAGGTGCGTGCCGGTTTTCCAAAAGCAACGGGAAGAGTTATTGTAGTCTGGCTGCTTATCATCACACTTAGCAATTGGAGCTGCTCGTGGAGGCTATTAAGGCACTTTAAAACCTTCAACTTCCAGATTGCCACAATTTGCACCAAAATTTATACTCTTTGACGTTTGAGGGAGAACTTAGTCAAATCTGAAAACACAGACATGATACACATATTTTGAGATTCAGTGTGACACTATCTCCAATGTCCATCTTGAATAAACATTCAGAAATCCACTTAGAAAAAAAAGACACTACTTATAACTCCCGAACTTGCTTGAGTATCGGCACATTTTTACTTTTTCTTGATAGTTGTCTGTGCATCCATGGGTACACTGCAAAAAGAAAAGGATCTGCTAATAGCTAATTCAGCATACTTTTACTGTTGCCAAAATGTCAACAATTAAAAATGAAGAAATCCATGGCAACATTATATCTGTTAAAAAAAAAAAAAAAAAAAAAACTTAAATCAAGTTGGTGTTGACTGGCAGGCAATTTTGTTTAAGGGGTCCCACTGTGTTAGACTTTGAAAACCCTTGCCAGCAACAAAAAACAGGGAGGAGGAGGAGGAGTAACATGTTTAGCTTCATGGAAGTGCTCTCAATTATTTCTGGAAACTCCTTGAAAAGTCCTGGAATTTTACATCAGTGTCGCAGTGGGAACGCCGGATGCCGTCTGCACTCGTGTGACTGTGTGTGTGCTTTCAGCCCAGTTATTTTTGTGTCGTTGAAAGCGATAGATGGGATAGTTTTAAAGGTGGCAGTTGTTCAGTATCAGCTAATTATTAACAGTGTGTTGTGTTGCTAAGAAGTCACTGGATTGTTGGAGAGTGACCTCTGTTTTTCAGCTGACCACACACACACACACACACACACAGTCTAAGTCTATAGTTTATTAATCTTGAAATGTTCCATCTCTCCCCCTGTTATTGAAGAGTAGGGTAATTTCTTTCTCGCTTTTTGTCTTTTGCTATTTTTTGACTCTTTATCACTTAGTCTCACTTTCTCTCACCCCTATCTGTTTCTTTTCTATAAACACCCCCCCCCCCCCATTAGCAGTGTATTTCTGTCTCTGCTTAATTGTCTCTCCTTCTTTATCCCCCGTCTTTCACCTCTCTCCTCTGTCTGTTCATCTCAATCACTGTCTTCTCTCACACTCACACACAGCGGTACATGTCAGGGGTAATAATGAATCATGTGAATGCGCATGGAACAACACGGCTGGAGAGCTATTGTTGTTGAACGCACAGCGAACACATACTCCTCTCTCTCCAATCATATTGACATTCCTCTAATGCCTCGCTCTCTCACCCTCTCTCTCTCTCTGTTACTCTGGGAAAAGAAAGGAAAAATTAAATGCTCAAAAAACGGAGAAACCTCCCTCTGGGCTTCTGCATACTTCGTCTTCTCAGTAACCATATGTGTGTGAAAGCAGTGACCACTCTCATCCACTACCTAATTTAAAGTGCCCTTGATGTCGTTTTCTACTTTAATTAAGGAGCTGCTCTTTTTTCATAATATGAAAACAACAGAAAGAGAAATAATGTGTGAAATGGTTACAACACATCCTGCTGAAGTTGGAAGTTAAATATCACTTGTTCAAAGGAAACGACGTCAACGCTGTAGACTTGCAGACTTTAAAATAACCCGTTGGCGTAGAAGTTCAAATGTCACCGCACACCAGATCTCTAGAAGTTATTCTTTAGTTTTTCATGAGACTGCTGAAAAGTTTAACTGTAGAAATAACTGCTAGAGGTCTGGTCTGTGGGGAGATTTTAACTTCTACATCATCATTTAGAAGAAATCTTTTAACGTTTTCTGGAGTAACAAAAACCTGCAGAATTAAAAGTAAAAAAATAGAATAAAATACCCTTTTTTGTCAAGATTCCTCAATGAGAGGTCGGAAATCAAATCCCGTTTCACCCACATAGGACGTATTGACAGAACACAGATATACGCTCTTCTAAACACCTGACTCTCCTACCCAGTGTGTGGCTCTCCGCTCCAATTGGTCGAAGGTGGCCCCTGTAAGTTTTTAGCAAACTTTACTCAAACAGGAGGACATAGTGGATTTGTTGGGGACTATTTTCAGCAGCGGATGAACCCACATTTGGTGCTCCAGTGAGTTTTTACAGCAGCAGGGATGGTGTTGGTGGGATTGAGTCTAAATTGACTTTGTGTTCATAGTAATGAAGGAACACCTGTGCAACAGTGCGGCTCACTGATGTGGTTTTAATCCTTCTTAGAGAACAAGATGTTACAACCTCTAATTTAAAGCTGGACACAACACAGCAACAATCAAGTTAACAGTCCAAGGTTTATTCCAAAAAAACATGCAAGGATCAGTCAGAGAATTAAAAGTCCAGTAAATCAATCTGAGGTTTAGACGTGAGTCTAAGGGATCAAGGAGAAAACGCTGGAAAGCTTGGCGTTAATGCAAAAGACAATCTGACAAAGAACTAAAGGAGATGGACCAGTGTGTGTATATATGCTGAAGGACTAATCAGACAATGAGCTGCAGATGGGGAGAGGAGCGGGGGACGCCAGGTGAAGGGAATGAGGTAATCATCCTGACACGAGGGAGTGGCAGGATCTGAAATGACAGGAGAATTAGTAACCATGAAAATGAAAGAGAAGACTGAAGTAGGAACACAGAGAGATTAGCAAGGATTCACGACACTGTTAGATCAAATCATTGTTTTTTACTTGTTTTTTCATGGGATTTGTTGACAAGAAGGAAAAAAAATACACTCTACAAACACACTGCATTTTAAGCATACTTTGGCCTACGCTCTCATCTAGTGGTCATGTACTTGGATAAACATGATTTCCTTGAGTGTAAAAATTAATTTATCTGCACACAGATGAACAGATTTTACTTAAAAACGCTGCAGATGATTTAATCTAACAACAGAGCCTTTGGGGAGGAGAGAGGAGGAGTGTCTTTTCTGCTTCCTTGTCACCTCCTTGGTGTGTGTGTGTGTGTGTGTGTGTGTGTGTGTGTGTGTTTGTGAGAGAGATAGAGAGAGGGGGAATCGATAGTGAGTGACAGGAGGGAGGGTTGCTGATGTCGGAGTGTTATTCTGGGCTCTCCTTATCACGACAGGCTGTTAGAGCCCACACACACACACACACACACACACACACACACACACACACACACACACACACACACACACACACTGAGGATGGA
>NC_060161.1:26076075-26081850 GCF_021292245.1 Micropterus dolomieu | reverse complement strand
GAGTGTTATTCTGGGCTCTCCTTATCACGACAGGCTGTTAGAGCCCACACACACACACACACACACACACACACACACACACTGAGGATGGAGGTCGTATTGTTTGTAACACAGGGGGAGCAAATTTGTTTTGTTTTTTGTAAAGCATTGCAGCTTCACGCGCGCACACACACTCGCAGGATAACGTCCACACACACTCAGCATGAACTCCTTTCATCAATTTGGTGTTTTTCATTCTTTTGCATGGGGCATTAAGTTATTTTAATGGAGCACAGTGGTTTCTAAAACACACACACACACACTTGAACACGGTCCGTTGTTTTGCCTTCTGGCTGAGGTATGTCTGTGTGTGTGTGTGTGTGTGTGTGTGTGTGTGAGATTGTCTAGCAAGCACAAACAGAGCTATCAGTTGTCACACTGGGTCAGGTTACATCTGTGTGTGTTTGTGTGTGTGTAGGTCTGCGGCAGTGTTCATATTCGCCTGCATGTGCTTGTTTTTGTGTGTGTGTCTTGGGGATATTTGTGTGTTTGTTTCGCTGGTTTCACGTGTGTTTGAGTGTGTGTCTGGTTTCAGCTCCGCTTTGTGCTGTTGGTTAATTGATAAAGGTTAAAGCGTTGGCTGACAAGGAGCTGAGGTCGTGTGCGGCGTTGAGAGCCACATAGCGATGAGTCAGGTCGCATCTAAACACAATTTGTCAGTCATCATTGATCGGTGATAATGATAATCAGTTTTCCAGTCAGTAACAGAAATTCGGGATGCTTCCTTCTAATATGTTCCCATTGTTTCATTTACATACCTCGGTAGGACTGTGTCAAAAACACATTTTCATGTCATGATATTAACTGTCAATATTTCTGTTTAAAATTTCCTTGGTGGTAGATTCAGAATGTGAAAAGTGACAAATTGTGGGACAAACATAAAATATAATAAATTACACAAACATTGCACATTTTGTCAACGCTTGCTGTGCATTGTCCACGTGTGTTTACAGGTGCTGCATATGTGGGAGGGGAAACATGTTGTTTAAAACAGTCTCCAGAGAGAGCTGTGTGACGTCCTCAACTGTTGTCACTTGAGTCAGCTTCATGTGGGCTGCTGAAGACTACAAGCTTGGAAATGGAAAAAAAATCTGTTGGTGTGGAGTTAGAAAGATGTGAGGTTACCAAACCTCCTGCTGCTCATCTTTGCTGCAGGCCAGAAGCTCAAGGCTACATTAGCCACTACTAGCATCTGAATCTCCTGTTAAACTGTCGATGAGTTGTGGGTAATGTAGGCGCCAGGATTTGACAAGGATGATATCTCTGGTTGTGCATCAAATTTGATCTTTTTTTTTGCTGTCCATCGTGAGCCTGACAGTATTATAGAAGTCCGTTGCTGCCATACGTTTAATCAGAAATGGCTTAATTTCTAAGCTCACTAAGCTGTTGATTCCCTCCATTGTGTTTTATGCAGAGAAATAAGGTCTGTGCTTCACATGAGACCAAAAACATGTCACATACTTTGCTTTCTGGCATAAATTACACCCGCTAATGGAGAACTGTGAATTTGGAATCTGGAAATTTTCCAAATTTCTATTGGAAATGTTTAATATATAATAGGAAGGGTTGCACTGGATTAACCCTGAACCAGAGAAGAGCTAAATAACTGGCCTGATCTACAAAAAGACAAAATTACTGTGCTGCAGTCTTCAGGGGCTTTCATGAAGACGTTTTTCATTTGGCTAATTACAACTAACTGAAATGCCAATTTCTTAATTAACCAATATTCTAATGACCAGTTACTCATTTATAGATCTAATTACCTTAAAATAACAACCTAATTTTTGTTTTTGTTTTACAATTTTCATAGATACATACTTATTCAATCCCCAGGGAGAAATTCACATCACAGTCACAGCAGCAGCAAAAACTAAATGTTGAGTGAGTACTGACATAAAAGAAAAAAGGTATGTCCTTTTTAAGCAAGTGCATCCAAGTGTGCAAATTGCAGTAACTTGTGCAAAATGTATGTGATTATAAGTTAATAAGATGTATTGCACTGTGACACAAGTTACAGAAATGTAATTGTAAGTCCAGTTAAGAGTCCAGTAGGACCTCAGCAGCCTCCCAGTCCACTGATGCCACAAAGTGCGAATGACTTAAACCGTTTGATGGCCACTGGCAGCAGTGATCTCCTGTGCCGCTCGGTGGAATGCCTCGGGGGTATAAAAGTCTTTGGCTGAAGATGCTACTCTTCTCAACCAGCATGCGATGGAGGGGGTGGGAGATGCTGTTCCGAACGCTAACCAATTTCGACAGCATCTTCTCCGTCACCGCCTCCAGAGTCCAGCTCAACAACTCCTCCAATCACTGGGTGTATAATGTAGTAGATCTGAAAGCTGACAGAATGCCGAGTTGCCATGTAAAAACTGCACTTTCCCAAAATATAAATAGAAAATTCTTATATGTTGATTGCTGGCTGTTCTATAAGCAAGATAATGTACTCTGCATGTGCAGTTATGGAAAATAACAGACCTTTGCATCCATAACAGCACTTCCCATCATGCATTAGCGCTATCATGTTTAATGGAAAGTTTGTAGGTTTCTCACATCCTGTGTACGGTTTAATTTTTATTACGTTTTCTATCCAGTACCTTGGTGGCTGTGAGCTTGTGTGTGTCTCAGGGGGAGAGGAGGCGGTTTCATGCTTCACTTACCAACCTACCAACCATCCAGGACGAGAGACAGCGAGGAAAGATTCTCTCTCTCTCTCTCTCTCTCTCTCTCTCTCTCTCTCTCTCTCTCTCTCTCTCTCTCTCTCTCTCTCTCTCTCTCTCTCTCTCTCTCTCTGCCTGCGCTCCTGCTTCACTGTTTTCCGGATAGAAACAAAGAGAGGGAGAGGTGAAGATCAAAGCAAGAAATATGACCCTCTGTCACCACGGAAAAGAACTGATCCCCCCCCCCCCCCCCCCCCGTGTGTGTGGACTGAACAGCAAGAGGGGAGAGGCAGGTCAGTGTGTGTGTGTGTTGGGAAATAGATAGTGTTTCACAAAGGCTGTTTCAGTCTCTTAACTTTTCAGAGAGAGAGAGTCTCCAAACGGAGTGGGGTGAGGGACATTAACAGTGATAGAGTGGGCATAGTGTGAAGCAAGGAAGTGTGATTTAAAAGCGAAGGGGCGATCCTACGTCCACTCTCTAAAAATGCAGTTTACATGTGAAAACAAAATAAGTCCATGTTAATATTTTCTGTTTGCTTTTGAAAACTGGTGAAATGTCTCCTCCTTTTTTTTTTTTTTTTTTTTTTTTGCCGCCAAACAAAAAATTGTGTAACATCTGGTCGGCTGTGAGTCTCAGCTGGCCTGCTCTCTTATATCACCTACGCTGTGTTTTAGTAAAGCTGAATCAAGAAAGAATTAAGTTGTTTCCATTTCCACATTTTTCCAATGCGTTCTCACTCCCAACTTGTCACACATGGACACTTAGTCACAACCCCCTTGGCATCGCTTTTTAACACACTGGGTAACCCTTTAGCACGGCACAGTTTCACGGCCGTGTCTGTCAGAATTGGTCCCTCCTCCAGCTCTTGACCAAACTCAGGCGTCTTCATGGTTAACACTATATTCTAGAAAGCACTGCACTTTGTTACATTTCTGCCACTGCGATTGAGGCATGACGCTGATGCAGTGGCGCTGTATCCTAATCGGCACAGTGCGCCGGGAAAGACGCTGGACATATAATGCTTGTAGCATTGACTCTAAAGGATAGCCATTATGTTAAAAAGTGACGCCAAGGGGTTTGAGCAAGACTTGGGGGTTAGGTTGAGTTTTAAGTTAGAATTACTGACTTATGTCATGTGAGTTAAGTCATGTGAATTTATACCACGTGACTTGTGTAACGTACTTACTTTAACCCAAACCACAACGTTTTCCTAAACTTAACCAAACTGTGACCGTTTCACAACGTTCGCCATGGGTTTAACGTCATGTGACTTAAATAATGTAGTTAAAAGGTCCAGTATGCCTGTCACTGGACTTTCCAGCGCTCGCATGTTGTTTAGGGAAATGGTCATATGTGTCGTTTAGGGAGGCATTGACAAATGACCTAACTTGCCGTTTAAGTTTGAGGACATGTTGCAAGATATGTTTTTAGCATCCAAAGGTGGGAATGACAGAAGTCTGGGGGCATATAATTTAATTCCTGGCTTTAGACAAACGCCTAGGTGTATAAAATGTACAGGTGCGTTGTGTGGGGAGGGTGCATGGGGACATTTGCTCTGGTAAACTCGAGATTACGGTGAAAGAGTTGGCGGAAAGCTCTGTCTCTTTAAATTTCCACCCTGCGTTCACACTGGCTCATGACGTGGACTCAGTGTGGACAGAGGGTCAAAGCTGAGAGAAGAAAAGATGCATTTTCAGATGTAGCATGACTTTGTCACTTGAGGTACGTCCACACTGAGAGAGATGGAGGGATGAGGAGGTGGGAGGGAGGGAGAGAGGGAGGGTGTTGTCTGCAACAAGATTATTTGATGTCAGTGAACACACACACTTAAACACACAAACATGGTCTCGTAGGTGCACTTAGCAGATTGGTTTAGAAATCGCATTAGGGAGTGTCACAACAGCTTTTCCTCTCGTTCACCAGGTAATCTCTCCATCCCTCCTCTTCCCCTCTCTCATATCTCTTTCCTCTACTCCTCCTTTCACCTCCTACTCTTTTCTTTACACTTTCTAGATTTTTTATTTATTTGTTAAGCGCTCTAAATGACTTCTTCCTCTTTCTCCTCTCATGTCCTTCTTACTCCACCTCTCCGTTCCATCTCCCTTCCTTTTCTCCTTTCATCCCCTTTTTTCCCTTTTCCTCATTGCTCCCTTTCTTTTTGCCTGCTCCTCCCTCATCTTCCATATTTCTGTCCATCTGTTCTTCCTTGTTTCCTTTCCTCTTTTCCTTTTCCCCTCATTCACAAGCCTCCTTTTTCTTTCATTGGTCTCCTCTTCCCCTCTCTTCCACATTATGGTTCTCTCCCCTCTTCTATCCTGTTTTCCCTCTTTCTTTTCTCTCCACTTTCACCAGATTCCTTTTTCTTTTTTCTGCTCCTCCTCCCCTTTTTCCTCCCTTCTCTTCCATCGTTTGCTCCATCTGTTCACCCTAACCCCCTCCCTTTGTGTTATCCACTTTTCTTCTATTCTTTAATTTCTCTACTCCTCCTCTTCCCCCTTTTCTTCTTCTTTTTCTCATCTCTCCTCTTTCTTTGCCCTTCTTATTTTGCAGTCTCATTTTTCTTTTCTTTTTCCCCTGCTCCTCTTTTCTTCCCTCCTCTTCCATATTTGGTCCGTCTGTTCATATTTTCCCTCTCATATTCTTGTTTCATTTGCTCTCTTGTTTCCTGTCCTCTTCTTCCTTGTTCTTTCTTCCCTTCTCCTCTGTCTTTTGGTTCATCTCTTCATCCTTTCATCTCTTGTTTTCTTTCTTGTTCTCGGCTCCTCTCTCTTCTTTCCTTTCTTTCACGAGCCTTCCTTTTTCTTTTCTGCTCTTTCTCCTCCTTTCTTTCCTCCTCTTCTACCTTTTTAGTCCACCTGTTCATCCTCTCCCCTCTTGTTTCCTTTTCTCCTCTTCCTTCATTCCCCTCCCTCACATCCCTCTTTTATTCAATCTTCTTGTCATTTACCGCTCTCTTCCCCTCCCTCCCTCTCTCTTCTTCCACCTGGTCTTATCTCTCTATTTATTGAGACAGCTTGTCAGGTGTGTGTGTGTGTGTGTGTGTGTGTGTGTGTGTGTGTGTGTTGGAGATGAAAAAAG
>NC_060161.1:26069577-26074577 GCF_021292245.1 Micropterus dolomieu | reverse complement strand
CTCCTTTTATGGATTGAGACAATTCTCCTCCTTCTCAGGCTATGATCTTATAGCCATGATGCATTGCTGTAGATTAAACTACCCAACAGGATCTGAAGAAGTAGTACACATTAATTCAGCAGGAATTTTAATCCAGAAACATCAGATATAATAGTGAAACACTGACAGGGAATATTTTACTATGAGTACTTTTACTTTTGATACCTTTTGAAATTTTGCTGATGATACTTACACACTTTTACATAAAGCAGCAGTAGGTAGTTTATTACAGAAGCATTTTTATTGAATTTGTTGAATTTTGTTCTCTTGACATTACAGAAGCAATCAATAAAGAAAATGTACTGACACAAAAATAAAAAAGTATCTGTGGCTGTCACAGGACTGAAATAAGCCTATAAGGCCTACCAGCCTACCTTCGTGCACTCTCTGCGCATGACAATGTGTTTTGGGGGAGTGGCTTTAGAGGACGTCCTGAAGGGAGGAGGTGGGATATATTTTTTTCAGTTAAATACTTTCAAAATCTAGCTGTCTCTTGCTAGTTTCTCCAACATTGCCTACCCCAGAGTTAAGTGAGGTTTTGGATGTAGGATCTTTTCTTGTGGTGCAGTATTTGTACTTTTATTTAAGTAAATGATCTGAATACTAATTCCAGTTACAACAGAATTCATCAGCAACTGCATTTCTCTGTAAAGGAGATCCGTGCAACTGACCCAACATGTAACATAGCCATCTAAATACATTTTCAATTAAAATTTACCCCATTCTAACCAGATGTCTGGATGTTTTTGACCTGTAAACCACTAAATCAGTTCCTTGTGGGTGGTGTCATGCTTTTGAAGGATAAGTCTTATATTCTATAGTTTTCCTTTTGTCAACAAATCCACTGAAAAGACCAAAACCCACACTTCTAACAAGTGTATCAAAGACATATCTTCTTCCTCTGTGCCATTGTTGTCCAGAAACTATTTAAAACACACCAATGAGCCACACTGTTGCACTGGGAGACATGTTCCTTCATCCCAATGAACACACACACACTTTATTTTATTTATTTATTTAGACTCAATCCTATACAACATCCTGCTGCTGGAAATACTCACCAGAGCATCAATTGTGTGTTAATCGCTGCTAAAAATAGTCAGTATTTCCTCCTGTTAGTAACATTTGCTGAAAAAACTACAGCGGTCGGCTGTTTTAGGAGCCTTTAAAAAATAAACTATATATTTGTGGCCTATTTTTAAGATTTACATCTTCAGTAGGAACCAATGATCTTGGGGCTGTGAGCCACAGAGTGTGCCGAGAAGTCAGAGAGACATGGCTGGTTTTTGGTCTTTTCACAGGATTTGTCCCGATCCTTAAATGCTTCAACTGAAACAACAACTATGACTATTTCAGATATCTTAACTTGTATTTACCATGTGTATATATTTAACCATGAATGCATGAATTTCATTAGAAATACTGACACAGTAGTTCAGTTCATTTCTAGAAATGATCATGTGAACGAAGTGGGCCCATCTCACGGTCACTGTTGGTGACATAACCTGCCCATTATCTTCCTCCCTAAAGAAGATACTACTTTATGTTTGAGGTGATTTTGTCCATCAACCTTTCACTCCTTCCACTGACTGCTGAAACTCTGAAAGCTTTTCCTCCCTTCTTCCCTCCTCCTGTTTTTGGTACTGTAAAGCAATGCAACAAAACGTATTGCTCTATTAGTACAGTAGTTTCAACTCAAACCTAAAGTGCCATTGCTTGTGTTCACAATAAATTTCCTGAGTTCCATAAAACACACAACAGCATCTCCAAACCTGTAAAGTTTTACTCCTAAAGGTCATCTCCATGCACGCCATAACAAACTTGGGGACCAAATAATTAGACACAGCGCAGATTTAAAACAACTGACTAAAATGTAGCTAGCACCTGCAAATTAGCATATAAAGGATTTGTTTTTTAAACCACTAAACACGTCTGTTGTTCCTTCAGCTTCAGCAGCAGGGAGAGAGTTCCTAATGTGAATATCTGAAAACACTGTTTTTGCAGCTATGAGCTTGTCATTCAGTAACAGCATGGTACATTTGTGTGTAAATGTGTTTGCATGTTAACTCGTATCTGTGATAGCTTACTGCATGCTTTGTGTGTGTGTGTGTGCGCGCAGGCAGACATGCTGTCGTTTTGATAGCTTGTCATTGAAGCGATCCGGTCCACTGTAATTTTCTACTCAAAGGAAACAATGCAACAATACATGCTTCGCTGTCAAAAAACCCCTCCATGATGTGTGTGTGTGTGTGTGTGTGTGTGTGGGGTGGGTGTTTTGCTCCCGTCACTGTAACTGTTGAATCAGTCTTAGTTTGCACAACATCTTTTTGTCTTTTGCTTTCTTTTCTCCCATTTCTCTTACTTTCCTCCCATGTACTGTATCTATTTTTCTATCTCTCTCTCTTCACCTCCTCATTTTTTTCTCCTCTCTGTGTTTGACATATTGGTGTCACCAATAAATCATTGCATGCACTCCACCTTTAAAAGACAGGAGAGGGACAGGTATAGGAAAAAAGACAGAGGGATGGATGCAGGGAATATTGTTAAGCATCTCATCAAAGTTACAAGGTTTTCCTGAAAGAGGCATTTTAAGATTCCCTGCTAGAAGTCTTTTTTTAAACATTGCATCCATTTCTAACTTTTTTGTGTTCGTTTGTTCATTCAAAAGATCCGTAATCTCAATCTAATGATAAACTCTTCATCAATGAGCAGGTCATTCTTTACAACACATCAGAAGTGTAATAGAAAAGTAGCAGATTCAAGACCTTGAAGCAAAAGTAGAGGCTGTAAAGTATAAGAAATACAAGAAAAAACGATGAGACATATGTGAATATTATAAGATTATGACGGGCATGTTGGAAAATGTGCAAGTTAAGGTTTAAATCCTTGTTTTTCTAAGTTTAGACAGTTTAGACCTTTGCCCTCGTCCTCTCCACCATTCATTGCCAGAAAATGTAAGATATAAAATATAATATCAGTCTCAGGTTCCACGTCCACTACATGAATTTGTTTTGCAGGTGAAAAACATGTGAATAGCCTGCAGGATTATACTGAAGTAAAATTTAACCGCAGCTAAAGCCAGTAAAATGTACTGCAACCTGACATAAAAGCACAGTTGAACCCATAAAAACACATACTGTAACATGAAAGCACAGTGAAATATAGAGCACTTGCATGTAGAGACACAAATACTGCTCATTCGTGCAACTAAGTTTTTAATTATGAAGGTGGCCAGTTTATACCATAAAAGTCTGGTTTAGTAAATGTGTGTTTATAAGCCTTACTAGACCATTTGCTGCCTTAACCAGAGTTTGGCTTTTCATCTATTCTGTTAAAATACTTTTTAAAATCATGAATTCCTTCAGATAAGGGGTTTTCAAGTTTTCTCACTGATAGCAGTTAAGCTAGCAGCTCAGAGTTAATAAACACTGTAATAACTAATGGATTTATTTAAAGATATTTTATGCATTTTTAAACCTGGGTGATTTTTTTTTCACATACTTTGGGGCTGAAATGACTAGTAGATGGAAAAGGCTATGGAGCGTATTCCTTTGGCTCCTTCGGGACAGGCTCAGACTGTTATATGAAGTTTCTGACAACATCACGGAAAGGATCCATATGAGAGTGACTCCCGGTGACACCCTTTGTTTTTAACAAGAAACTTAAGTTTCGCTACACAACAAAATCCTCTCCCTCGTTTCTACCGGCATGCAGCCATCTACTGCACAAATTCCAAAACATTTTGTGCCTACTACTAATTGCGACGCCAAAATATGTGAAAATAGAACCTGGGTTTAAAAATACAGAAATGATCCTTTAACTTAAATTAGTTTGTTTGAAATTCTTAAATAATTAAATTTCAAATTATTAAAACTTTCTTCCTGTGTCATTCTGTTTCCGAGCAGATAGTGATTAAGCAAAATTTAATGCAAAATGCCATTAATTCATAAACTTTCACTAAAAAAATATTTAGTCTACAGTTATTAATGTAAAGCTCAAATGTATAAAGGTTTATCAAGCCTTTAGCAAGTAAAATATGACGTGCTGTTTCCCAGCAAGCAGAAAAGCTAGCAGGCTTAGCTTGTGCTAATCCAAAGCTAAAAATTATTAATTCAATGACCAAATTAATTCAACCATTAATTCAGCCATACGTCTCATTAAATAACTCTTCTCAAATCATCAAATTAACTCATTTCTAAACAAAAGTGTAAACTATAGGTTTGACATGGGCTGTTCTTGAAAAGCTATGAGCAGTTAAGCTCGCAGGCTCAAAACTGCTCCCAAACTACCACAATTTATAGATGCAACGACTTAATCCAAATTTATTCAATTAAAACGAAGACCTCTAACCTGACCTAATCTAAATCTCAATCACATGTATAAAATCTTGAACACATTTGACACTCCAGCTTCCCGGCAGATAGCAGTTAAGCTAGGAGTAGTATACAAACTGACGAAGTCATTGATTCAAAGACTGAAAGTAATGAAAATCCATTTACTTTAAGTAAAAACCCTTCAAATCTCAATCAAATGTATAAAATCTTTAACTCGTTGGACACGGCAGTTACACACCAGCAGATTAGGTTAAGCTAGCAGGCTCTGCGCTAATCTGAGCCCGCATTAATCATTGATTCGGTGTCTGCCTGTAATTGATATGTAAATAGCATGTTTAACCTCCATTTACATGTGTGTTTGTGTGCGCCGACGAAGGCCAAGTCTCAAACATATGAGTGTGTGTTTGTGAGAAAGACAGAGCGAGTGTAGGAGTGCAAGAGGCATGTTGAAGGAGGGGGGGTCGCTTCCAAGTTACAAAAGAAGTTAATTAAAAATGAAAAAAGGGAATGAAGGGAGGGAGGAGGAGGAGGAGGAGAGGGAAGACGGGAGTGGACGGAAGCAGTCGGGGGTGGACAAGGGGGAAGAGAGAGGGAGGAAAATATAAAAAAAAAAAGGAGGGGAAGGAA
>NC_060161.1:26020688-26069477 GCF_021292245.1 Micropterus dolomieu | reverse complement strand
CTCCCCCTGCTGTGTGTGTGTGTGTGTGTGTGTGTGTGGGGTGGGTGTTTTGCTCCCGTCACTGTAACTGTTGAATCAGTCTTAGTTTGCACAACATCTTTTTGTCTTTTGCTTTCTTTTCTCCCATTTCTCTTACTTTCCTCCCATGTACTGTATCTATTTTTCTATCTCTCTCTCTTCACCTCCTCATTTTTTTCTCCTCTCTGTGTTTGACATATTGGTGTCACCAATAAATCATTGCATGCACTCCACCTTTAAAAGACAGGAGAGGGACAGGTATAGGAAAAAAGACAGAGGGATGGATGCAGGGAATATTGTTAAGCATCTCATCAAAGTTACAAGGTTTTCCTGAAAGAGGCATTTTAAGATTCCCTGCTAGAAGTCTTTTTTTAAACATTGCATCCATTTCTAACTTTTTTGTGTTCGTTTGTTCATTCAAAAGATCCGTAATCTCAATCTAATGATAAACTCTTCATCAATGAGCAGGTCATTCTTTACAACACATCAGAAGTGTAATAGAAAAGTAGCAGATTCAAGACCTTGAAGCAAAAGTAGAGGCTGTAAAGTATAAGAAATACAAGAAAAAACGATGAGACATATGTGAATATTATAAGATTATGACGGGCATGTTGGAAAATGTGCAAGTTAAGGTTTAAATCCTTGTTTTTCTAAGTTTAGACAGTTTAGACCTTTGCCCTCGTCCTCTCCACCATTCATTGCCAGAAAATGTAAGATATAAAATATAATATCAGTCTCAGGTTCCACGTCCACTACATGAATTTGTTTTGCAGGTGAAAAACATGTGAATAGCCTGCAGGATTATACTGAAGTAAAATTTAACCGCAGCTAAAGCCAGTAAAATGTACTGCAACCTGACATAAAAGCACAGTTGAACCCATAAAAACACATACTGTAACATGAAAGCACAGTGAAATATAGAGCACTTGCATGTAGAGACACAAATACTGCTCATTCGTGCAACTAAGTTTTTAATTATGAAGGTGGCCAGTTTATACCATAAAAGTCTGGTTTAGTAAATGTGTGTTTATAAGCCTTACTAGACCATTTGCTGCCTTAACCAGAGTTTGGCTTTTCATCTATTCTGTTAAAATACTTTTTAAAATCATGAATTCCTTCAGATAAGGGGTTTTCAAGTTTTCTCACTGATAGCAGTTAAGCTAGCAGCTCAGAGTTAATAAACACTGTAATAACTAATGGATTTATTTAAAGATATTTTATGCATTTTTAAACCTGGGTGATTTTTTTTTCACATACTTTGGGGCTGAAATGACTAGTAGATGGAAAAGGCTATGGAGCGTATTCCTTTGGCTCCTTCGGGACAGGCTCAGACTGTTATATGAAGTTTCTGACAACATCACGGAAAGGATCCATATGAGAGTGACTCCCGGTGACACCCTTTGTTTTTAACAAGAAACTTAAGTTTCGCTACACAACAAAATCCTCTCCCTCGTTTCTACCGGCATGCAGCCATCTACTGCACAAATTCCAAAACATTTTGTGCCTACTACTAATTGCGACGCCAAAATATGTGAAAATAGAACCTGGGTTTAAAAATACAGAAATGATCCTTTAACTTAAATTAGTTTGTTTGAAATTCTTAAATAATTAAATTTCAAATTATTAAAACTTTCTTCCTGTGTCATTCTGTTTCCGAGCAGATAGTGATTAAGCAAAATTTAATGCAAAATGCCATTAATTCATAAACTTTCACTAAAAAAATATTTAGTCTACAGTTATTAATGTAAAGCTCAAATGTATAAAGGTTTATCAAGCCTTTAGCAAGTAAAATATGACGTGCTGTTTCCCAGCAAGCAGAAAAGCTAGCAGGCTTAGCTTGTGCTAATCCAAAGCTAAAAATTATTAATTCAATGACCAAATTAATTCAACCATTAATTCAGCCATACGTCTCATTAAATAACTCTTCTCAAATCATCAAATTAACTCATTTCTAAACAAAAGTGTAAACTATAGGTTTGACATGGGCTGTTCTTGAAAAGCTATGAGCAGTTAAGCTCGCAGGCTCAAAACTGCTCCCAAACTACCACAATTTATAGATGCAACGACTTAATCCAAATTTATTCAATTAAAACGAAGACCTCTAACCTGACCTAATCTAAATCTCAATCACATGTATAAAATCTTGAACACATTTGACACTCCAGCTTCCCGGCAGATAGCAGTTAAGCTAGGAGTAGTATACAAACTGACGAAGTCATTGATTCAAAGACTGAAAGTAATGAAAATCCATTTACTTTAAGTAAAAACCCTTCAAATCTCAATCAAATGTATAAAATCTTTAACTCGTTGGACACGGCAGTTACACACCAGCAGATTAGGTTAAGCTAGCAGGCTCTGCGCTAATCTGAGCCCGCATTAATCATTGATTCGGTGTCTGCCTGTAATTGATATGTAAATAGCATGTTTAACCTCCATTTACATGTGTGTTTGTGTGCGCCGACGAAGGCCAAGTCTCAAACATATGAGTGTGTGTTTGTGAGAAAGACAGAGCGAGTGTAGGAGTGCAAGAGGCATGTTGAAGGAGGGGGGGTCGCTTCCAAGTTACAAAAGAAGTTAATTAAAAATGAAAAAAGGGAATGAAGGGAGGGAGGAGGAGGAGGAGGAGAGGGAAGACGGGAGTGGACGGAAGCAGTCGGGGGTGGACAAGGGGGAAGAGAGAGGGAGGAAAATATAAAAAAAAAAAGGAGGGGAAGGAATGGAAGGAGGGAGGGAGGGAAGCAGTGTTTTATTGAAAACGGGTGGACAAACAGTGTGTAATTGGCTGGGGCCGCAGGGGCTAAAGGAGAGGTTCAAAGAGAGGAGAGAGAGAGAGAGATAGAGAGCAAATTAACAGATAGTGGAGGGAAGACGAAGAGGACGAAGAGGAGGAAGGGAAAGAGATGACATGGGAGAAAGAAAGAGAGGGGGGAAAAGAAAGTGTTGACTCAGAGTAAGACAAGATCAGTGTATAAAAGAGAGAGCGAGCTACGCTACATGGACAAAAGTATGTGGACACCTCAACATTTACACAAACGTGATTGTTGGACGTTGCTTTCCTGCACCAACAGCCTCCACTCTTCTGGGAGGGATTTCCCGCAAGGGTTTGGAGCCTGGCTGCAGGGATTAGCTCCCATTCAGCCACAAGAGCATTGACCTGCGTTAACAAAGAAGGCAAGGGGCTGTGTTGTTTCAGGTACCAGTAAGATAATAAAATACGGTCCAGGAAGGCTGGTTTGAATAATAGATCCATGAGCTTTGGGCTTAGCAGACGCTAAAACCAACAAGTCCTCCAAATTAAATGACAAAATAGGCTGTTTGTTCATGCCCTCTAGAACGACGCACAGAGGCGTTTTCTGATGTGACACCTGACCCCAATCAGCAGGACAGCATCATTTGTCGGGCTCCCAAAACAGTTTTAAATCGCTGTTGGGAAAAGTAAGTGCAATAATAATAATTTAATTATTTTTTTTTATAGGGCACTTTTTAAAATCCGTCCAAAGTACTTAAGTCATGAAACCATCTGGTTTTAAAAGAAAACAGATAAAAAACACATAAAGGCATTTTGGTAACACTTTCCATGAAGGTCATTGCTATAATAACTTATGTATATATTAATAACACGATACAATGCGTCCATAAGACATTATAACAGTTGTTATAATCACTTAAAAACATGCATTAGGCGCTATAGCAAAGTTCATAATGTATTATGAACTTTTGATTTAATGTTTTATAACTAATAGTTATACCAGTTTATATCAATGTGTGGCAAGAATCTCTGACCATGTTCCATAGTACATTATTATTGTACCATTGTTATAATGTGTTATGGACGCATTATATTGTGTTATAAATATATGCACAAGTCATTATAGCGATGACCTTCACAGAAAGTGTTACCAGCATTTTTAAGGAGGTAAAAGACAATCGAAGAAAATTAAAACTCAAGTAAAATCTGTTTTTATAATGTGGCAAAGTGAAGTGGTTAGGTTTGGACACAAAAACGACTTGTTTACTTCTTCAAGGTTAGGGGACCTTCATTGTCATGGTCATTTAGTTTCTGCATATACTCTATTGATCAATCAGTGTGACTTAACACATTACTATGATACTAAGTTCACAAAACATTGTCATCTTTTTTAAGATATCATATTTACGCTGAGTGGATTCAGAAAGAGAAATGTGAATAACCAAAACACACATTACAACTATCATTCATCTTAAACCATCAGGGTGTAAAAAGGTTGAATTTAGCGTGGGAATCAATTAGTCAATGGATCCATAATCAACAACTATTCTGATATTAGATTGATTGTTTAGGTCTTTCTTTTTTTGGCAAAAGCGCAACACATTCACTGGTTCTAGCCTCTTAATTGTGAGCTGTTTGTTTGTTTTCATAAACTAAATACATTTGGGTTTTCGATTGTTGTCGGACAAAATAAGACATTTAGGATGTCAATTCTGTTTTTTTGAAATTGATGACGGTCATTTTACACCATTTCTTTGACAATTTATACAGAAAATAAATTATTGATTTTAATAAAGACTAATTAATAGTAGAAAATACTAAAATGAATGTTCGTCGCAGTGCTGGTAAAATAAGCAAATTCTGCCTTTTGCTTCTAATGGACGTCACTCTCACGGCCCATACAGGTCCTTCTCAGGTCAATGTAAACATGTTAATTTACATATTAGGACAAATGACCGATGGTGACGTCTCACGAAGACGGTCTCTCATGCAGTCTGTCATGGTGAAATTACACTATTATCTAAAGTTTTTAATGCTGTTGCATTTATATTTCTCTTCTTTGGCACTAAGGGGCCTAAAACCATGAGAACCCAGACTAAAAAAATTACATGAGTGTCCACATACTTTTGGCCATATAGCGCAAGTGTGGTCTCTACACCTCAGGTAAATAAGGAGCTTGCTTTATTAGCGTGTGTGTGTGTGTGTGTGTGTGTGTGTGTGTGCTGACTAAGGCTTATCAGATTCTCAAGGGGCAAGAAAAAAGCCAGAAGAGAGAGAGGTTAGAAAAAGAGGATAGAGATATTCTCTCTCTCTCTCTCTCTCCCTCTCTCTCTGTCTGATTGAATGGAAGCTGAAAGGTCACGACCTCTTTCTAAACACTCCACGGTTCTCAGCATTAATCAAATAACACTCACACTCACACTCAAACGCTTGTGCGCGCACACACACACACACACTCTTGCGCTGACCTTCACACACTTGCATGCATGCACACCGAACACGCATACATTTAAAAACACTGAGGGGAGAAAAAACTCTCATATGGGCTTACGCAGGCAGATGCAAATGGTGGGTCGGCTTGCACATGTGTCACACACACACACACACACACACACACACACAACCAGGTGAATTTAGATTGGATTATACAAACATACCAAACTGTATAAACAGTGTCAAATGCTGTGTGTGTACATGTTTCTCTCTCTCTTTGCATCTTTATGTATGTGTATGTGTGTGTGTGTGTGTGTGTGTGTGTGTGGTCGTAACAGTGACATCTGCACCGTTGGCTAAACAGCTTGCGAATATGCTGATAAAAACAACGTCTGCAGCCAAATTTACAACACCTATAAAACACACACACACACACAGGCTCACAAACACACACAAACACACACACACGTACACTCAGAGGGCGTATTATGGTGAGATTTACGGTGTGTCTGTGTGTGTGTTTGGGTTTATTGCAGTTTACAGGACAGAAAGAGCGTCTATGTAAGCAACAACTACTGTGAGTGTGTGAGAGAGACAGATATGTGTGTTGTGTTAGAACAGAACACCCAGACTTGGAATTTAAATGTAATATTTTTATTTTGTTTTGATCACAATGAAATTATATGATTCTACTCATTTATTTTTCTCCTGTCGTTACTTTATATTATTACCTCTTCATCCTGTGCAGTATTTGTATCTCCAGTTTTTGCAGATATACTGTGAGTTTTGTCTTTTTCAACACTTCGTTTCTTAGATGAATGGATGTATTTGGATGTTTTCTCATCAGGTAAAAGTTGTACTACACTTAAAGGTACCCTGTAGAGTTTTTTTTCAACCTCTAAAGGCACTATTACGCAATGTTTTTAGGAGTGGGTCTGTGTTTTAAATGTAACTTCACACACACATGCACGAGTGGATGCCACACACATTCCTGTTGAAGGTTTCATCCTATACCACTGGCTGACAGTTAGTATCTGTAACATGCCAATAACATCACTCCACAGTCAGTAATTAGTAGAGCCCGACCGATATGAGTTTTTGGGGGCCGATGCCGACATTAAAGTGAAAAAGAGCCAATTTATGAGCCAATATTTTGATTTTAACAATGATTTGGATATTAGACACCTTTTCTGTATAAACTACACTTAGAACAGGTATTGAAAGCTTGTATGTATGTGGGCTATAAAATCTCTTCCTAAATGGATTATGTTAATAAAATCGATTATAGTCTCAAAGTGAACATGTAAACAATTGCACATCAAAAAACATTTGCTACTGGAAGATGCAACTTTTTCAACCCTCTGTAAACAGAGAGAGTGAGAGAGAATAAGCATGTGTATTTCACTTAACCTACACATAATCTGCCATAATTTCAATGTAGCACATTCACGTCTAGTTCATCCCTTTACCAGCACTCTTCTAACCAAAGCTACGAGAAACCATTTAACCACCATCGGTATAAATCATGCCGTCTAGGGTACAGTGAGCTGCTGTTGAATGCATCTAATACTACAGGAATGTCTACAACGAGGACCTGCAACTTTGAGATTTCATTTAACGTTATAACTACAACCAGAGCCGTTACGGCTCCGACTACAGCGTTTCACATCTACAACGTCGCACAAAGAGGAGCTAGTTACATTCTTGTTCAGCTCATGTTTGTTTACATGTCCGCTCTGGTTTAATCATTTCAGACACGTCGACTAACTGCAGACAGGCGGCTTGCAGATATATTTAGAATACACCAGAAACTATAGTTTAACGGCTAATTAATGTTAGGGCTCCTCCACTGATAAACACGGCATTAGCTTTGTGGCTAATTTAGCAACGGGCAGCGTTAGCTGCTGTAACGTTATGTGATTTTAGAGAATATTTAGAAGTGTCTTTCAGCAGGTTTCAACACCCAACTACCGTAACATTAAACTGCTGTGGGCTGGTAGGAAGCCGGGAGATGGCAGTGAAAAACGGGAGGGTTAGCAAGTCTTGAATGTTTTCAGGAGAGGAGAAGTGACTGGGTCTGTTTTTATTATAATTAATAAAGTCATGTAATTAACTTGACAAAAGGCCGACTCACCGCTCACACAGCCCTCTGCGTGTTTCTAAATGCTGCAGGTAAGCTCCGGTCAGCTGATTGTTTTCTTCTGTGGTTTTTGTGGTGAGGCACTGTAGTTAACAGGGGGGTTGCAGCTGGTCGTTCTCTGGTGGGCAAACTATGCAACACCCATGACATGAGTGAAGGATCTGACTCTAGGTTTCATTTTTAATAGTCATATATCTGCTGTTATAAGCGGCCGATGCCGATTAAATGCAGTTAGCTCATATCGGCCGATATATCGGTCGGGCTCTAATAATGAGTTGTTTTCTGTTTAAATGAACAAATGTAACCTGACGATTGGTTGTAGCAGATTCAGCCAACAGAAGCTGGTTAAATGAAATGTGTTTCCAAGATTATTCCAGTACTTTGGAGGCTTTGTGAGGCAACGGCAGTGGATTTAATGCTTTATATATTCATGCTATAGTACAACATGCACCCTCGCTACAGTTGTTTCAATGTTTACGGTTTTGACGGAGCGAATGCTTACAGTTTTGACACAGCGCAGTGTTGATCCTCACCACACTTGTTTCAATGGTTACTATTTTGATACTGAGTTGATCCTCGCTACAGTCGTTTAAATGGTTACGGTTTTGACACAGCGTAGCGTTGATCAACGCCACACATTTAAATGGTTAAGGTTTTGACACAGAGTAGCGTTAAAGCTCGCTACAGTCATTTCAATGGTTACTGTGTTGACACAGCATAGCGTGGATCCTCGCTACAGTTGTTTGAGTGGTTACTGTTTTGATACAGCGTAGCATTGACACTAGCTATAAAACCCAGAGTGGAACATCTGAAACAGCAACCAATATTACAGACCCTTAGTGCCATCGGGCAAGACGCTGACCTCCTAACTTACAGTGTGCAGAGTAGCAGGACAACAGCACACTGTGGCTGTGAATGTGTGGGAGTGTGAGAACAGGAAGTCATTAAAAATGAGAGTAAACATGCTCATGAAACATTTTCCAGGATAAATACAGCACCATTCTTAAAAAGAGTCAGTGCACTTGGAGCAGAAATAAAGGCCATGTGTGTTTAGGCAGCCTATATCAGGAGCTCTTAACCCTTTTTCCAGCATGTAACCCACACTAAGTAAATTTAGTCTCAGCCTGGGACTCGTCTGGTCATCAGGAAACAAGCTAAACTAAAGCCTGTTTTTGAATCTCATCTGTATTTCATGAGAAACATTCACCTGTTCATAAAGTGCTAATTTAGAAAAGGGTTGGGATTCATTTAAAAAAAAACCTGCATTTCTATTTAATATAAAAAGTTATTTCATGGGAATTCATCATTAAGTGCATACACCATGAAACGGTTAATAATGACAACAGTTAATGTAAAAGATTGTCATGGAATTCAGCTTCATTAATTGTCTCAATCTTACCCAGATTTAAAGCAAACAATGCCTAGAATAAACTGAGTATCAAACACTCATTCCTTTGCAGACTTATTGATGGATGGAAATTATAGGTGCAAATTGCAAAACATCAACCAGTGTCAGATAACACAGCATTCACTGCCTCTGATTAGACATACATACATACATTGTAACAAGAAAACACATTTAGGCAGCTACTCAAAACATGAACGATAAACAGTAAAATCACAAGAAAAAATACCAATAAATGATCCAAGAAGTCATAGTTTTGCTTATGCGTGTCTTTAGCTGTGTATATGTGTGCACATTAGCACCATTTAACCCAAGCACACTTCAAATCAAACAACAAAGACTTGACATCCCACCCATAACAATTATTTTGACAAAATTAATTGAAAACGAGAGCAACTACAGAGGACAACACACTGGACAACAGGTGGACTGTGATTAGAGTTCTGTTGCCAGGTCCTCCAAAATACCCCACAACAGACATGGACATCTGTTTGCTAAGTTAGGCTACAATTTGGTGGCTCTAAACCATAAACTTGATGAATGGGATTATAAAATAATACGGATCGAACACCGCAATAAGCTGTATTTATTGTTCATAGGACTATTTCTAACAATTAAAAATGTATTTTTTACTGCACTAGGTCTCATAACTACACATAACAAATGTTGGGGATAAACATTAATATGTGTGTTTTTTAAAATCCTCAAATATCAAAATTTGTATTTAAAAAAATCCTATTTCGGTCTGGCTCTACTCAAAAGTAAGATTTTGGCAGGAGTAACATTTTAAATCCAATAAGATAAGCTGGTTAACGTATTTACATGAGAGTTGGAATAATAAGAGCTTTAATATGGTTATAATTGAATTATCGGAGTGTAAGTAAACACACCGATGGAAAAGTTCTGCAAGTTGAAATCAGGGATGTGGTGGGAATTCAGCTGCTCTGAAGATGAACCAGTCTACTTTAAAAAAACAAAAACTAAACTTTCTCCTCAGATCATTTCATTTTCAGTCTCAAACTTCAGTCTGAAGCAGGAATGTGTGTGAATCTCTCTCAACCCGTCTCCTGTTCCTCCTCATTTTTCTCTCTTCCTCCCCGCCTCCTCCCTTCCTCCTCTCCCCCATCCCTCCATCCTCTCCCTCTCTGTGGTTCGAATTAGACAATGAAAACAATGAATTTGGTGTCTGTTTCTTTCTCTCTGTGTGTCCCGCCCTCCCCCACTTCTTTCTCTTCATCTTGCTCGCCCTCTCTCCCTCTCTCTGTCATAGTGACCCCGTGTCATACTCGCCAATGCCAGCAACCCCCACTTTTTTTTATTTCTCTTTTGTGTCTCTCTTCTGTCTGTTTTTTAGTTTTTCTCCCTGTACTCAGATATTACCATGTCCCTCTCTATTTCATTCCCCTTTCTGCATCTATCTCCCTGTCCCCATAGTGTTTCTCTGTCTCTCATCCGTTTTCTATCTCTCTCTGTGTCTTTCTATGGGATTTCATGCTCCAGCTGGTCTATTATCAGTCTGTCTGAGGTTGTGTTAACATCAACAATACTGCTACACATACACTGATGGACAGATAGATGGACAGGCAGATAGATAGTCAAATAGACATTCAGTAGGGTGGATCCTTGTTGAAACTCTGCATTTCATTTTCTGTCTTTTTTTTTTCTTATGTCACCTTATTTGCTGTCCCTGTAGTTAGTTTCAATTTGGGTTTAAACAGCAGCTGAAGGTCAGACTTCTGCGTTAATACAGAAATATAAGTTTAAGAAGTTTCACCTTGAATTCAACTAGATATTTTGAGGTTAAAACTCAATATCTCATGTTAAAGGTATCTTAATAACGAGCCCTGAGGAATGCCGGGCTAAACAAGCCACTGGTGTTATGTAAAACAGTGTAATTCTCCAAAACATCAACTTCCTCAACTATAATGGCTTTCTCCCAAAAGTCACTTTCATCAACTGTAATGGATAAAGGATTGATTTAAGTTTAGCTATAAGTTTGAGCGCAACTTGAGTTTAATCATGAGTTTAAGCAGAAACAACAAGATACATGTATACATATTTTGAAGACCAATTGTGTCTTAATCAGGAGCACAGATTAACACCAGTTAAACGGGCCACATATGTTATGCAGTTTTTAACAATTTCTTTCTCTTAAAGGTTCTTCACATTGATTAGTTTTGCTTTAATGTGGTGAGTTTATACAGTTTAAGCTCAACTTGACACAAGATTTCTTAGTTTAAACAGCATCAAGTTGTACTTAAAGAATAACTTTGAGACAAAGTGTCTTAATCAGAATCCCCCAGGGACGCTTGTATAAACAAACCGTCTGCGTTATGCTAAACAGTTTATGTCTCCAAAAAGTTGAGTTTAAACTCAACTTAAACAGAGCAGCTTCATATGAAAAAGTGGAACGTATCTAATTTAACAAGTACCTTTAAATCTGGAGCTCTAAGGAGCACTACTGTTGCTGTTTTGCAAAACAGTTTCTTTCTCACAAAAGTTAACGTCTTTAGCTATTGTTTATTAAAACTCTGGCAACCATAAAACCTTCAGACCTTACTGTTTAGTTCTGGTCTGTGTTTAGGACCATCATTTAACAAAAAACAAAAAGGCATCCAAAAGGCAACCCATTCAACTCTGTCTTTCCAAAACTAGCCATGTGATAGAGATAACTTGTTATTCTGAACCGTCCTGGATGAGGGTTGTTTTCCCTTTTTTTTTTTTTTTTTTTCACCCAAGTGATTCTCAGACTGTGGCTCATGACTCTAAAATGCACCACCATCTTATTTTCTGGAGGGTCCTCAAGTGACGGGAGTATTTTCTTTAGCCAGGGTCAAAGGGTGAGACTAAATGTGCTCTGGTCATCTCAAAAAACAGGAGAAGAATCCAGATATAGTCTCTCCAAACCCAAACCAGGATTCTTGTGTTTTGTTAAAAATATTTGTACAGCTAATTTTTTTTATTTAATTATTTTTTTGTCTTTGACTTTATTTTTGCCTTGTTGCTAATTAACACCCAACACAAACAGGGCAAACATGAGCTACCTCCTGCAAGAGAAACCTCCAGATATCCAACAAGGAGCTCCTATTGGAAATCTAACGTGCTTTCATAACATGTCAGACAGGCAAAACTGATGTGAACGACTTCAGGAAATCAAGAAAATGGGAGCTCAGGTCTATTATGTGTCTTGTTCTTCTCCGTTTCATTTTTTGGTCTCAAAAGGTTTTCGTGCACAGGTGTAATATTGTACACAGATACGTGAGATGTTTCTGCAGCATGTTATCGGGACACTGGTGACCTTTGACCTTTTTTGGAAGAAAGCAAGAGAAAGTGGAGAAAGATTTATGATGGAATTTGCATGCAAGGAATTCCTTTCTTTCTTTTGTTGCACGTTCTTTCTTTCTTCGTGTTTGTTGTTTGTATTTTATTTTTTATTTTTAAAGTCTTTCTTTCTTTCTATTTGTTGTTTGTATTTTCTTTCTATCTCTGTCATCCTCCCCTCCTGTTTCTCCACAATAGATGGACAAGAGGGAATGTCTTCTTCTTCTTTCTCCTCCTCCCTTCTTCATTAATCACCCCCTCCCACTGCTTCTCTTTTTCGCTGTCTTTGGTTGTTTCTCTTGCCTGTCAAACATCTCTGTTTTCTTCTGCTTGCGCTTTTCTTCTTCTCTGCAAGACAGTTTGATTCACTCATGAAACCCCTTGTTTCCCCCTCTTTCTGCCTCCTTTTCCTCGCAATCTATTGCTATATCCCTCCTTTACATTGATGCTTTTTTCTTACTTTTGTTTCTTTTTCCTTTCTCTCCTTCCTCTACTTTCCTTTTTAATTTTTGTGTTTCCTTAATCCATCAATATTTTTCCTTCTGTCTTGTGTTCCTGTCCTAATTTCTATCTTCTCAAAACTCATCTTTATTTCAAATTCTATCTTCTTCTTCTTTCCCATCTTCTTACTTTTTGTATTTCCCTTCCCTTATTTCCCCTTTTCCTTCTTTCTTTTTTTCCTTCCTTAATTCTCCTCCATTTTTTCCCCCATCCTTCTGTACATTTTTTCTTGTGTGTGTGTGTGAGAGAGAAAGAGACAAATCTTTCAACTGTTGTTGTTCAGATTCTTTCAGGATTTAGTCAAATCTCAGCCATGTTTGTAGTTTTTGGTGGACGGGGGCTTTTTTTGTTTTTTTTGCTAAGTGTTGGTATGTAAAAAGAGAAGGGGTGTGTGTGTGTGTGTGTGTGTGTGTGTGTGTGAACATCCGTAACACTAACACAACTTTATGCTTGTGTGTTGATCTGGTTTTAAGAGTTTCCAGCGTGTATTTGTGTGAGTTTTTGTGCAGATGTGAGCATTCAAACATCTGTAACACTTCCAAAAATTGTCTATGTGACTGTGTGTGTATAATAGATGAGAAAGTTTGTGTGTGTGTGTGTGTGTATGTGATCTGCTCTTTTAACTCAAATACACAGAGCTTAAAAGCAGCATTTCCTGCCTTGGAGGATGAAAGCTGTATGATTATTTGTCCTGTGTGTGTGTGACCCACTTGAGGCCAACAAATACCACAGGCCTTGCTGTTCGTGTGAACTCTTTTCTTGATCTCGTCTTGTGGGTGGGTGTGTGTGTGAGAAAGAGCACATGTGGGCCTGCATGTACGCACCTGTGTGTTTTCCTAATAGGATGGTTGTAGGTTAGTCATTGAGGGTTCAGAGTGCTCTACCAGCCTGTGTGTGTGTGTGTGTGTGTGTGTGTGTCGTTCCCTTATGCTTTGTTTGGGGTGACCTACAAAATCCGCTGCCACATTCTTCTACACGCCCTCCTTCTCCTTTTTTCTTCACGCTATAGGCTACATACAATATTTATTATTCACTATTAACTTATATAAAACTAGAGATTATTATTATTTTTATTCTTCAAGACATTTTGGCAAAGAGGAACAGAATAATCAGAGATATTTGGAGAGAGTGAGAGGAAATGACATCTGACAAAAAGTGCCTGTGGACTATTATCCAAGGTCATTGTCAGCACGGGACTGAATGTACCAAAACAGCGCCCTTAAACGGAAATGGCGGTGGTTTAAACATCCTGTTGCTTTAATAATGAGAGGTTTTCTTAAAAAAAAAAAAAAGACTCATTAGTCTTTCTGTTTGATTCTGTTTTATCTTATTTAACAATGACACCTGCCCAAGGTTTTTACGGCACATGAATGTAGCGTGTTTTTGTTTAAAGGATAGGTTCTGTCTGTTTACGATGTACACTACTTACATGCCATAATCATCCACCTGTGCCAGGACAACACTGTCAGAAATCATTGAAGGAAATGAGGGTGAATATTACAGTGAAAATGTGCATGTTTTTTGAGTATTCACATTTGATTACAGGAATAATAATTAACAATTAAAATGCAGAAAATCAAGCAGACTGGACAATGTCCTGTACGGAACCATCCTACTTACAGTATTTTCTAAATATTGATACAAATACAGATATTAGTGTGACAGAAACAGATAGTAGCTTTGCTTTGCACCCTCCTAGTGTGGTTTTGTTCCCCATTTCTTACAGTGTAGCCGCAGGAATTTTTTCACAACCAGTATGAACAGGAACAATGAACTGCAAGTACCAACTGTCTTATAGTGAATATGGTTTGGTTTTAGTACGGTATTAAGATAGAACTTATCCTTTAATTGCAGGCAGAGCAAATTAAATTACCAACAAGTCCTCCAAATGTCTGAGCCAGTGCTCCTTTTGGCAGGACGACATGTTGTTTGTCAGTGTCTTCCCAAATAGTTACAAACATTAATCATATTAACATTTTCAACAAGTGCTTGTCGGGTACACGTAGGTTGTTTTAGTCATTTGAACAAACGACCAGTGATGTCAGTTTTCTGGTGAGGACAGTCACAATGGCACCGTGAAATGAGGAAAGCATAACTTTTAATCCGGGGTAGACTTTGCTGCAACCACAATTTTATAGAAATCTCCTGACTTGTCAAAAAAGTGTTTTGAGTCGTGTCTGGCTCGACTCGAAGGAAGGTGTAGTTGGCGAATGTCTGAAAGAAATCGTTATACATTGGAGGGTGAGACGGGAATGGATTTTCACTCCCGTCCCATCCTGTTCCCAATTAAAAAAAATAAATAACTCAGAAAATAGCCCAGCATCTATTTATATTAGAAATGCATATTTATTTATATAAAAAAACAGATGTATGGTTCCCTTCCCGTCCGCTACTGTTGACTTTGTTTCCTGTCCCATCCTTGTCCTGTGATGAAGAGTGAAATTGACTCCCATCCAATGAAAAAAATGTCAGCCTCTATTGTGCATTCCTACATAATAAGATTTAATTTTTTTTATCAGAAAGCACCAGTTAGTTCAGAATATGAATAGAAGCATTTTACATCAGGTCTTAGCTTTACTGAAAGTGGCCTTAAAGACCCAAAGGTCTCAGCTTTGACACCTGCGACATGTCATGTATGTTCACCAACAGCTGTATGAGCAGGCAAGGCAGGTTGCTGACTTCAGTGCATCATTGCCCAAAGTCGTCTGTTTTCCTGGAAATGTGAGTCACAGTGATCGGAGGCTGCCATGTAATTTGCAGAAAACCTTTAGCTTCCCTGTGGTGAAAAATCATCATTTTCCAGCTCGCACTATGATGTCATCACCATCATCAATAACTGGGCAGCATGCCTCCACATTAGTAACCCTTACCTCTACTTACTAGTAATCTTTTTTCAGCAAGGCACTAAGGAAATTAAATCAACTTATTGACCACATTACAATAAAGCATCTAACCCACCCACAGTGGGCAGCCATAGTGCTGCGCCTAGGGAGCAGTTCGGGGTTCAGGGCCTTGCTCAGGAGCCGTACTGAACTGAAACCAGCAAACCTCGAGTTCCCAAGCCAAGTCCCCACAGGCGGAGCCAATGCCGCCCCATAAAACTACAAATTGACATTATCAACATTACTTGTCCCATTATTTTGTTTCACTTTGACATCATTATTGATAAAGTTAAATTATGTTGGCAGCATTGCGACACCCCCTGTCCTGTTGTGACGTCAACAGTATAAAAATACTCCATTACATGTAAAACTCATAAGTAAAACAGAAGTGTTAGCAAAATGTGCTACTAATAAGTATTAGTAGGCCCCTGGGATTGCTGTATTGTTATGTTAAATTATTATATTATTGTTTTTAATGCATCACATGTACAGGGTTGTTTATTAGTCATTATACAGCACAAGGCTACATAACGAAAGTGTAGGCCTATATTAAAATGTGGTTATATATGTGGATATATATATATATATATATATATATATATATATATATATATATATATATATATATATATATATATATATATATATATATATATAAGTAAAATAAAACAATATATACAATTATTTATATACACATACATGTTTACACCCAGAACATCCCACTGTGCACTTTTTGAATTTGCATCTGGGGTGAATGTAAACAGCAGCAACCAGATGATAATATGTAACTGCTGGTCAAGATTGAGCTAATTTCAACCACATTATAGACAGTTGGGTATTTTTAACTGTGAACAGTGTTTCATATTTTATTAGATGGCCATATGTTTTGTATTTAAATCTTAATCTGCAAAGAAACTCCAGTTGTCAAGTAAATGCAGTGGAGTAGAAGAATATAGTGACATTCAATTTAAGCACACAAGGAAAGTACAAGTAAGTTGGCCCTTCAGTAAATGTGCATAGTTTGTTAATCTTAATGTATGCTCATGCCGTGCAGGGTCGCGGGGGAGAAGCGGTGTACACCCTGGACAGGTCGCCAGTCCATCACAGGGCACATAGAAATAATTCACATTCACACCTAAGCGCAGTTTTGAGTCACTAATTAACCTAGCCTGCACGTCTTTGGACGGTGGGAGGAAGCCGGAGAGAACCCACGCAGACACAGGGGAGAACATGCTCCACACAGAAAGACATGGGACGACCAAGGGTCCGGACCCCAGACCTTCTTTATGTGAGGCGACAGTGCAACACCGTGCCGCCCTTCCAAACATATGTGTAAAAATGTATTTCCAGCACTTTTTAAAAGTTTAAAAGTGCTTTACAATAATAAAAAGTAAAAGAAAAAAGTTCTCCCGCAAATCATGTCACAACAGGGAGTTTGTGATGACTCCAAAGCCACCCAAAAATCAACAGTACAACAATTACTACAAGAAATACAGCGCTGACGGCTTCATTTGCATAGCCATTTACTGCACATTGTACAATAAAAAGGACAAAACAGGAAAATTATCAGTCAGCTATAATTAATAGAAGACTAATGCTGACTCCATTAAAGCCCATAGCTGGTTAAGGCTGACTCAGCACAATCCAGAGAGCGCACTGGACTCCCTGAAAACAGATTAACTAGACTACGACAGCATAATGAGGGCAATAACAAGCCGGTTTATTAAAAAGCAAAGTTTGCTTTGTGTGGCTGGTGTCTGTGAACTCTAACCAGGCAGAAGCAGAGTCACGTTTTTACAGGCTGTCTGCTTCCAGGAAAGGGAATGACTGTCACAGATGCAGAGAGGAGATGTGTCACACCGGCCCTGATATTTACTGGAAACACTGGTGAACTCATAAGCAGAGACTCCTTACTATTCACTGCTGAGTCGTAGAGTCAGATACAAAGACAGTCGGACAGAAAGAGAAGAGATTATTAATGTAAAGATACACTTAGAAAGACAGACTGACTGCCAGGAAAAGGAAAACACAAGGAAAGGCTGACAGACAGACGGACGGGTCCAGTATTCTTTTGGCTGGACCACAAAGAGGGTTATTGATTGATCACTTGCATTAATTTGTAAGCAAGTTGAGGCTGCAGCCACGTGAGGCTGTACTTAGGTGCAGTGCTCACAAAGCCAGGATAATGTTAATCATCAAAAACATAATTACTTCTTATACTAGTTTTGTTCATATTTGGGTTGTATGTTATCTCCCTGTTTACATCATTCACACTTTTGGGTAGCGAGGGCATGTTATATTTTTGCTTACGTTTCTGCTGTTTTTTGCCTCTCACAGCCTCAAAGGGAGGCGTAAACAGTTTTATATTATAAAACTTAAGATCAGAAATGTCTCTGGCGAGTTGGTGTCTAGATTTGCCATATTTCAATTTGTTATTTCATTCCATGGTTTATCATCACTTTGTTTTAGTTTTTTTCTGACGTCCTACTAAGTAACTCAAGCTGAAGATGCACATGGACACCTGGCAGATGTGGATCAGGAACCAGGATCTGGTGTTTACATTAAGGCTGCATGATTTGGAGAGAAAGTGAAGTCGCGATTATTGTGGATAATATTGCGATATAATGGTAATTCTAAGGTGTTGATACAAATTTGTCGTGTTACTTACTTACCTCTTTCTGCTCAGTGTCGTTGGGCCTGAATATGAAATATTGCCACACAACAGAGTTTACTTTTTTTGAGGGGGGGCACCAGTCAAACGCGGTTAGCCTGCTTCCATTCTATCTTCCATTTTCTACGTGACCTCCTGTGCGCACCACCCCCCCGTCTACTCTTCTGATACGCACGTGACCATCCACGCCACATGTGCTACTGCTGACTTTTTGATTATCGCTAGTGGGTGTGTGCACACACTATCACACACGCAGTACACCTTTTTGTTTAATTAAATCGCACCCTTTTGCGGCTATGTAATCGCACAGGGTGACTTCGTGATTGCAATTAGCAAAACTGCGCAGCCCTGGTTTACGTGCCACAATACTCCAGTTAACACAGGTTTATCCAGGTGCCTGAAACCAGGAGATAATAATGTAATTGCTCCAAACGTCTCGTCAATAACATCACATTTGTCATGGACCTTCAAGAACACAAAACGGACTGTGTTGTGTGTAAAGTGCGCAAGGCATCTCTTCATTTCCTCTTTTTTTAGGAGCAAACACCACCATGCTCCAGCACACCTTGTGTCCTTTAATGCAAAATGACAACGCTGCAGGTCTGGAGACCAGCTGAAATCCCCTGATGGCAGAAACTGTGTCATTATGTATTAAATAGATTGTGTTTTGGAGCATAATGTTCTAGCGTGGCCGAAATGAGGCATTGCATCACTCTGAGCTATTATGTCCACTGCATCAAGAGCCTGAAGATGAGCAGGTTTCATTTGCAGTTTTTATACAAATTAGTGTTTTGTGTCTCTCTCTCTTTGCCTCTTTAACAATCAACCTGTAGCTACATCATGGAAGCAGCCGTTTCTGATTACAGGTCTATCATTTCATCATGATTTCCTAGGAAGTTTCCTGGAAAGGATTATATAATTTGGTACTTTTTTTTAGGTTGGTATACTTTCAGTTATGTAATTAGTTTAGTTGACGCAATGGAAGACAGGAAACGCATACATACATACATACATACACATACACAACATGTCAAGGTATTTCAGTTATTTTGCTAGGATAACCTTTGAGGCTTAGTCAGTGATTTAAAAATATGAAATGAGTCTACAAGCAAGTACGCACTTGAAGATAATATTTATTAGGTTTAACTTCCCTTTTTTTCTTGTGATTGAGACCAAATTGTACATTTCTTTTCAGGAAACCTTCTAGGAATGAGGAAAAAGTTTTTGAGGACTTGAGAAGGCAACAGCTCCAGGGATAAATGCATTTTAAGATTTCAGAGCAGGGAGAGACATAGGGCAAAGAAACTGTGTGAGGTGAAAGGAAAAGGTGCATGCAGGTGTTCTGAAAACAACAGGAGGTTAGTTATTGTAGTTTGACCCACTTACCAACATGGCCAGCTGTTGGAGCTGCAGTGGCTGTGACACACAGCTCATGGAGGCGTTTAAGGTACTTTAAAAACCCAAAGTGTCCGATTGCAGCAATTTGCATCAGAAATCGCTCTCCCTCTTGGAGTCGTAATTCCGTCAAATCTGAACACACAGACATGATTTATATTTTTTAGATTTAGTCTCTTTCTAAGGATGTAATACACCAATCACTTTTCCTAACATTGTGACCACTGACAGGTGACATGAATAACACTGATTATCTCATTATCATGGCACCTGTCATTAAGTGGTGTTGTGTGAACATTGTGTCCTCATACTTTATATGTAAGCAGCAGGAAAAATGGGGAAAGTGTAATGATTGGTACTCTATTGGATTGAGATCCAGTAGAGCACCTTTTGGGATGTGGTTGAATGGGAGATTCACATCGTGGATGTGCGGCCGACACATCTGCAACAACTGTGTGATGCTATCATGAACCAAAGTCTCTGAGGAATGTTTTCAACATCTTGTTGAAAGTGTTCCACAAAGAATAAAGGCAGTTCTGACGGTGCCAGTACTAGCAAGGTGTAATAAAGTGGCCATAATAAGTGTACATTATGACCAGCAGTGGGTCATAAAGTCATGGCTGATTGGTCTATATCTGCAGTAGTATTATCTCTGATGTCCATCTCAAATAAATATCCATAAATCTGCTTAGAAATCAAAAAAGGCACATCCTTATAACTCTAACTTGCCTGCGAATCATCACGTTGGGTTTTCAACATGCCTTTAATGGTACTAATTTGCCCAAATGTATACAAATACAGACTCACGTTTCGCTCACAAAAAAAAACAGACTACTTCTTTACACCTCTTCATGGCATCTATACTTCCAGTGTCAAACGTTTTTTGACAACCCCTGATTTAGAGCAAAATTAAGATTTAGTGTGAGCTAACATTTCTGAATGGATTGCCACCTACAGAAAATCAAATGTCACGAAAAGAAGATGGAGGGAAAAGACGCCTCGATCAACACTGTCTGACAGAAAAGAAGAAAAAGAGGAAGTCCATGATTGAATGACAGATTAATACAGGCAGACGTTTACAGACGGAGGTGAAGTTGTACTTTGAAATGTTAGCATGACCCAACAACAACAGCCGCGACTCCCCTTCTCCCTCTTCTCATTGACGATCTGATAGCAGAGTTAACAGCCTTCAAAAAATGATACGGTGTAATCAAAGAACATCAGCAGCCTTATAAAGTCGAACGCCATTAATGCAGCAAACTGGCAAACTCGACTTCCCCTGACAGGGCTTGTTGACTCCGTGTTTGGATCAGATTGGATTTAAATCAAACCGGTTGTGTGAAACGTCAGCAGTAAAGTAAACACAGTGAGACGTTTGTGGGTCCATGAGAAGGTGGAAAGTCCTACATTTTTCTTTTAAAATGAAGCGATCTCTGCTGGAGAACGCTGATCAATAACAGCGGGGCAACAATTGCTTCACCAGCTGCTGTTTGTGGCTTTACTTTCTGTTTTGAAGCAGAATTTCCCCTCCCGGCCCCATCACCAACAACAAACACAGCTGAATATTTAACCTATGAGGGATGAAAAGCCCCTGTTCTCATGCCAAAAAAAGCAAATGACAAAGCAGTTTTATTGTTCCAGTAGTTAGCACGGTGATATATTACCTCCTCGGTGGACGTTTCTCCTGGATCTCTGCTCTAATTAGCCAGATTACTTCTCCCTCTGTTGGGGAAATGTGATTGTATTGTTTGTGTCATCTCCAGGCCTGCGTAGCCTGAGGGGATATTATAGCACTTGTCTGCACCAGAGACGTCTGATCCCTATCAGAGGTCGCTAAAGGTCACAGCCTACTAACGGCACCTGATATTTTATAATAACCTTTATCAAAGGCGGTTTAGGTTTTGGCTGTCACTCCAGTTAGTTGGGAAGTTTCTACGGACTTTGGTGGATAGATATAAACCGAGTATATGCTTAAACTCAAAAATTTAGTTGATAAAAATTTCCTGGAAATTCAGTTTGTATTGCCTCCTGGCCTACGTTCAGTGGCAGTACTTTATCAATGTTGGTGAGACTTCCCGGTCAGCTCGCTCTCATTGGCTATTGCAGGTTTCTGTTGAGAGGCACTCAATTTCGAATTGCAAATATCAAATCAGGGTGTCTCCCATCTTGTCGGCCACCTTAACATTATGATCCAGCCCGTTCTCATTCCCAGAATATCATATAGCCGCACTTTGTCACGTCTGTCGGTGTCTGGTATCGAGGCACTTGGCACCCTTTAGCGTCAACTCTAAAAGTACTACCAGATATAACCAGAAGAGTCGGGTGCACGGGTTGGACAAAAAACTGACTTACACCCTGGAGACTGGTGTTTGTTTCCCATGTGAAACAAAAAGTCAACATTGAATCCTTTTCAGTGAAGTTACGTAACTTACGTAATTTAAGTCAAATAAGTAACGTAGCTATTTTCTTGCAAATCATTATCTTTTCCTAAACCTAACCAAGTAGTTTTTGTACCTAAACCTTATGAAATTTCACCGTTTCACAATGGTAACTATTAGTTTTATTTTAAAAGTCTAACCAGACGTTGCATATCATTCTTGCTAATTTGACAGCAGAGCCCTACACTCACAAAAACAATGCAAAAAGGAACGCAGGCTCTCACCAAAGGGTCTTGACAAAGCGTACTTGACACCCTGGCGTGAGAACAGGTTTGTAAACCTCTCACACAACAGGATCATTAGTTCCGACCAGCCTCGGATCAGGAACACGGGAACGCTTTTTTTAATGAAAAGTTGAAAATTGATGCAGCAGAAATGGTCTTTTTAGTCCCCACATTCTTCTTTTGTTGTCAAAACCTGGCGCCTACTTTAAAGAAGATTTACCATGCAACTGTTCTCGCAAAAAACAATTCAGACAAAAGATACGAAAGTAAAATCAACAAGACAGAAACCAGTAAAACAAACACAAGATAAATTAAAATGCTGCACATTTCTAGACTTCTATACCTCTTCTTAGCTGTTTAATGTGTTTAAATGTAAAAATTAAGATGCCCTACTCGACATTAAAACTGGCAAAATTTAGCTTTCGGTACAAACACATTTCAGTCAGTACCACAAGAGCACTGATGTTCGATATCCAGGCCTAATTATCGATATTGGATTCCACTAAAAGTTAATAAATGATGATATTGAAATATTGCCCCAAGGCGACAAAGTGAAAGGAGATGGATAAGATGTAACTCCTATACTTTAAAAAAAGCACTGTCAGTTTGAGCTTCTAAAATGAAACTCTCAACCTTTTCCTACAACAATATTTCCAAACGTTTCAGTTCTTTCTGTCAAAATGGAAACTATGACTTTCCTGCTGCTGAAAAACAACTCTGAAACTCTCTCTACTTGAAGTCACTTTGTCGCCATAAAGCAGTTTAATGTTTCTGACTTCATATCAGCTGTTACAGGAGGAGGGAAAAGAGGGGGAATTAAAATGGGTGTGGTAAAACGCAGCCGCGGCCTGAGAACAGTCAGCCGTTAATAAAGTTGATATGTTAGTTCATCACTGTAAAACTTTACAACTCTTTGAATGTTTATCATTTTTTATAATAACCAGCTCTGTGTGTGTGTGTGTGTGTGTGTGTGTGTGTGTGTGTGTGTGTGTGTGTGTGTGTGTGTATTTTATTACATTACTGCTATCACTTTTATACTGGGGTGTGTGTGTGTGTGTGTGTGTGTGTGTCCTTACATGGCCAAGCCGACCTACCACGAGGGTGTAATAGAATAAAAGCTAATCTTGGGGTGTGTGTGTGTGTGTGTGTGTGTGTGTGTGTGTAAATCTGCAATAATAATAATAATAATAATAATAATATATTCTCAGACGTGTGTGTGTGTGTATGTTTATGAAAGGAAAGAGCTGTGTGTGTGTGTGTGTGTGTGTGTGTGTGTGTTTGTGCGTGTGTGTGTCCACTGTGACCCAGTGTAAACTAATATTGATTCAGCTGTTGGTGTTATACACTAGTCATAAAACTGGACTTATTGTAGGATCCAGGCTTACCTTCTGACTCTGACTGTGTGTGTGTGGGTAGTGGGATGGATTTAGACCATGTGCCGTTAAATAAAAAAAAAAAAAAACAGTTTACGTGTTATAGGGGGTTTTGTTCACACTAAACGTTTCACGCTGAAAATCGATTTTGGGCAGTTAAACGGCGTCATGCAGTTCGTTTGCTGCCCCCATCTGGCAAGAAGACTGTTTGGACAAATATGGCCACTCGCTCCGCTTTGTTCTTAAGAGGGTTAAGTTCTGTTTAGTTGAGTCTTTTTTAGCTGTAGTTCGGACCAAGAGGAGAGGAGGAAACATGACGTCACTGACAGGTAACTCCGTGATGGTGTTACTCAGTGTGGAAGCATGCAGCTGTTCAAGGTGGGGCTGAATTCGTTGACTGGGGTGGCGATGGAGATTTGGTGTGAGAGACCTGGGTTCGATTCCCACTGCAGCACATCCACCAATCTGTCCCTGGGAAAGACCTCAAACCTTATTTGCTTCAGAGGCGTGTGACCTCTGGCGTACATAGCAGTTTTAAGTCGCTTTGGATAAAAGCGTCGGCTAAATGAATACATGTCAATGTACTTTATATAAATTTGGTTAGTTTATTCATCAAAATATATCATATATTATATAATACATTACTTTTATTTAAAACGGTTTACTTTTTGCTTTATATTTTGTAGCAATAATCTATAAGTAACGAGTAATTAATGTTGTCAAATAAATGTAGCAGAGGTAAAAGTACACCACTTCAGTGTAGTGGAATAGAAGTACAAGGTAGCAGAAAATGGAAGCAGTCTAGTAAAGTGTAAGTAAGTAAAATTGTATAAGAAATAAGTAAGTATAGAATTTGAGTAAATGTACTTAGTTCATCGTTACTTTAAAATCACACAATACTGTCACGGACACCCTTTGTCTTTATGCAGTGGTGGAATTAAACTAAGTAATTAATCGTGCACAATTGGATTTGTGATGTTACACAGAAAACTTTACAATTTCTGGGAAGATTAACACCATTTTTTTTTTGAAGAACTTAATTTTAACTTTTCCGTAATTCATGTATCCTCAGCGGGAGCTTTTTACCTCCAAGCTCATTTCTGAGGGTGGAAAGAAAGTGAGCAGGTTTGTCTTCTGGTGTCCTTGTGTATTTGTTTGTGCTCGAGAGAAAGATTCAGTGTGTATGAGTGTGTGGTTACACGTGTGTGTGTGTGTGTGTGTGTGTGTGATGTATGGGGACGGTGAGTAATACTGCATGTGTCATTCTGAGTCCCCAGAGTTTTCTTCTTCTCTTCTTCCTCCCTCCCTCTATCTCGTCATGTCCTTCCTCGCTCTCTCTCTCCCATCTGTCTTCTCTCTGTCTTTCTCTCTTTCTTTATTTCTTCATCTCTCTCTCATTTTTTTTCTGTGACATTCCTGTCCGGCACTGAGGGTGTCATCCTAGTTTTCTGCTGACTCTGTGCTTAACACACACACACACACACACACACACACACACACACACACACACACACACACACACACACACACACTCACTCCAGCTGTTGAGTGGGGGCGTTTATTGGATTGTCTGTGTCCTCTATTTGGATAAGGAGAAAGGAAAGAGGGAGCATGAGGAGAAGAGAGAGACAGAGGGAGACAGAGGGGAAGAAGGAGAGAACAAAGGAGTGACAAGAGGGATGAGAGAAGGAGGGAGAGAAAGAAAGGACAGAAGAAGAAGAATCAGAGGACACTATTAGAAGGAGAAGAAGAACGGGTGGTGGAAGAGAGAAATCTAAATAAGAAAAAACAGAGAGGAAGTTTGTAAGGGTCAAAGTAGAATAAATTATATGATAAGATAATTATAAGATTTCTCTCTCTCTCTCTCTCTCTCTCTCTCTCTCTCTCTCTCTCTCTCTCTCTCTCTCTCTCTCTCTCTCTCTCTCTGAACATAATTAATATATTGATTTGGTTAAGAAAGCTGTGGTTCATGTTTACTAATGTCGCCATAATTGCTGTACAAATCTTTTATTTTGTATAATGTTTTTCCCCTGTAATTTATGCCAATGTCAACTTTATTTATTGTGGTGATTGAATAGTGGATAAGACACATGCCTTTGGTGTGAAAGACCCAGGTTCAATCCCCCACTGTGACCCATCCACCAATGTGTCCCTGAGCAAGACATTTAACCCCTAGTTGCTACAGAGACGTGCGATTTCTGACAAAAATAGCAATTGTAAGTCGCTTTGGATAAAAGTGTCAGTTAAATGAGTAAATGTAATGTGACACATTTACAAGATAAAAGTACAACAAAAACAGTAATTAAAGTAGTTTTGGCATTATCAGTAATCAAATCAAAAAATATCTTTTTACACAAATAATTTATTGTTTGTGTCAGACTTGAGAATTACAGCAATAATGTTCATTGGTGCAGCTGAGTTGTTCTGTAAAATCTGTAAATGCCGCCATAACAATGATTAAATATATTTTGTCATTTATGCGAGTTATTAATTCTCAGTGTTTCACAGTTTTATGACAGCTGAAGATGGAAGGACATCGTGACAAACCAAATCACGTACATACTTGGATGCTGACATTTGTTTAGGGGTTTGATTTCGAGCTTAACTCCATGAAAAGAGAAAGGCACTTAAAAAAAGGGTATTTTTACTGTACTGGACGCTAAAAATACTACAGCTCCCATGAGGCTTTGAGAGCATTTACATAGCTACTCTAAAACACATGTGGGGATGTATTGTTGCTGAATATAAACACAACATTTTAAGACTGAGTGATACTTTGAAATCACTATCTCAATATAAAGAAACATAGAGGCAATATGCATGTAAATTTCATGTTCATGATATTCATTTATTAATTATTCCAATGTTACGAATCAAAACACATTGAATCATTTTTAATTGTAATTTGCTTGGGATCAAATTGAAGAAAACTGAATTTTGTAGCACGATAACATGAATTGACAGTTTATCATTATTTTATCTTTAGTAAAGGGACGTGTTTCCCAAAAAGTCATTTTAACTTATCTGCAAAGTTTTGAAGGTCTGTACATACTTCAGTCTTCAATTTGATGACTTTGAAATCAACAATTTGCATTACTGCAACCAAACTGTCCTACGATTTAAATTAAAATGACTAAATTTTCTTCATATTTAAAACTAGTTATTTTAGTTCCAATTAAATTCCAATTAAAATACTTCCTTGATGATTAAAGATTTAAAGAAATCAAAGATTTAATGTCAATCCACAGCAATTCCACTACTTTCCCAGTGCAACAGATATTCAAAAAATAAAGTGTTTTAAAAAGTAAATACATAAAAATGCTATTATTATTATTTGCCTAAACCCTACTACACAAGAATGTAGCACTTCTTTACTTCCCTTAAAAATATATTTGGCAAACAAATGAGTATAATTTCTAGGAGGAAGTGGCTGAAACCTGAGACCTAAGGCGCTACAATGTATCTGCACATGATTAGACTTGACATAAGTTGGACGTTTTAATTTAAAAACAAAAGATGATTTTTGAGCCTTTTGCGGTGGTCAGTGTTTCCTTTAAGCGAGGCTAAAGATGGACTGCAGAGACCTGAGACAGCAAAGAGAGAGAGATGGAAAGAAATGAAGAGAGGCTAAGATAAAAGATGGTATAGGTAGGAAGAGAGAGAGCAGATGCTCTGAAAGAACAATGGATGGAGAGAGAGAGACATAAATGATGGTTGGTGAAAGAGAGAGAGGGAGAGATGAAAGATGACAGGCGTGGGAGGCAGCGGCCTGGGGAGCGAGGGAGAGAGACATAGAAAGACAGAGAGAGAGAGAGGGAGAACGAGAGAGACAGGGGAGAAAGAGAGATAAAAGATGTAACGTGGAGGAAAGAGCAGCCGAGGAGAGAGAGTGAGAGAGGGGTGTGAAAAGAGAGTGAGAGAGTAAGTGTGTGTGTGTATGTGAGAAAAGAGAGAGAGATGACAGGACGGTGAAGAAGAAGAAGAAGAAGAAGAGGAGGAGGAGAAGAGGTGAGCGTCCTTGCACTGTCAGGGGCGATCGATGGCACATCATTTACATTACACTGACTTAACTGCAGAGAGAGAGGGAGATGGAGAGGGGGAGGAAGAGATTGATAGAGAGAGAGGGAGGGAGGAAAGGACAGGTAAAAGAAGAGGGAGGGAGAGTCGGAGGGGCAGAAAATTAACTACAGTTGAGAAGAGACGGAGGAAAGATGGGATGGTGAAAAAGGGGAGATGAAATTGATCTGATGATGTTTGGGGCAAGTCTTTCTTTTTCTTTTCCTTACTGCCCTTCTTCCTCTTCTTCATTTCTTCTTCACTTTTGTCTCTCACTTCCCACACTTCCTCCCGCCTCCTCCCCCTCCCTCCCTCCCTCCCTCCCTCGTTTATGTGTCACACGTCTCTCCTCATTACTTTCATCCCTCCTTCTCCGCCATCTCTCTCGCTCTTCATCTTTCTTATGTTTCTCCTCTGAGCAGAGATCAACACAGTGAGCCACTCTGCTGCCTGCTAACCAGTTAGCAATGTTACTAGCCTTTTTACACTGTAACAAAGGCCAGGTTATACTTAGCCGGGCATTGGGGTCTGCGTCGCTCTGCAATTACACCTCCAAAATACTAGTTGACGGTTGTGTTTTTATGTTCCACTGTGTTGAAATTCTTCTTTGTTGGTGTTGGCTTCTACAAACAATGGCAACTGTAACTGAGCGGATCATGTTGGGAGTTTGAGCTGATAGATGTTGAACAGCAGTTAGTTTTTGTGATGTTGCTAAAACAAACTGAATTTGAAAATGGCAGCGAAGAATGACATTCTAGAAATGCGTAGGAGGATAGGAGGAAATGCGATGCTAACGAGTGGACTGATACGCACAGGGTATGGGCAGCGCAATGGTCCAGTGGATAGCACTGTGGCCTCACAGCAAGAAGGTAATGGATTCAAACCCCGGTCCTTTCTGTGTGGAGTTTGCATGTTCTCCCCGTGTCTGTGTCGGTTTCCTCCAGGTGCTCCGGTTGCCCCCACCACCAAAAACATGTTAGATTCTCCAGTCAGTGCCATTGACCAGACACTGGTAATGATCTGGAGTTGGTCCCTGGACACTACACAGCAGCTGCCCGCTGCTCCCTTGAGGGATGGGTTAAATGCAGAGAATGAATTTTGCAACATGTGACAATAAAGTATCTTCTTCTTAGATTTGACACAGAAGTATAAATAGGCCTTAACCCTAATCTTTTTGAGCTAATTGCTAATGTCAGTATGCTAAAATGCTCAAAGCTGATAGGTGACAAGGTTAATTAACAAAAGTTAACACAAGAAAGTAATAAGACAGACTACTTACAATTTTACAAAATACAAAAGGAGGTAGAGCTAGAGGAAGAGACATCAAGACTAATCTGCAAATTATTTGGTTTTGAGATATTTTGAGATACATTTTGAATGCAACGTTGACATTTTGACCTGAGGCACAAGCAGATAGCAAGGGTTCCTTGTCAAGTTTGACCATCTGCTCTTTCAACACGTTGTTAGACAAAATAGGTTGATTGTAAATTGTCCCAAAATGACCATTGGAAAGTACGACATATAGGACCATTCCCCAAAATTACATGTACAAATGTTGGCAAGTACTACTCTAGCGAGAGGCGTACAGGACCTTAAGTACACCAAACATGTAACACGTGGTAATGTTGTGAAACTGTCGTAGTTTGGTTAGGTTTAGGCAACAAAAGTACTTGGTTAGGTTTAGGAAAAGAACGTGGTTTGCGTTAAGTAAGTCTTGTGACATAAGTTATCTACAAAATGCTATTTAACTTCTCACCTTTGACTTTATTTCAGACGTGACTCGAACCTCAATCGTTTACTTGACTCATTAATCCTTCCCAATAAACTCCTTACACGGTCGCTCTTTATACTACATCGCCTGACTTCTTCTGCCACTAGAGGTCGCGGACTAACAAAATAATAAGCTGCTGCATAATCAAACTATATGGCTTCTGATGTGGACGGGCTGGCTCTTGTGTGTGTTATGTGTGAGTTAGCTCTAAGAGAGGCTGTCCTGGTTTTGGTGCGTCTGTGAGGAAGTACGTAGCTGCAACCATGCTGTTACCATTACTGTTCGTCAGCCCTGAATACTTTGTTAAGCCCTGAGTATAGCACATTTATCTGCATGCCCATGTATTGTGTAAACTGCCATGGACGAGAAATAAATCTCCCATTCATGTCCACTATGGTTGCCAACACTCTTGTATGAGAGGCTCAAACTGGGTACATGCTATAACGAACGCAACATGCCAACAAGAATTTGGGATTATGTTCACAGCGCAAAAAAAACCACAAAAAAAAGAAAAATCATTTTGCGTGGCCTCTATCTGGTTCCCTCTCCATCTCTCTTCTCTCGATGATCCTCCCTCAGTTAATTTCTCCTCCCTCCCTCATACCATATGTGACATTCCTTCCCAATGTGGCGCATTGAAAACTTCCTGTTGTTATAGTTTGTTATGGAGCACTTCAAAGAGAAGGGAGGGGGATGTCGGACAGAGAAGAGAGAGACAGAACATGGAGTCTGTTATAGTTTTACCTCTTAAATGCTAACATGTGAGAGCACCGTGTATGCCTGTATGAATTATCCCTGCCTTTCTCCGTGTGTGTGTGTATTTGCCCACATGCCTAGGAAGTAAGGTAATGACGCTTAAAGCCATCACACACACTCACGCAGACATGCAGACACACGTTAGCCCATCGACCTGTATAACTTGTCTCGTCAGCGATTGTGTGTCACTCCCTCTGTGTGTGTGTGTGTGTGTGAGTGTGAGAGAGAGAGAGAGAGAGAGTGTGAGTGTGCGGTGTTTAATATTTAATAGGTGCTGGTTAAAAATGCAGGAGTGTTTTTGTCTCTTGTCCCGTAGCACACCTGTTCCTCTGGATAGAGAGAGTGTAGCAGATGGATGGATAGATGGATAATTTTTTTTTTAAATGAACTGCATGAAATGAATTGTTATTTTGTATTTTTTTTATATATATATATATACTGATATGTACTGTACATAGTTAAACAGATGGATGATGGATGGACTGAAAGACTGATTATCTTTGGATGAAAGCTAGATCGACGGATGATTGGGGGGAGGATTGTATTGTGATTACACTTTCTCACTGTAAAATACAGTTTTACTCCCTTTTTTGAAAAATAGAAACAAAAAATAACATTGTGTAGCCACCTTCTCACCATCTTAAACATAAGGGTTTGTATAGGAACATAATCCTTCTAACCTTCATGTATCCATACTTAGCTTTTACATTTTAAGACGGTAAAAGACATCAATGACACACAGCCCATCAATCTGTTCATGAAACTAGCTGTTGTTGGCAACGTATAATTTTTTGATCGCAAAACTTAATCAGTAACGTTACCACTCTGAACTGTCCCCGACTCACAGCTTTAAGAGTGGGTCCACTTTGTTACTATTATATAGTTTGCCATTAAATTTATGTAAAATAAGCAAACAAGCGAACATAGCAGACTCCACGGATCCACCGCGGCGTTTCGCTGGAAGAGAGGAGGAAACACTCAGATATTTCAACTTCGAAATGCGTAGTGGCTGTTACACCTGAGGGAGCAGATGTAAGAAAAGAAATACAGACTGAGAGAGGGAGTTGGAGGATGACTATAACTACAATAAGCAGAGAAAGATCATAGATAAATAAAGGGAAGAAAAGTCGAGGGATGAGAAGAGGAGAGAGCTGTCATCAGTTAATCAATATACTTTTCCTGTTTCCCTCCACTCTGTGTTTTAAGGTGATTTTTTTTTTTCTCCCTTATTATTCTCGCTCTACTTCCCTTATCAATCAATACTTATTATTGGCCACCTCACTTTACCTCTGTCTCTAGCTATATATCTGTGTATTTCTGCTCGCCTCTCTTCTCTTTCCCTCCGTCAAAAAGAGAGGGGGAAACGCACAGATACACAAACACACACAAACACAATGAAGTCATTCATCTGTCCAATCAAAGAGGCGGAAGCCCACAGGAAAGTAAACATCCATCTCTCCCTCTCTCCTTCTGTCTATCTGTCTCTCGTTCACTTTGTGAGTCCGTGAGCGTCCATGATTATGATACCCCTCTGTGTGTGTGTGTGTGTGTGTGTGTGTGTGTGTGTGGACAGACATATATCCCATTTCTCTGGTGTCTCTTTAAAAAGAATAGATTGTTCTTCTGCTACCAACAAAGAGTAAAGACACACACACAGGAAGAGAGAGATGGAAAGAGAGAGGGGATGTATGTCTGACACGATTTATGATGGGTGAGAGATGTGGGAAGACAGAAAACAGACAAAGAGAGGGAGGTGGTAAAAAGAGAGACAGAAAGAAAGAGAGGAAGGGAAACGGCGGGCAATCGATAGAGGTTGTGACATCATCATTTGACCTCAAGTTGGGGGAGGAGAGAAGATGAAAAGGGGACGACAAGATAGACGGAGAGATGGGCAGATTAACAGGGCGATAAAAAAGAAATGTGACAACGAAGCAGAGAGGGGTGTTTCTGAACAGAAATTAAAATAAACTTTTATCATTTTTATAAGTTTTATTTAATTTCCGGTGAAGGGATCTCCGCCCCTATATCTGCCCCTATATTAGCGGAGATTATGTTGGTCTGATATCTGTGTAGGTGGACACTAAAACTAGTTTATAAAAGTACTACAGTTCAAAGACAGACGGTTAACAAGCTAAAATGTAAAAAAAAGTACTACTCTTTCTATGGTGAAATGATTCCCATCTGCGCTAAATGAAGGGGAAGTTAAAAAAAATAATAATTTAAATTATATTTGTAATACTTTTGAGAAGATGCCACATTCAAATGAACAACCTTTTGCTTTTTCAAGTTCAAATGGTTCAACATGGGACGCTTCCTCAGATACAACCCTGAGGATAAAACTAAAGAAGCAATCAGGAAATCCTAATAATAGATGAGTAAAGTTACCATAAGGGACAGAAATATTGTGCAGAGATTTAGAAAATGTGTTACCTACAACTTCAAACTTATTTTAAGTGAAATGTGAACAATTTGTAACAAGATGCATTGGAAAAAACAAAGAACACAAAAATTATAAAAAATCAGATCAAAGAGGAAAACTTTTTAAATTAATCAAATGAGATAAAAGTTACTGAATTGAAGATTAAATCTCAAGATGACTAAATAATTTATTCAAAGCAAGATCCAGGCAGGCAAATTAATTTAATCTGGAGACCAGAAAATATACAAAAACCACAAACAGCTGATTCAGTGAGAAGAAACTAAATATGAGCAGAAAGATCTCAAGATGACGAAATAGAAAACCTGTGAACGGAGAAAAGGAGGGAAAATAACCAAAAATCAGAGGAGGAGAAACTGATGGAGAGATGAAAGAAAAGAGGGAGAGAAAGATGAAAGATTTTAGCTAAAGAGGGTTGACCCCTCGCTCTATTCCACGTATTGACCGCACCAGGCTTTGATAAACTACAGTGTGTGTGTGTGTGTGTGTGTGTGTGACCTCTGCACGTTCCGAGCTAAATCAATCTGTCAAACGTGTTAGCGAGTCCGTGCTTATTCACCGCCATGCCTGTTTGTGTGTGTGTGTGTGTGTGTGTGTGTGTTTGTGTGTGTGACCGACCCTGACCGGCCATCAGAGCCAATGACGGAGTATTGATCAAGGCTCCGTCGCCATAGAAACGGCCATTTGGGAGGACAGGCGAGGGTGCGTGTGTGTCAAAGTGGGAAGACTTACTTCAAGGTGGCTCGACAGATCATCTGGGTGTGTGTGTGTGTGTGTGTGTGTGTGTAAAATGTCAGCTCCACGTTTTCCATTCGTGGCGTGTTTTTGTGCTCAGGGCCAATTAAAAGGTCATCAAAAAGCTAAAAAAAATATATCAGCAGCAAACATTTCAAACCTGCAGTTTGTCTCCTTTTTAATTAACATCAATAAGTCATTGCCTCTTTAATTATGAGACATTATTATAATTACTGCAAACAAACACGAGCAGACGGTCTGCCTCTAGCTGCCTCCACTCTGTACAATCCCTTTTTGAACCACTCTGATTCTGAAGGGGAATCTGCTGGATTGATTTGCGACACAAAACAGGGAAAGGGGCGCCGTCCACAGCAGCATTTATTTTCTGAGCTCAGACGTCGTCCTTTCCAAATGAAAACTGTCTGTTGAAACGTCAGTTGAAATCAGACTCTCATAGATGAGAAAAAGCATTCTTGTAGTGACATTTTTAGCTCTTATTCAAAACCAACGCTCAAAAAGAGCGATGTTAACAAGCAGCTAAATGTAGATTTACACTGTGAGTGACTTTGTCAAGGTGTCTTTTTATTCTCGCAAAGCCTGGACAACAATTCATTATCATTCATCAGCTGTCACTGGAATCGAGCCATGATGATCACATCATGTTATCACATATTTCCATCAGAGGCTGATAGTGATAACACATTTTTTTAATTTTACAAATGCATATTTTATTTTATTATATTTCAGTTTGTTTTTTCATTTAACAAATGAAGCTTTCAAATGTGAAATGTTAAGCCATAAAAGATATTTTCCTAAACAGAACAATCTTAAGGTGGCAGAAAGATTTAAATCAGGAGCTATCTGATTCAACAAAGTTAAAATTAACAAGATTATGAATCTAGCCAGACATTTGGTGCCAGCTTCTGGTACTTCACAGTTCAAAATACTTTATGGACACATTTTGCCATACCCAGTCCTGCAACCAGGCATGCCAGATTTAAGGCAATTTTCAAACCGGTATGTTGTCTGCTCTGTTCTGAATCAGCAGATGTAGAAAGAACTTACCCCAACGATGCCACATGTGCTATTAGCTGTTAAGTTATTGCTGCTCTTACTAGTATCTATTGTCACTTGTAGATCTCTTACTGTATTTATGCTTGTATGTTGTTCCTCAAATGTAAGTCGCTTTGGATAAAAGCGACTGCCAAATGAGTAAATGTAAATGAGAAGAGTTTGTAAACCTTCCCCTCATTTCAGATTATTTTCACACAGAAACAAAATGTAAGCATACCACAACAACACATCACTAACAGCCACGAGAGTACGTTCACTCAGCACACTGGTCAGATGTGTCATGGACAGGAGCGAGAACGTTAGGAGAGCAAGAAGATCATGAAGAGTGTCCTGTCAGTCCAAATATCTTGAAGGCAACATACTACATTAGTAGCCCAGGTCCAGATAGCGCACCTGGCCACAGGAGCTGAGTACGCCTTGTAGTGCCAACTGCCACTGCTGGGGGGTGAATTTTTAGCAGACCTAAAGTTGAATGAATGTGATTAATGAAGTGAGATAAACAAAAAAAATATAGGGTTCTGATGCTGTAAGGCTATCTCGCTAACCTGAAGCTTTTGTTTTATTTCAATCGCCTGTTGTTAATAATTGAAAAAAAAATTACATCCACTTTTGCTGGAGTCTTTTTTCAGCTTCGGGACTTTTTTTCAGCCAGAACAGAAAAGCTTTGGGATCCAAACGGTCTCGATGCGGTCGTATTGTAACAAGGAGGAAAATAAACCAGAGTCAGGTTCAACTGGACTAAACAAAGGTTTAGGTGATAGGTTTAGTCCACTCTCAGGTTAAACCTTTGAGTAAAATAAAGTGGGAGCACAATTTGCCTCACTAATTATAACCACGAAAGGTACAATATAAATATCTATATCATCGGTTTATAGATTTTCTGGTCAAGCAGTCTTTTATTTGGTGACATTTGTTCCTGTTTACTGTGTTTTCTTTGCTTTTGAAACTAAAATAACATCAAGGAGGGGCTAACTAATCTGACTGGCTGGTGACAAGAAGGGACAGGGGGGAAAAAGAGAGAAGCACACTGTTTCTCTCTGCTTGCTGCGTCCTGTAGGAAATTTAAAGACTCCCAGTGAATGGCTGCCCACAGTGTGATTTTGTGCAAGTAAGAAGGTCGGGGAGTCAAAGGTCACTGGCTTACCTGTCCTGTAATGACTTCAAGGGTTTAGTTGAAGAAATGAGAGCCAGGGGAGGACAAATGGACTTGTTTCTATTTAAGGGTTTGAATACAGTCAAGGTTGAGGGTTAACACATGAATGTAGGTCAGTGGACTGGCAGTGAGATTATGTGTGCGTGTGTGTGTGTGTGTGTGTGTGTGTGTTTCTAGCCAGGTTTGTACATCCATATGCAAGTGTGTATCTGTGTGTACACGAGTATATATTTGAACGTGTGTGTACTTCTGCTTCTACAGTACGTGTGTGTGTGTGACCTGCTCTTTGTTCCTGTGCTCGGTGCAGTAAGGAGAGTGGACCGTTGACGAGGATTAATGCCCAACATATGGCAACCCTACGGGACACACACACACACACACACACACACACACACACACACACACACACACACACACACACACTGCAGTCATTACTCTGAACAAAGAACTGTAAGGCTAATGAGAAGGCGATATCATGTGTCCTTTTCAAACACACACACATGGCATGGATTCCCGTGGATCCACATACACACCTTAATGTTGCTTATGCATGGATGGATACAGATGAACACACACACACACCTGGTACTGTAACATGTATCCATTGTGAGTGTGTGTGTATGTGGGAGATGAAAGGTGTGGGGGGGGGGGGGGTGGGGATTGATGATGGAAAGGCTTTAAGGTTTGAATGCAAACACCTGTGTGTTTGTGTGAGAGAGAGAATAGTGTGTCTATTGTACAGGTGTGTGTGTGTGTGTGTGTGTGTGTGATTGAAGGAGAGAGAGAAGGAGAGGTTAAGCAGAGTTCAGGGGAAAAGTGAAGGTTCATGTTTTCATTTCTTCATGCTCCTCTGCCTCTTTCTCGCTTGGTGTGTGTGTCTTTCTCACGTTCAGAATCACACACCAAAACATTTTCTCTCCACATCTTTTTACACCCACCATCACTTCCAGTGGGATCTGACCGACATACTCAATATGTTCCTCAAAAGCCCAAAAAATCCACTCTATGATTCCTGTATCATTGGATAATAATTCACCCTTCTTTATGCGCCGCACTCCTTGGCCTTAGACCTGCATGTTTGTAGTTCACAATGAAACAATGACAGATTTATTACTCAAAATTCAAAGTCAACATTGTGTCTATGTGGCTAAAAACGAGCTAATGAACTTGAGTAGACTTGTTTACCCTATTAAACCATTTAAAAAAGTCATGTCTTAAATATGCACTTGATGGCTAATCATGATAACAGGCTGAAGATGCACGTCTCGGGCAAAAGGTCATTGTCCTAACCTGTTAATGATCCATGTAGAAGACATAAAGAAGCAGTATTGTTCTTATATCCTTGGTATTACAGATACTTTATGTATGATAAGAGAGAAATGTAAGATCAGACTGTTATTTAGAAATCCCTGTTTTGATGCTTTAAGTTTTTAAGGGGAAACTGCTGTGCAGCAGTTACAGTGCAAAGTATGAAACTGCAAGTATAAAAATATGTGCACGTATCCAAAATGCACACACTGCCAAAATTATACACAAGGTTATTGGTATAATGGTTGGAGAAGAGGCTAACTGATGAGTAACACCATCTCGGGTAACATTGAGTGTAAAATCCAATAAAGAGCACTTTTACACCGAGCTAGTTTAGCTAGCTGGGTTAGCATGACTACTGTAGGTCTTAAGCTAGGCAGCTTGACATGCTTGTGTTAGCAGCTTACATTAGAGCAGACAAACAGCGTTTAATTGATTTATTACAGTTCTATACAGTAGTTGTTTTATATTCTTCTGTTTCATGTCCTATTCTAAGCCATACATTCATTTGGGGGTTCTTCTATTCTACTCTGTCTTCATCCGGTGGCACTGTGGTGATGTCTTGTACAGGTTTTAGTTTTTTGGTCCCCTCTCTTTCTCTCTCTCTCTAGGTGTAAATGACTTTGGATGGCCATCTGTTACTTAGCCACCCTGCAGAGAGTTGGCCTGCATGCGCACCTCCTGTGTGTGTGTGTGTGTGTGTGTGTGTGTGTGTGTGTACCTTTTTTTTTTTTATGTTTAGTTGCACGTGTGCGGTTACTGAATTCTTGTTTATTTATGCCTACGTGCACATGCATAATACAGTAGGTTATGTATTTGTGTGTGACAGTAATAAAGAGAGAGAGATGCTTGTGTTGTAGATGTGTATTTAGGCTCACTTGCACATGTACGACATGTATTCATGTGCTTGTGCATGGGTGTGAGACATCAGTGTTAGCATATTTAGCCCCAGTCAACACTAATGTGTCTTTTTCCGTCTCTCTCATTTTGTATTTAAACCGATCCTTTGGCAGCAAAGGCCTAAACATCTACAAGTTATATTGATTGAAAGTGGTATTTAGTTTCCTGCCTGTGGCTTCTTCACAGTAAAAGTCTTCCAGCTGCAAAGACAGTGCACAAGACGGCATTGTTGGCAATTTTAGAAGTCCCCCACAGCAACCAGATATCAGAAAAAAATATGATAAAATCATATTTATATCTTCCCTGTAATTAGTTTAGGAAACCTTTCTAGGAAAGTTTCTGTTTAATGTAAATGCTCCGTCTTTTACACTACATCTGCATTCACCATTCATTCACTAAGCCTAAGTGCTCAAACAGAAACTAACATTCACACACTGGCGGAACAGCCACCATGGGCAAATTTGGGGTTTAGTATCTTGCCCAAGGACACTTCAACATGTAGCCTGGAGGAGCTGGGGATTGAACCCCCGGCCTTCCGATTAATGGGAATCCCGCTCTACCTCTGAGCCACAGCCGCCCCGCTGTTCCAACATAAAGGTCTATATGTGTTCCACACTGCCAGGAATAAAATCCACAATGCAAAGTACTAAATCATTGATTTTAGTTGACCTGAAAGTAATCAAATACATAACTACTAACTAGAAACACTGCAATCAACCTAAAAAAAAACACCAAGCATGTGTAAATCTTTAACTGTATAATGTAAAACCCCAGATTCCCAGAATCTTGCCCTGTTTGTTAAGAGAGCTTTTATTGTGAACCAGCTGGACGCTTTACACAAAATAAAAGCTTGAATAACCAATTAAAGCATTTGGATATTATAGAGTAGTGTTGAAGTTTTTTTGTTTTATCAAATTTTATGTCATCATCACAAAGTCCCAACAAATTTATCACAAATCAAATATTTGTTTCCATATCTTGCATCAGGATTCTTCCTTTCATGTCAAAGCTGATAAAGATGGAGCTCTTTCCGTCTTAACTAAACTGGGAATATTTTAAGACGTGGCAACTCCCGCCGTTTCTGCTGGGTGAAGTACTTTGAGGTGTGAAAATGTCACAGAGAAAAGATGATTTTGCGCTTGTCACTTCATTTCCCCCCGGAGACACTGACCATAAGAACGACCAGTCAGGTTTCACGCCAGTGCTTGTTGGATTGTCCTGAAATAAGCCAATCAAGTGTAACCTCACTACACTCCAGTATGGCGGCCAGTGAGAGCGCTCTGTTGAAGCTACTGTGCCCTGTGTGTTGTCAGTTTGTGATTTGATTACGTCTGAGCGACCTGCTGTCTCTGCTGGAATATCTAGCTGTCAGCTTCCTCTGCTGAAGTGATGCTCGACCAACACCACATTTAAAAGATTTTTTAATTAAAAAAGGGGATTTCATGACTGTAGGAAACAGTCAGCTGTAACTTTCACTAGTAAATTGACAGAAAGTGAATCGGTCACAAATGTTATGGTTTTTCATCAAAAGATGATAAAATGTTTATTGTTCACGTTAAAATGCTTAGATTTTTTTTATCATGAAATTTGCAGTTTCAAGAAAATCACTTTCAGCCACAATGAGCACTGAAAATACTAACAATTAAAATAAACACAAGTTAACGTATAGTAAGTATAATGATTATAAACAGACTTAATAAATACATAAAACATTCCTAAAAATCACATTGAATCAGATCAGCTCAACATCAACAGTTCCTCTGTACTCAACAATGTGAATCTAATTCTGTGTCATAGTAATTAATCTCTCCGTCTCTCCCCCTCCAGCTCTCGTCCAGGCCGTCCTCCAAAGCGCTGTTCTGGTGCAGGGATCCAGGAAAGCCCCAGGCTGATGCACCCGGGCCTCCCCGGCCTGCTGTCCCCCAACCTGCTGTCACACACCGGTAAGAGAGCGAGTGTGTCATAGTTTCTCTTCATCTCTTTTATACTATTTTATTCCTTCAACTCCTCCCGTTCATTCTCTCTGTGGATTCATACATTCTCTAGTTTATTTAACTGGGGCAATACGGCCAGTTAAATAAACTAGAGAATGTATGCCAGTGTTTAGATGCTCTGATAATGCTAATCCAACACATCTTTGTAGTAGCATCCATGTTGATTGCATGTTCTGACTTAAGAGCATATGAACACATACCGAAGTTGGGAGAGACTTCACAACTCAGTTGGGACCATTTGATGGGACCATTCAAGGAACACGTGAATGAGAGCTGTGCCAGTATCTGTAACTATCTGGACAACACACATTAATATTAACATTAATATTAGCTCTAACAAATCATAGATGAAATACAGCGTACATATAATCAAAACTGTGTGCGCTGATGAAGGGCTAATATTTTAGGGAGGTGAAGAGATACGGCATAAACCAGAGCCCCAATTTCACATCACCCATAGTCTGTCTGTGTGCGTCTGTGTGTGCGTGTTAATTATGCCAATCGGGGATGTTGTGTTAATTTTGTGCCCCTCAGTTTGTGGAATGCTGTCTTTATGTATACGAACATGACCAGTGGATCCGTGTGTTGTTGTTTTGTTGCGTGTATTTTGAGACTGGACTCCAACACTTACACCGAGATGCTGTCATGCACATGAGAATAGCTTTACTTGGCTCACGGAGAGTTTTACAATTAAAATCCAGTCTTCGTGGATTAACAAGATTTAAGAGTCTACAGCTGTGCTAGCGGCTCTGTGAACATCAGCATGCTAACAAAGATGATGCTGATGTTCTCCTGGGCTCAGTGAATCCATGCATAACATGTCATGATAATTTATCTCACAGTTGTTGAGATATTTCAGACCAACCAACTTCTACATTAAAGGTCTATGGGGAAAAATATTATTCTTGCAGTACCACAGTTGGCCACTAGGCCCACATTAGGCAGCACTGATCCTTTTTCTTCTCTTACCTTCATTCCTGTTGCCCTTTCATATCCCTTTCTTTTTGTCATTGATTCCCTTTTTCCTCTCCTTCCTCATTTTATCTTCCTCTGAATCTCAAAAACATCCCTCCATTTCTTCTCCCTTTCCTTGTTTTATCCCTCCTTCTTCCTTCCACATAACCCCTCCATCTCACCGTTTCTGCATCCGTCTTTTTCCCTTCTGCTGCACCTTTTTCTTTTACGTCTTTTCATCCCTCTTTCCCTCCTCCACCAGATTCCTCCATTCCCTCCTTTCATCCATCCATCTCTCCCGCTTTCTCTCTTCTCACTTTCCGATTTTGTCTCCTATGCTTCCATGCCTCCATTTCCTCCTAATCTTCTCTTTCTTTACAACCTTCTCCTCAGCCTCTCCTATCCATCTCTTTTTGATTCCATCGACACCTTATTCTTTTCGGCACTGATAGTGAAAATGGACAGAAAGAAAAAGCTGTGAGAGCGACGGAGAGCGAAAAAATGGAGGGAAGAAAGAGGGATGTCGCCAGAGGAGATGATGAAACCTAAAAACGACTGCCAAAGAGAAAGGGAGGGAGAACGGGACATACAGAGCAAGAGATGGTGGGAAGAAAAGAGAGACGGATTGTTTAGGAGTTGACAGCAAACGAGTGGAAGGAGGGAAGGAAAGCTAAAAAAGATAAACATTATCTAGAAGTCTGACAGGGATACAAGAGAATAAATGAAGGAAGGGAAAGAAAGGAAGAAGAGAAAAAGACCTGCAGAAAGAGAGAGAGAGCGGGTGAACGAGTGCAGACTGCATGGTGGTGTGATGAATGACACGTCTCTGGGGTCCCACTCCTCCATCTGTCCATCCCTACCTCTTCTTTCCCTCCCTCTTTTCTTCCCTCCTTCTTTCTCAACTCATCTCCCTCCCTTATTTCTGCACGCTGTCATCCCTACTTCACTATCTCCTTTTTCATTTCTCCCTCTCTCTCCTTCCTTCCATATTCTCTCCTTTATTTCAGCCGTCTCCCTCTACCATTGTGTCATTCCTATACTTCTGTACTTTCTCCATTTCCTCTCTTTCCTGCCGCCCTCCTTCCTTCCCTTTACTGCTCTCGTTGCTCTTCTTCCTCTCTCTTCTTCCTTGACTCAACTTCCTTCTTTTCTCTGACCTGTCCTTATTTCAGTACGTTCTCCCTTCCTTTTGTCCTCTCCTTCATTCCTTCTTTCTTTCATCTCACCTTCCACAATCCCTCATAATTTTCTCTCCCTCCTTTTTATCTCACTTTCCTTTTTTTCCCTGTTCTGGTACTCCCTCCTTCTGACTTTCCTCCCTCCACCCTTTCCTTATCTCCTTCCGTATCATTCCTTCCTACCCTTTTGCCTCTCCTTCCTCCCATTTTCCCTCGTTTCAACCTTAACTTCACACCTGCTATCTTGCTGCTCTTCTCTTCTGCTCCCCTCCTCTTTGTCCTTCTATCCTCCTTCCATCCAACTTAGGCCACTCTTTACCTTCCTTTCTCGCCTTCATCCTCTCTGTTTTTGCTTATCTCATCCTTTCATATTTCACTTGCCATCTCAGTCACTCTTCCAGCATCCTCACCTCCTTCGTTTCTTTCCTGCTCTTCTTCATCTCAACCTTCACATCTCCTTCTCACCTTACTCATTCCTGCAAATCTTTAACCAATTTCCTTTTTCTTCCATTTTCACCTCTCCTCCATCCATCCTTCTCTCCGTCCCCCTTGACAGTGACTGTTGGCCTTCTTCTTCTCTCTCCCCCTCTCTCTCCAGGATAAATAAAACATGGTTGTATTTAGTGACATATGGACACAGCTCACTGTGGCATACTAATGACACACACACACACACACACACACACACACACACACACACACACACACACACCAGGTACGTGTGTGCAGAAGTGTGTGTGTGTTTGTCGAACATTAGTGGAACCCAGAGAAAACATTTGCTCACTTATGATCGCTCATTAGCTCTTTCTCACACACACACAGCATATATATACACAACGCACACACAGACTTGGCAGTCGTCGCATGTCGCATTTTGCCTCAGTCACACACATACACACACACGCACACACGCAGAGTTGGTCGTCTTAGCGGCCCTGCGTCCATGGAGACGCCACGTTGCCGGGGGAGACGGGCTGTTGTTTACGACCTCGCGGGCGCCACGCCGATGGGGGGCATCGGCCAATCACAGATGGACATTTATCACACTGTTAGAAAACACGAGTGTGAGAGGAGAAGGAGGAGAGAGAGTTTGGAGAAAACAGTGGGATGAGAGGAAATGATGAGGAGGGAAGGATGAATAGATGAGGAGTAAAAAGACAGAAAGAAGAAGACTACAGGAGGAGGGAGGTCGTCAAAAGGCAGGAGAAGGGAGACATTTGGATAAAGAAGAGATGGAAGAAGAAAAAGTGAAGGAAGAGGAACTAGAGGTTAAAAAATGTAAGATGAAGAAAGTAAAGGAGGTGAATGGAAAGACAAATGGATGATGGAGCAGAGGGAGGAGAAAGAAGAAGAAACAGGCAAAAAGAGGGTGAAAAAGAAAGGAGAGAGAGAGAGAAAGGGAGGAGGCATAAACGACAACAAGAGAGTGATATCAGTTTAATTGGCCTCATCTTCCTTAACAAAGAAGCTGTGATGATAAGCGTGGGAGTGTGTGTTTGTGTGTGTGTGGTAACCTATGCAGGGTTCTGCGGCACTCATTTGACTTGTTAATTCACTTCAAAAACAGCTCAATGGTTCGCCTTGTCTTTTAACACACACACACACACACACACACACACACAGCTACAAACACTTTGAATACAGAGACACCTAAATAAACCTACAAACACTTAACACACACACACACACTTCTTACAAAGCACTTTGCACATGCACAGTCACACTGCATAGATGTTTTTGCAGAGACACAAACATCAACACATCTGGCGCACGTACACACATACACTTTAAAACACAAACACACACAGAGACAAGTACTCTGTGTAGGTTACAGATGAAGTGCTTTCAATCTTGTCATGAAAAGAATACACTCATCTGAGGACTCTTATGTGCACCTGCAGAGAGAGAGGGTGGTAGATCGAGGGAGCGATGAAGGAGGAGGAGTGGAAAGCGAGAAGAGAGAGACTGGGGGAGGGAGGGAGGACGGCTGAAGAGGACTAAAGTGACATTAAGTCTTTTTCATCTCTCCTCCTCCTGCATCGTGTTCCCCCCCCCCCCCTTTTTTTTACTCTATTCGAGGCCTACACACACACACACACACACACACACACACACACACACACACACACACACACACACACCATGAACAGTGATGTGTGGCTGCTAGCGCCCACTACTGGTGAGCAAACCATCAGTAATTAGACAGAAGAGGGAAAATCTGCTCTAAAATGGGTAATAAAAGCAGGTTTCTAGTGTATTTTCCACTGCTCTACATCACAGCAAATGACACATCAAACTAAAACAAAAAAGGACTAAATAAACAGCATAACTCTCGAAGATTAGTTTAATTGAATGATCCCTTGCCCATAAACCACTAAAAGTGTGAAGTTCTGCCAGAACAAAATCAATGAGGTTATAAACTATAATAACCTGCAGTGCACTTCATTACAATAAAGCACTCTGAACCACTTGTTTTTACCAGCCTGCAACTAATTACTGCTAATAAAAGAGGGGTGAGGAGGTATTTTGTTAAAAAATGTGATGTCCACCAATTTGGTGATTTGTAGACTGAACACAACTCACAGTACAATCAAAAACCCACAGCACATTCTCAGTCCACCATGTTTCAGACATGAAGGAACAATAAACTTGTTTTTTTCCCTCAAAATGACAATACAGTGTCATGAAAAACAAACTTTCCATGGCTTGACCTTTCAGTTTTTTCTTTTCAAAGTCAATATACAGCACTGACCTTCATTACTGACTTAAACCGCTAACCATTGGCTTTTAATAGGTAATAGTGTCTACAATAAAACATCGGGATAGGACGGTGACATCAGGTGGCGGGGGCATATACTTAATTAAAAAAAAGTGGTATTATGATACAAGACGCGGCAGACACAGTGGATATCCTAGAAGCACGATCCAGGAAACAGTAAAAACACTCATGCCGATGTCCATCTGTACCACATTTCAATCGTTTGATGGGCTGTCATTAACAAGCAGAAAACAAATTGCAGTTGGAAATATCCGGAATAAAGACGAGTTGTCTTTTCGGCGACTTTATAAAACATGCTGATGGAGAAAGTCAGGGGAGCAGACATGGAGAGAGAGACAGAGAGAGGCGGGGCAAGCCGGTGTGTTTGCAGTTAGAGACCTGAGGTGGAAGTGTGAGTGTGCGAAGAAGAGAAGTCAGAGGCAGGTGCATAGCAGGTAAATTTACAAATTATAATAATAAAAATGTCTGAGGATTAAAACATGCTTTCACACGGTGGTATAATGTGAAAAATAAATATTTTTAATTTCTTGGCGGGGGGGACAATTACGATGGCCCAACCCTAATAGAGTCTTAAACCATTGAATTTAATCAGGTAATGGAATATCCAACCATTGACTTTATTAGATGATACATAACCCCTGACTTGTGTTTTATATTGTTACTTTTTATATGGACTTTATTGACCAGTAGAACCTTAAACATTGACTTTAAACGTCAATAGACCCTTGTCCACTGATTTTATTAAGCAAAAGAACACATACTTATTGACTAGTGCAGTATAACTTGAAACTATTGTTGTTATTGGGCAAAGAAATCCAGACTATTCACTATTCTTAGGAATTATACACCCTAAGAATCGACATTAATAGATAAAAGAACCAATAAGTAGCGACTTTAACTGAGACTTTAACTGAATGCTCAATCATTTACTTAAGAATAGAAACCTTTATTGTTGACTTAATTAGAGAATAACCAATAAGGGTTGTATTGCCTGATGCTTAACACTTGACTTCAGCAGGAAATAGAAGCTCTCATCATTGATATAAGTAGGCAATAGAACCCCAGAGCATAGACGCTTTCAGCGATAACAACATAAACAAACGGTACTGCGCATGTGCATTACTCTGGCCCAAACCTAACTTCCGCCAGACTTCCTCAAACAATCCATAACAAGTAAATAATGTTAGCTAGTATGGGCCTCTACAAAACTGCTTGCTCCTCCCTCTCCCTACCTACTTCCACTCCGTTTGCGCGTTCATGCGAAGGGTCCGCCACATTGAGTGCCATCTGAAACCAATGAGGGCGGAGTGGGCAGTTAAACCCTCAAATGCCGAGTAAACACCGATGCCAGCTTGTTGAAGATGTGTAACACCCTTTGCTGCACGATGGGCGACCTTTCTTTCAAATGTGAGTTTCATGTGACTTTGCTGGTTAACAACAGGATTTTTAATTTCCAAAGCTACACTAACATTTCATATCACCTTTCACAGGTTAACAACGTAGCTCAGAGGTTATATTGTGTTTTAAAAAAACAATACAACTGTTTTTTATTTGATACACATATTATAGCAGTGAGTGCAGCGGTAACGTCAGATCCTATTTATGCTGGGGAGAGGGTAGTTTGTCCGAAAGTTGGCCGCTGTATTTTTACCCTACGCGGGTTAGTTGGATCAAATACCCCTTTAGGGAGCTCGATTTGGCTGTTTGAGTTCACTTCGTGTCAGAGTGGAAGTGGGGAGGGTCTAGTTTTGCAAAGGCTCCCAGTAATTAACAAACAGAACAGAAGTTAAGTTTTTTTTATTGAACTGAACCTCTACATTGACTTTCAACAGGAAGTTGACACTACAGCTGTTACTGTCTTAAGTCACCGACCTACAAACCCAGTCACTCTCTCAATGCATACGGAAAAACTTTATGGAAAGTTTTAATTGATTCTGGTGACCAAATGCAGTGCTTGAGACTTCCTGTCGAGCTGTTCAGACACAAAAACATCTTAAAGACTGTAAAAGGCAAAAACAATTACTCCAAAGCCACTGTCTGTGTCTATTAGAGAAGACACAAAATGGCCGCTGTAAAATGGTTCCAAATGGGCGTCTTAGACTTCCAGTGAAAGCTAAAGATGGGCGACCTAAGTGCCCGAGTGCCGAGCTGAAATCTATTTGACTCAGCACAAGAGCAATTGACTGCATTTGTAAACTGGCACTCCGAGTGCTCGCAGGAAGAAAGGGGGGGGGGGGGAAACAAAAAAAGGCCAGAACAGTGTGTTTCTAAATTCAGAACACAAAGAGCAATTTCTCTGTTTTCCTGTTTGTTTTATTCAAAGTGTCACTCCGTCTCTGAGAGTGTGTTCAGAGCACTTCGTCAGAGATGTAGGTACAGCGGATTAAATATTTACGACCACAGCCAAATGGGGTGGGTTTCACGCGAGCTCTGGAGGGGGGTTTAGGACTCTCAAAGATCACCCAACAGTCTCCACCAACGAAGTCGAAGCTATTAAAGACCATCCTGACGCACTGTGCTGTGGAAGGACACTGTCAGATCTCATTTAGAATAGGTGAATGCTTTTACTGAAAAATGCCTTACAGTAGCAGGAAATGGTTCACTTTTTTTATGATGGGTGGCGTTAATGACTTAGCCTAACTGTAGGACTATGTAGGACAGAGTCCTGGACATACAAAACGAGATGCTGTGTTGAGAACAGGACGTTTTGTTTCAGTTTTCACATGTACAAAATCAAAAACTCACGTCAGGAAAGTAAAACATATCTTGGAAGTTGAAAAAAGTCTTTGTATTCGATTTCGTTTGTCCTACTTTGCTACAGAAAGCTTAATTATTTGTTTTACTTTTTAATGTTGTCAGGTGTCAGTCTTTCCCAACCAATTATGCTCTTACTTTGAAAAGCCTGAAGTCAAACGTTTTGTCTTTCAAAACTTCAACATCTTATGTATATTTCGGGTTCACTTTGGCCAAAACAGCAGTGTGGGATTACATTATTTAAAGTCCAGGGTGCAAAAACACATTTTCGCCAAGTTCAGGGCAAACTATACAACTTTCTGGTTCTTCCTCCTAAATTTATTCACACCAAAGTCATTAGGATTCATCAACCGGGGAAACATTAATGTCTATACCAAACTTTGTATGAATCCATTTTTTAAATCAGAGATATATTGGTGGATCATGGTAGTGGTAGTCTATACAATTTATCCTGCATCATGGATATCTGTACCAAATTTCATCTTGATCCTTGAGATATTTCAGTCAAAACTAAAGTGGTGGGCCAACCAAGATTGCCATCCCTAAAGCCTTTGGCTAAAAGCAATAAAACAATGATTACAAATACAAATGAGGCAGGCGACATAACAAGGCCTAGAATAATGTTTGACATAGCACAAAAACTAAAATACAGATCTCTAAATATATACGTATCAGTTTGGACTTTCATATAAAGTGATGACTTCAATAATGATGATGTTAAAAACTCTTTAATAGAACCACTTTTCCCATCGTTACAATCATCCTCTTGATGTCTGATGAGTTGGTATCTCAGCCCTGGCGATGTTGATCATGTTATGCTGACGATTCACTTCTGTTCTGTCATAATCCTGTTTCTTACTTTTTTTAATTCTTCCTTACTGTCTTCTCCTCCTCTTTTCTCACTTTTGTCCTTCAGAAAGCATTAGGATATGCACATGAAGGAAAAAGAGATGGGTAAACAATGTATGGACAACCCACAGGGGAAAACACACACACACACACACACACACACACACACACACACACACACACACACACACACACACACTGGTCCTATATGATGTGTGTGTCTTTGAAGCCGTCTGTCAATCAATCACACACTAATTCCCAAGGTTCCATGGCCGCCATTAGAGACGGGGTCGATGCTCGGTAACTGTGGACACAGCGGACCGCCATCGATCTGAGAGAGAAAGTGTGTGTGTGTGTTTGATAGTCATGATGGAGAACAGTATTGTGGCTCTGCCTTCACTATTGATTGTCTTCTGGTTGCATTGAGGCGAAGCGGACGTTCTGACTATGTGTGTGTCGGTAATGTATGTTTTGTGTGATTGTGTGTATGAGTTTGTATGTCCACCCGTGTGTGTGTGTGTGTGTGTGTGTGTGTGTGTGT
>NC_060161.1:25987629-26020588 GCF_021292245.1 Micropterus dolomieu | reverse complement strand
AAACAAAAAAAGGCCAGAACAGTGTGTTTCTAAATTCAGAACACAAAGAGCAATTTCTCTGTTTTCCTGTTTGTTTTATTCAAAGTGTCACTCCGTCTCTGAGAGTGTGTTCAGAGCACTTCGTCAGAGATGTAGGTACAGCGGATTAAATATTTACGACCACAGCCAAATGGGGTGGGTTTCACGCGAGCTCTGGAGGGGGGTTTAGGACTCTCAAAGATCACCCAACAGTCTCCACCAACGAAGTCGAAGCTATTAAAGACCATCCTGACGCACTGTGCTGTGGAAGGACACTGTCAGATCTCATTTAGAATAGGTGAATGCTTTTACTGAAAAATGCCTTACAGTAGCAGGAAATGGTTCACTTTTTTTATGATGGGTGGCGTTAATGACTTAGCCTAACTGTAGGACTATGTAGGACAGAGTCCTGGACATACAAAACGAGATGCTGTGTTGAGAACAGGACGTTTTGTTTCAGTTTTCACATGTACAAAATCAAAAACTCACGTCAGGAAAGTAAAACATATCTTGGAAGTTGAAAAAAGTCTTTGTATTCGATTTCGTTTGTCCTACTTTGCTACAGAAAGCTTAATTATTTGTTTTACTTTTTAATGTTGTCAGGTGTCAGTCTTTCCCAACCAATTATGCTCTTACTTTGAAAAGCCTGAAGTCAAACGTTTTGTCTTTCAAAACTTCAACATCTTATGTATATTTCGGGTTCACTTTGGCCAAAACAGCAGTGTGGGATTACATTATTTAAAGTCCAGGGTGCAAAAACACATTTTCGCCAAGTTCAGGGCAAACTATACAACTTTCTGGTTCTTCCTCCTAAATTTATTCACACCAAAGTCATTAGGATTCATCAACCGGGGAAACATTAATGTCTATACCAAACTTTGTATGAATCCATTTTTTAAATCAGAGATATATTGGTGGATCATGGTAGTGGTAGTCTATACAATTTATCCTGCATCATGGATATCTGTACCAAATTTCATCTTGATCCTTGAGATATTTCAGTCAAAACTAAAGTGGTGGGCCAACCAAGATTGCCATCCCTAAAGCCTTTGGCTAAAAGCAATAAAACAATGATTACAAATACAAATGAGGCAGGCGACATAACAAGGCCTAGAATAATGTTTGACATAGCACAAAAACTAAAATACAGATCTCTAAATATATACGTATCAGTTTGGACTTTCATATAAAGTGATGACTTCAATAATGATGATGTTAAAAACTCTTTAATAGAACCACTTTTCCCATCGTTACAATCATCCTCTTGATGTCTGATGAGTTGGTATCTCAGCCCTGGCGATGTTGATCATGTTATGCTGACGATTCACTTCTGTTCTGTCATAATCCTGTTTCTTACTTTTTTTAATTCTTCCTTACTGTCTTCTCCTCCTCTTTTCTCACTTTTGTCCTTCAGAAAGCATTAGGATATGCACATGAAGGAAAAAGAGATGGGTAAACAATGTATGGACAACCCACAGGGGAAAACACACACACACACACACACACACACACACACACACACACACACTGGTCCTATATGATGCGTGTGTCTTTGAAGCCGTCTGTCAATCAATCACACACTAATTCCCAAGGTTCCATGGCCGCCATTAGAGACGGGGTCGATGCTCGGTAACTGTGGACACAGCGGACCGCCATCGATCTGAGAGAGAAAGTGTGTGTGTGTGTTTGATAGTCATGATGGAGAACAGTATTGTGGCTCTGCCTTCACTATTGATTGTCTTCTGGTTGCATTGAGGCGAAGCGGACGTTCTGACTATGTGTGTGTCGGTAATGTATGTTTTGTGTGATTGTGTGTATGAGTTTGTATGTCCACCCGTGTGTGTGTGTGTGTGTGTGTGTGTGTGTGTGTAGGGCTGTTTCCTGTATCTGTATATGCATCTTTGTGTGTGTCAAGGTGTTCCTCAGTAATCAATTTGTGAATGCAGTCCTGACCCTCCAGATAGACTCCATTTTCATTTTTTATTGCAGCCTTCTTTTCTGACAACCTTGTCCCCCTCTTACCTCTAAAGTCTTAAATTTGAAAAACTACTAACAGACATTTTAAAAATATTGTGCCTCACTACCTTTAATACAGCCTGATAGTCTAATAATCCTTGAAAATGTTATGTCCAAATTAATTAACAATCACATTTTTCAGACATAGTTCAAGGGGTAAAGCAGTTTCAAAACAGACCGTCCTCCCGAAATATACGGCCATATAGCTCAAAGGTCTGGTAGGCCATGCCTTAGGAGTCATTGTCAAACGAGGACGTGTTGTTCAAAATGAGCACTCTATATAAAACAAATGGACCGTGAGGTCACCTGTGGACTACCATTTTTAAAGCCTGGAGTTTGGCATTTTGGCTGTTCTGCCATCTTGATTTTTTTGCAACCGGACGTGATGGCAGCGCTAGCTAGCTTGGTTAGCTGGTTGCATCTGTAACTCATGTTAACTGCGATTTTAGCAGGGATCTAATTTTGGCTAGCTAAAAACAGGCTTAAAACAAAATGCACTTATCAGGAAAAAAAGAACAGTTGACTCCTAATAAGCTTTTTACAGTTAAATGTACACAGTGCAGAGGATAAAAGTCGCCTCTAGCCTGATTAACAGGTTGGTAGCGACAGGTCAATCACAAGGCATGCACTGCTTTATCATCATACCCTCTAAGTGGGACCATAATTTACTAAATGAACATCATACTGTATTGAAGACTTAAAACTAGCAACTGAGACCAAAAACTCATTAGAGAAAGTAGGGCTGTCCCCGACTAAGGATTTACATAGTCGAATCAGAATCGTCAAGTCCTGCCTATAGTCCTGTTGACTGACATTCGAATCGTGTGTTTTTGTGCGCGGCGATTGTGAGCCGAAGCTAAACTGAGGCTTATTGTTGACCATTCTCTCTCTCGCCTGCTATTCAGCGGTCTTGTGCAGAGTTTTTGCCGTGCTGCCGACAGCTGCATGCTTTTCAAAAACGATAAAAATATTCTTTGTGTGGTTCATCAACTGTGATAAATTATCCGAAAGTCCCTTGAGGTGCGGACAACTCGACAAACTGGTGAAGATGGGGATGCGTCTCTTCAGCAAGTGTTCCTCCTGCCACTACACACATACACAATGCGCCTACACATGCGCACCCAGGGTTATGGTTACAATTTTGGATTTATTCACGCACTTTAAAAACATTTATTGGAAGTTTTTTTTTTTCTTTCTACATGTTTATTTACAGCATTAAACATTTAAATGTATATTGTAAAAGGCTGTATATTAAGTTATTGAGAGAAAACTGGTAGATCTATGTAAAATGATGAGCACCCCCAAATCGCCAAAATGGCGTGATCATTGTTTCGCTGCGAAGCTTCGACTGTGAGATTGACAGACGAATCAGGCTCCGCCCATCGAAGCATCGAATCTTCGACTATTTGGGGTCAGCCCTAATTGAAAGTGTTTACTGGGGTGAAAAATCAAGTTGGAAAACGGGTCATTTTGCCATTAAGTCTAATGGAATCAGACATCTTTTTGTAACCAGTGGAGTCGCCCCCTGCTGGCTGTTAGAGAGAATGCAGGTTTAAGGCACTTTGACATCGGCTTCACTTTTCAGATCCGGAGATTCCCGCTGAGGTCAAACAGAGAGCAGCTGTACTCAAAGGAAACTAAGATGATTGACTCGATAGCTCACTACGTTAGAAAATGTCATCATGTGTTACATTTACTTTTTCTATTTCTATCCATCCGTTCTCGCTTCCTTCTTGTTTTCCGATACAGCAGCACCTGACGTTGTTCCCCCTTGTTTCTGTTTTGATCTAGTTGACCTCTTTGCCTTCATCCATCCCACTTCTTCATGTCACTCATTCTTCTTTCTGACTTTTTCCATTTCCAGACCTCTCTCTTCTTACTCACTAGCCTTTCCATCTTTATATCCTCTTGTCTCCATGTTTTTCCTCTTACTGCTTCCTTTCACATCAATCCTACTTCTTCCTTTCGCTTGTTTTCTCCGTCATTTTTTCATCTCTTAGTCTTCCACAGCATCCTTTTTGTTTTTTCCATTATCTTCACCTTTTAATGCATTTTTCATGAGCATGCTTACATCCTCTGTTGTAGTGGGAAACAAAATAACATAATACATTTAAAGTTGTTGTTTAGCATGGCTTGTATCACCAGTAAAGCATGTTAAAAAATTAGTCAGATGAAAAAAAAACTTTCACATATTATTTTCATCTGATTGACACTATTTGCTATAACCTTCATTTTAAGTAGGTGCTTATGAGCAGCAGCTCCTTATGGTCCTCTTCTCTTCATTTTTGGCCTCCTTTCCTCCATCCTGTTCCTCCACTCCTTTCCTCCTCCTTTCTCTCAGCAGGACAGCAGACAATACGTCTGGTCACTCTGCCTCAGGCTCTTTGACTGGACCTCTTTCTGTTGGTTTCTCTTTTCTCCCTTTTCCTGTCGCACTGGGTAGCCTTTGCTCATTAGGTACACTTGTGAAATCACTTAAATCAATTACTGGTGGATAGTGTTAGGCAAGTTTTACTTGGGCAAGTAATACTATTACTTTCCCCTGTAACTAGTAGTGTAACTAATTACTTTTCTAAAACAGTAATATTATTACAGTTACTAATCCAAGCAACACTGCGTTACTGAATGCACCATCCTTGACGAAAATGCGCGACTGTATGGCAGCTCAGCGGCACCGGAGCTTATGTTGTTCAAGTCGGCTGCCACTAAACTAAAGGAAGAAAGGAGAACGAGGGAGAGTGGTGTTCTTTACACAGCTGTAAGTACTGCTATTATTGTGTCACAGTCTAACATGCAAAGAACATTGTCATCTATTGTAAACTCTGCAACCAGCAAGAAGTTTTCAACCGCGAACAATTCTACATTTAATTTATTGAAGCACAGAAAGAAACTCCGGCGGCTACTGTCACTGATGCTTGGACTTGTCGGGAGAGAGTGGCGTTAACGTAACATTTGTTAAAAATAATGAATACTGCTCTTATAAATAGGCTAAATGTGCAGACAAACAGTAGCCTAGTTCAAAAGTCGGGATTTGAGCTACTTTTATTTTTTATTTCAGCCGGTGGCATTAACAAACGTTAAATGTCTTGTAAAAAACACACTCCCTGCTGCTGTTATGAATATGATATTAGTTAATAAAGTCGGGATAGACTACTTTGTTTGGGGGTGAAGGGGAGTGGTATTGAAAGCAGTGTGTCCCATACATACAGACAAATAAATCTATGTATGGGATAATTATCAAAGCTGACCGCCACATGTTGATTTTCTATTTTTTTTACTTGTCGTAAAATCTTATTTGATTGAGGAGCTGTATTGTGGAGCATATATTCATGCAGCATCTCCTCTCGCTTGCCCGTTTTGTCTCTCTCTCATGAACACCGCTGCACAAACCTGTCCAGTTAAAACGTAGCTGGGTGTCCAGATTAGCGCCCCCCCCCCCCCAAAGTAATATTATTACTTTACTTATTGCGAGCAGATAAAGTCAACCTCCTTCGCGTTGCTGTGCATTACCACCTCCACTCTGCTAGATGGCACTGTTGAAAAAGAACTACGGTCCTAGGACGGCGGGGGTCCTGAAAGAGCAGTCTCCGGTACTGCATCTATATAACACTGAACTTAATAGCAAACAGCTGCTTATTTACACATCCTGCAAATATCCAGAAACATTTGCATTTATTTAGAGTCGTGTTTCTGACTAACACTCACTCTCTTTTAGCTCTGTTTTTGGTCTCCACCAACTCCTGAGGAAAATGTCCGTCTCTTCAGCTGCTAAATGCTCCACTAGGTTCACTAGCTAGTCTCTAAGGCCCCCATCAGACAGAAAGCGTTTTGCAGGTTAGAAAACGCAAGGCACACAGCAATGCTTTTTATGGTTGAATTTGGAAATGAGCAGTGCGCTGCATTTATTTATGTTGCTAGGCAACCACCGAATCAGCTGTCCTGTCAATCTAATCAAAGATTATAGTGCCAGCGATCTGTAATCTGTGGTTTGCTGCTAAGTAATAGGCCTGTCATGTTAGCAGCAACTTCATCACAACTCACAGGTCTGTGTCTTTTGTTGCTAAAAACATCTGCTTTAATAAAATAGACAAGTGGAGGGCGCTAGCTCTGGCATTGTTTGAGGATGAGAGGTGCACAAAAATGCAGGAGACAGGGAAATGGACATCCGTGTGGGTACATGAGACCCTCAGAAAGAGGAGGCACTGCTGGTAGTACCACCAGCTGGTCCAGTAGCTTCGTCTTAATGATGGTCGGTTCAAGGCTTATTTTAAGATGACTCAGGGAGAGTTTGTTGCAGTCTCCGGACAATTCAAGTAACTGTAAACGTCCGTGACCACAACTAACGGCATCATTCATTTGATTGGACAATGGAAAAAAACGCAAATGACATCGGGCGCTTATGTGCTCAGAGTTGAATTTTTTCTCAACTTTGTGCTTCTTCAAAAACGCAAGCCGCCCAGGGCGCATAAACAGCGCGTAGAAAGATAACCGCTGAAAATACACTGAGAGTGAAACAAAACAGTAAAACTGCTGGTGGGGTATTGATTCTGTGTGTTCATCAGTATGAAAGACACCTTTCACATACATGTGACTAGGACGATTTTGGAAAATAATCTAATAGCGATTTTTTTATTACCAATATTGCAATTTAATATGCGATTAATTTTTAAGCTCTTTACCTCCTGTATTATTCAAAATGGACAAGCAGTGTATACACAATATTAGATAGATAGAACTACACTGTTCTTTCTTGTGTTATGATGAATTAGGTAGAATTATTATTATGAGCAATGGTGGAGAAGATATATCAAATTATAAAAATATGAGAAAGATAATTTGAGTCAAATCATGGCATTAAATAAAATGATATGATTTCATCAGGTCGGCCTACCTACAGACCACAAGAAAAACTAACGTTAACTCACCACAGTAAGTGCTCAATACAAAAACCACAGTTCAACCACCACTTAAGGCGTCCTTATCTCAGTTCAAATCTCTTAGTCCATCTTTCTGTATCCCAGTAAGCAAACAAAAAAAGAAAAGAAAATCAAGCGTCGCCTCTTGTGTTTAATAGACAAGCTTAGTAATTCTCCGACAACACCGGAGTCCTCCTCCCCCGCTGCCTCTGATGCTGGTAAGCGGCACACTGGCTGTAACTGGGCAGTAACTCGGGACATACTGGGCCTCTTTCGGACTTGTGAGTTTGGTCTGAAACGTCGTTTCACAGATATTTCCTGAGCTGACTGGTGGCTGTGTGTGTGACGCAGGCGCCGATCGCCACATTACGCTTACCTTACTACACGTGTCTTTCTGTTGTGCATTTTTTCTGTCGTCAAAGCAGCGGTTTTCACCCACCACTACCACCAAGTTACCGCGGGTGGCGGTTGCTACTTTCATTCCCTGTATGACACTAAAGTTTCTGTAATGTCAGCTTCTGTCAAGCTTAAGGCCATTGTACAACAAGAAGGCAAGGTACAGCGTAACGTCAGGAACTGCTTTCCACTTGGATGTCATGTGACCAGAGTGTAATCGCAGCCTTTGCGATCAGAAAATCTCATTTTATTACATCACGATAATATCGCAAATGCAATTCATCATTCAGCCCTACATGTGACAATGGCTCACAAGAAGAAAAAACACAGGTTTCCAGCCAAATATAATGCAAATTATGACAGAATTTTGAGAATATCTGCTAAAGAAAATGAAAGTTATGCGCGTTTCCACCCACTATTATGCAGATATTAGGAACAGTAGGTGGCACTTTTTATGTTCAAACACAAAATCTACATACATGCAGCCATCATAAGTTTTCTTCTTCATTGGATATTAAATAGGTTTACAGTTTAAAATGACCCCTCTCTGCAAAATGTCCCACCTCGACATCCTGTCTTTAAATTAATGGTGACCTTATCAACAAATAAAACAGAGAGCCACTCTGATCTTATATATTGGTCTTTTCTTTTATGGAAGTATCAGATTATGAAAAATATACTTTTACATTATGAATTATCTAGAAAGGAGTGTCAGCGTGTCTAAAGACAAGATGACATAGGTCTCTACACAGCACAGTAAAAAAATACTGATGTTCTGTAATTCTAGAAAACAAGTTAATTTTAAATTATATTTTAAATTAATCTTTATATGCTGCACTGACATGAAATCAGACTATAGTAACGTCAACATACAGTAACTTAGCTGCCAGAGTGTTTTCCCTTCTTTTTCCCCACTTGTTTTACGAATTAGAAAAACATACAAAAAAAATGGTGAAAATTAACCAATGGAGAATTTTTTAGCTCAACTGCAAGTTTTAAACTTCGTACCTCTGTAGTTAATTAAGGAACTCCAGTTTAGTTTAACCTGCACACAACACCCTCTTTCTCTCTTTCTACACCTCCCCCTTCATCCCTCCATCCTGCTTTAAATTAAATTTCAAACAAGGCAACAACTCCTCCCTCTCTACCTCCCACTACTCCTTTCCACCCCTCCCTCTGTCTTGTTTTCTTTATAGCTTGCAGACAACTGTACTGTGTGTGTAATGGACATTCCTCCAAGGCCGTCAACCGTGACTGGGGCAAAACCAACTGACCTACACACACACACACACAGTGGGATACAAGTATGCACAGATAAGCATGCATGCATTCTTTCTCTCTCTGTCACACACCTTTATATACGTGAAAGCAAACTGTACATACACACTGAGCACGATGCAAATGCTCATGTGCACGCTTACAAATATAATAGTGGATTTACACAATAAAGCATGCTCTCTCTCTCACTTTCACACACACACACACACACGCACAGGGTCATCGCTCTCACTCTGCTGGTTGTTGTGTATAGAAGTCAGTTCCAGGTCAGTGCACAGAGCCAGGGATCTTAGTCCATACAAAAGAGTGTGTGTGTGTGTGTGTGTGTGTGTGTGTGTGTGTGTGTGTGTGTGTTGGGGGGGTTGTTCTCTATGTGTGTGTTTTGTTTGTCTGCATGTGTGTATCAGTGAATATACATCAGCCCCAAGGCGTCTCAAAACAGCACTCACACCCTGAAACACTCCAACAAATCGCTCAAACTGAGAAGAGCATTTTGACAGCGACAGCCCGCCCCAACTTCCAGTATGTGTGTCACAGCTCACCAGCAAAGCATCATGGGTAAAAGGCAGGCAGCACCTGCAAGGGGCGAAGAAGAGCTCACAAAAGTATGATAACAGACATCGGAGTTGATGGAATTTATGGCAGCTGATAAATTCCAATACTGGTTGACAATTATGGGCGTCTTACCTCCTGTGAGAGTGTGCGCTGCTACAGATGTTTCTTATAATGCTGACGAAGGTAACAGCAGAGTGTGTGTGTGTCTCACAGGTCTGACAGCAGCAGCCATGGCTGAGCTCCAGAAGCTGCAGAAGATGAAGATGATGATGAGTCTCCAGAACGGCAACGAGTCAGACAACGACGACTTGCACTCCAACACAGGTAACAACACACACACAAGCAAAAAAACCCCAGATAAACTGACAAAGGCTAAGTTCAGACTGCAGGCCTTAATGCTCAATTACGATTTTTTTCTCAGATCCGATTTTTTTGTTTGACCGTTCACATTACTGTTTAAATGTGGCCCATATCAGACTCCAGTGTGAACTGTCCATGGCCTAAAAGTGAAAAGTGCTCACTGAATCTGCTCGATTCAGTGAGCAGATGATAACAAGGAAGAGAAGAAGGAGAGTCATATGTTTAATAATGGCTTTTGTGGAGCTTTTTCGTTCACCACGGCTCCCTCTACAGCAGAACTGTGACATCAGCTGCTCTAGAGTGACGTCAAAGTCACGTCAATTCCGACCTGAGTGTCCAGACTCAGGTCGCATTTAAAAAGATCCGATCTATATCAGATTTGGACCACATATGAAAGTGCCAAATCCGAACTAGAAAAGATCAGATTCCATGTGACTTGGCCTGTTCACACTGCAGAGATGCTCACAAGTCTTTGAGCTAGAGTCCAAGTCAAGTCTCAAGTCTCTCGTGGTTATAATGAATGTTGTATCACCTGCTGCGTTCAATCCAGGTTGCTAATAAAACTGCATGGCTATAAGGAATTCTAATGCTATAAGTAACTGTAACCTGTTTTTCATTTACAGAGCACAACCATGTAATGTACAATGCAATTATTGACAGCTTATTAAATACTGTAAGTCAACACACTCCCCAGACTCTTAAACCCAGTGTAAGTTATAAATTAAAACTTATTAAATAAAACTGTGATGTTGCATAATCAACAATAAACCTGTAACCTGTTTTTAACTTACAGAGCACAACCATGTAGCCTAATGTACAATGCGTCTACAATTATTGACAGCTTATAAACTACTGTAAGTCACCACACCACCAGACTCTCAAACCAGTGTAACGTTATAACTAAATAAAACTGTAAGGCTACATAATCAACAATAAACCTGTTACTTCTTTCTAGCCAACGGCAATAATTAAGGTGATGGCAGCCAGCGGGACGTAAATAATTACGTTTATCGACCACCACAAGTTTGGCAAACGCTCATTCGTCTTTTCATAACGAACAACAGTCGGAGTAAACCTCTTGTAGGTCGTAGCTGACGCAAGAAGCAAGCTAACGTTAGATGGCCAATGTTGAGCTAAACATGTTTACTCACCACAGGTTACCAACCTATTTGCGTTCAGCGTTTCTTTGTTTGGGTCTTGTTGTATGAAGTTTTAAAGCCAAAGTTTATGATGAATGGCGGAGCAGCTGCCGGTGTTTGTTGTCCTCGGTCACGTGCGGCTGCGCGCAGCAGATGTTACGTAAGCAGGTTATAGGGAACGGAGGGAGGGAATAACGGCAAGCTCATCAGACGTTTCCTAAAAAATAAACATTGTTCACGAGTCCCGCACTTCGAGTCCGAGTCGAGTCTGAAGTCTTTTGAGGATGAGTCTCAAGTAGAGTCTGAAGTCATTGTGTGTGCGACTTAAGTCATACTCGAGTCCGAGTCTCTAACTCGAGTCCCCATCTCTGTCACACTGTCCTAAAAAAAGATCAGATCTGAGTCACATATGAGCAAAAAAAATGGATGTGGGTCACTTTGGCCTGTAGTCTGAACTTATTGTACTAAGTACAACTTGAAGTACTTGTACTGTAGAGAGAAATATTGTGCTTTATTACACCATGAATAACTTTTTACTGGACAGGAAGTTTGGAAATCTGTTAAGTGAAATAATCAACATTTTCATAATTTTTCTCACATGGCATAAAACCTTTGGGAGTCTTCAAATCTTCCATCCTCTGCCTTTTATTCATTTATTACTGTCCGTTCTCACACCTCCTCCTTCTTTTCTTACATCACTTAACATAATCCGTAAAACACATCTGTGGCTGCAGGGAGGAAAAAAGGAAACCAAAGGCAGAAGAGAAAGTTTTATTTAGTATTGAAACCCGAGCCACAGATCGTCTCTTCACTGGGATCAGTTTCAACATTTAAACTGACTGCAAACATTAAGATACATGACGGAGACTATTCATCTTCGTCTTCTCTGTCATTTGCTCCCTTCGTTTTCTGCTTCCTCGATTCAGATATCTTTCCAACTCTTATTTCCTATTGAACTTGTTCTTCTTATCTTTTATACTGTAAAGAAAGAGGTGTACCTAAAGAAACCCTAACCCCATTTAGGTCTTTTTATTGTTTTGTTTTTTCCAGTAAATTGTTGTCTGTTTGTTACTCAGTGCGTCAGATGGAATATACTTTTCCCCCCCTATTTATTTATAAGCAGTCTATAAATTCGTCACTTTTTAACGCCCTGGGTACTCCTTTAGCGTCGTTTTTGGATGTGTAGAGCCCCATAGTCAAGTTAGCAACAATAAATATGCAACATCTGGTTAGACTTTCAAAATAAAACTAGTAGTTAACATTGTGAAATGTCATAATTTGGTTAGGTTTAGGCACCAAAACTACTTGGTTAGGTTAAGGCTAAGATCATGTTTTGGGTTAAAATAACTACGTTACTTAAATTTACTGTATATTCTCATGTTTTATTGCTGTATTTTTACTTTGTAATTACCGTTTTATTGTTGTATTTTTAACCTGTAAAGCAGGTTTTAAGTGTGCTATATAAATAGATATTGATATTAATATTAACTTAAGTCACGTTAAGTAACAACTTACGTAACCTACATAACTTTTTGTTTCACACGGGAAACGAACACCGGTCTCCTGGGTGACAGTCTGGTTTCTGGCACACCTAACCCAGCCACCTCCACGGACGTTTGTGTTAAATATCCTATGCCTACCTTTAGCGTTCATAAATTACGCTACACGTCTTCCCTTTTGTTGAACTATGACCCTAAGGGGATCCTCAGTGCGTTAAAAACTGACGCCATTGGGTCTTGACCACGTGTCCATATCTGATGGCTTGGGAGTGAGAACGGGTTCACACACAGACACTAAACACTCAATATTTCTAAAAAGTTGAATGCTTGTTATAATGTCCTACTTCTTCAGCACATATGATAATTAGACCCATTTCTGTAGCTGGATGTGGCAGCAGATACCAAAATACAACAGGAAGAGAATATAAAAAAATAACAAAGAGCAAGGAGATCACGTGTGGATGCCTGCAGCAATTATCCTTGATGTTAGTGACTGTCTCATTATAATGTTCAGTCTAAAAGTATCTATCAGGAAAAGGTACTAAAGTACTAAGTGACATATATAAAAACAAAACAAAGACTTAACACACACACACACACACACACTTTACAGCCCACTCCATCTCTGCTGTGTTTGCTTCTCTAAATTATTAAAAAGACAGAAAACAAAAAGCAAAGAGAAAAGAAAAAAGCGAGCGTGCAATCTTTTCTTCTGTTTCCACCCAGACTCCCATGTTTCTATTTTTCTTTCTCCTCTTGAATTTCTTCCTTTTCTTCAGCTGACCTGGCAAATGGACTGATAGAGTTACACTTCCTCCATTCTCTCGTTTTATTGTCTTTCGCGCTGTCGTTTTTAAAAAAATTTATTCCCTCCGCCTCTTCTTCCTCCTTTTATTTCATTCAGAGTGGGGTTTTTTTGTTTTGTTTTGCAAGTGCGTGGAAAACCTTTTCATTGTCCGACCTTATTTTCTTTGTAAGAGACACTCACATCGGCCTGGGAAACTCCAGCAGACAATAGAGCAGAGGAACAAGTGTACAAATGAAAAAGAAAATAAAGTGAGGGAGGACGGAGGGGAAAAACAGACTCATAATGAGAGAAAGGGATATTTAGGGCGAGAAGAGTTTGGTGTTTGATGGGTGAAAGTCGATCGCTCTGGCTTGTCCAGCTTGCAGTGACAGTCGTATCTGTTTTGTTTTCATCATAGAAATGAGAAAACCACAGAGAGGGTGAATGAGAGGAGAGATGGAGAAAGAGACGCATTTATTTGTCAATGGAAAACATGTCTTTGTTTTTGTCAACGAGGTGTAGAGAGGTGTAGAGTCTACACAGAAAGTTTAAGTGTGTTTGCTAGTTATTAGTTTCAGTGTTATTCTGTTTTTTGTAATATGGGTTGTTTTCTCACGACTTTCGCCGCCATGATCCCAGCCGAGGGGGCGTGGACTAAAAACTGACACAAAATGGAAGATAGATTTTATATCCACCCAAAATACTAAGCTTATGTAAGTCCTATGAAATAAACTGACAAAGACCAAAACTAAAGTCTTTTACTCTATAATCTTAGTTTTTAGTTAGTTATTATTTTTATTTCAGTTAACAAAGATGTTTTTTCACACCTAGTCTTCATTATTTCGTTAGTTTTTGTTAACGATAATAACCTTGGGAACAAAGCCAAAAGTGTAAAAACAAAAGAGGTTAGGAAAGAGACAATAGAGCGAGGAAAAACAGAGGTTGACATTTCTGGTAAAGTTCACTGTTTTTGATAACTGAATTAAACTGAGAAGTGTTTAAAACACAAATAAACAACTATTTTTTTCAGGTGGAGTGAGTGTGTAGAAGTGTTTGACCATCATCTCTCTTAGCTCAAGGTTGCATTTGGTCATGTATGGACAAAAACAGATGTGGGTCTGAAGACCAAGACGGAAAGAGAAAAGACAAGCAAGTAAATTTGAGTTAAACTGAACTGAATTAAATTCGAGTGGAGCGAGGGCAAAAGAGCAAGTGAGTGAGAGAGAAGAGGAGACGGAGGTAGATGAGAGATGGAAAGAAAGAAAGTGACGGAGGAGAGAGAAGAGAGGCAGAGAAGAAGAGGACAAGGCCAAGGAAAAATTGAATAGTGTGTGTGTGTGTGTGAGATGTGAACATCTGCCCATCTGTTTATACTTCTTTTCTTCCCTGGTGTAAATGGCAGAGGGGATGAGGCCCAGCTGTCATCCACACACACACACACACACACACACACACACACAGACAGCGCAGGGAATTCAGTAGGCAATAATAGAGAGAGACTGTTGCTAATTCAAACTAATGGAGGGAGATGAAGATGGATGAAAGAGGGAACGGGGGAGCAGAGAGAGAGATGTGGAGGGTGAGAGAGGCAGCCTTGCAGAGAGAGAGAGTAGAGAGGAAGAGAAGAATGAAGGTGTGAAGACGGAAAGTGATTGTTTCAAGATATTTTCAAACTTCATCTTAAAGATAACAACCTGGTTTAATATTTGCCATAATGATGATATAATGATCATCATACGATATATTAAGGTTGTGTTATGTGACACAATATAATACTTTTGGAAATGTTTAACACATGATTATATTGCTATTTATAAATGTATTTGATTTACTTTCATTAAACTGGTTTGTCGCCAGTTATAAGGATCCTTGTTTAAAGCAATTTTAAACAAGAAGTACTTTTAAATGTTTGTTTTTATGAGCATATCGGTTAAAATAGATTTTCTTTCACTGTCGAGTTCCCACACATGCAAAAATGTTTCCTGCTATAAAAACACATCAGGTTACTGTAAATAAGATCAGAAATGCAAAAACCTAAATAAGCATTATGTCTGTAATATGTTACTAACAAAATCATCAGTAATAATATTTATGTTACAAGTCATTTATAAAAGGATTTGTTAAATGACAGATTTATGTGGTAAATGTTTTTCCTCTCGATATCCGTATTACATCTGTTTTCTAGTAGTATTGATAATGAGTCCTAACGTTTTAAGAGTACTATCAGCCGATGATTAGAATGAGTTCAAGATACACTTCATGGTTTGTTTCAGTGTCCAGCAGCACCACACAGCCCTGACATACTAAGATCACTGAAACATTAAACCGTACAGAGTTTTTAATCAACCATTCACCTGCAGGAATCCAACAACCAAACACAGCACTTAACCTTGGTGTGAACTGACCATAAACAAACTTGAAAATGAATCATGTTTAGTTTTTCCTTTTTTACCAGTAGCCATGGTATAAATATGGTAATGCACTCTGAGGTGTCCTGGTATAGAGAATAATGCACTTGCTTCCACCAAGTCAGTTTACCCTTCACTGAACCCCTCCCCTCAGCAGCGATTGTCCCAATCATAGCTTCCAAACTGTCAGATGTCGAAGCATTGTGTGTTTAACTTTTCGTAAGCCTTTCCAAAACCAAAACAACATGAGCAACAGTGTAATGAATGAATAAAACAGTGTGTACAGTGTGTACAACTTAAGCTGCAAACGTCAGCATGTCTGGCAAACTGGCTTATTGTACACACTAGCAGCACTAACGTAGCGTTAACCCAGTCAGTGTATCATTAGCTAAGGACATTATTTTGTGTGGTTACAAATTACGTTAGAAAAAGCAGTGTAGCATTTACCCATCACGTCTGGGTGTGGTGGGGTCCTGGATGCAACTAGACAAATCAAAATCAGTGTAACATTAGTGGCTTGATAAGATATGCTAGCGTCAGTCGACACTTCATTTGGCAAAAGTCAGTAAGGGGGGTGGGGCTTAGCGAACTGTCAAATAGTTTTGAACATAGGTCACATCTTGTAGTGCATTATGACTAATATTCACAATGTATGTGTATTATTAAGAAGTCACATTTTTAAAATGTATTGCTAAAGTTTTTGATCAATTTGGAAAATATATATAATGTCCAAAGATTCAAGCCTCTGTGTGTCTGTCTTTACCCAGGAGGGAGTGAGTGTTCCTGGGATAAAGAGCGTCTGACCAGCCCCTCAGCTGGAGCCCACAGTGGAGGACCAGGAGGTGGAGGAGCACCAGTAGGAGCAGCGGGAGGAGGAGGTGGTGGAGCAGCAGGAGGAGGAGGCGGCAGCGGTGGGAGGGGGCCGGCCCTTGGAGCTGTCAATCAGCAACAACTCCAGCAGCAGCAACAGCAGCTACTGGCTAATAGTAAGTACACACATATATAATAATAGATATATCTCCAAACAGACAGAACACTTACACCAACTATGTGGAGAAAGGGCAGAAACACACACACACATTTTCAGTGTGTTTGTGTGTGTTTTAAAGGGGTGGCAATATTTGTTAATGTACGCCATTTAATCTGTTTCCATCTCCTATATTAACACTCTGCCTGGATTAATCAGCACACACTCTAATAAATGACTCAATTTATCAAACACACACACACACACACACACACACACACACACACACACACACAACAAACAGAAACACACTCATACTCGCTCTTTTTCTTAGTGCAGATGTAACGTATTTACACACACACACACACACTGGGCAGTGGGAGGTGACCAACACTCACATTGATTATTCTATCACTTCAGTTGTCTCAACAACAGCAATCAGTGTTATTGTTTCATTGGAATGAAAGCAGCCGCTGCAGTATTTTTTTTGTGTGCGTGTTGTCGACAGCTGAGACAACACCTCTCAAGAGTGTACGTCTTGTGGGGAGAGAGCTTGCATTTTAGGGTCAGATGAGGGGGTCAGGGGTCAGAGGTCAAGGGTATGCTTTTTGGAGGTTCAGGGTTAAAGGATGAATTAAAGTTAATGGAACGTCCTTACAAATGCGGTGTTGTGTGTCTGTGTATGTGGAAAGGAGGAGGAGGAGGAGGAATGAAAGAAAAGAGAACAAAGTGAGAGATGGCTGAAGGAAGAGGTGTGGAAAGATAAAATGGTGGAAGAGAGATGATAAAACTTTTTGCTAGAGAATGAAGGGGGGGGGATGGAGAAAAAAAAGCAAAAAGAAAACACTATGAATGAAACGAGGTAAGGAGAGAAACACAAGGGAGTAAAAAGAGAACGGAAAAAGAGGGATGAATAAAGCAATAGAAACAGTAAAATACATTGCGGGACAGCACAAAATTAATAAGACAGACAAGAAAAACACAAAGGGGAAAAGGGAAAAAACATGGAAAGAACAACAAAATGAAGCTCTGACCTCCTTTCGCTTTCGCCTCATCACCCTTTAACCCTTTGACCTCCATATTTTCTCCTCTGCCTTTCTTTCTCTCCCTCCTCCCTTGCTTTGTCAACTTTTATTAGCGAGACATTTGACACTGAGATGACACCTCTCCCTCTTGCTCTCCTCAAGGTTAAGTTCAACCCAAGTTCACAGACACGACATCATCCAGTCTTTCTCTCTGTTGTTGCACAAAGGCTTCAGTCCACAGTTTATCGAAAAAAACAAAGAGAAAATACGGATTGGAGATTTGATGTGATGCTGCCTGCAGTTTGTAGATGGTACAAAGTCAAAGTGGCTAATCAGAACCAAGTCAATCAATGACTTGTTTCACTTACCAGGGAAATAACTTTGTATCAAAACGTTTTTCCCACAGAGTCTCGAGTACATGTCCTGAAAACGAACACATTAAATAGTAGTGACAGTCTGGTGATCCAGATGGCTGACTGTATGGGTAACAAACCTCCTGATGATGACAAACCAACGATAAAAATGTGGACTCCAGTGTTATAACTTTACCTTGAATAATAGTGGAAAAAGCTGACGACATACAATTTTATCAATCAGTCAATGGAAAAAAAGAGATGTAATAACACGTGAAAAAAACTTTTCCAAAAGCTCTTAAATTGCAGCTGCTAAGCGAAACGTTACAGCTTTACATCAGTTCTACAAGCGTACAGACTCCAGTGTGATTTGGCCACCACCTAAATGTGACCTGCATGTGCAAAATAATACGCCGTTGTACAGAAATAAACATGGAGGCCAAGTTGACTTCAGATAAAAGAAAGGGAATGCGTGCAAGCAAATGATAGGGGATCAGGTGTGGAATTTTTTCTTACACAGCGGCTCCCGCTAGCGCATTGTTGTGACGATGTCGCATAAATTTTGACGCGACTGTCCGTTTTTTATAAAAATATGAAGTAGTAGTCCAACAGAGCTCTGCGTGCCAAACAATGCTGACAACAGTGGAACCGGATGTGCACGGAAGCTAGCTATTGAGAAGCATAATCCAGTACGACTACGGGTGTTTATTTGTCCGAAAGCTGAAGCGTTGCTCCCTGCTCCTCCCCCAACTTTAGCAGCTCTCCGCCAGCCAATAGATTTTCAACCGCCCGCTCTGCCTGGCCCTCTCCACACAACGCACTGAAGCCGTCGGTGATGTACGGACAATCTCAACGCTGATAGGCTATCGCGACTCGGCGTCATGCGACTTTCTCGCTTGTTGAAAATATTCAACCTTCCTTCGCTTTGCCGGCACCGCCCCCTTTGTGTCGCTTCGCGCTGCCCGACAGGAAATCACGGCTCTACGCGTCCTTTGCATTGACTTTGTATGTAAACTCACCGCCCCTAACGCTCGCTTCGCTTTTGGTCTGAAGACACCATTAGACATCCACCGAAGAAAACATCAATTCTGTATGGAGCGATGAGGAGACTAGCCTTCCTCAAAATAATTCATTATGTCATTTCATCACATTTTCACTCTTTTATGACGTCATCTCATTGAGCCCTGTTCTCCTGCAATGGTAACATATTTATGTTTAAATATTCTAAACGTCATTACCATTAAAAGCCCACCATGTGTCTATTTTAGAACCTTTTTGCACTGTGAAACAAACTGGAAATTTCGGAATAAAATCACGAGGCTGTTACCTGCTTGGTCCTTCTCTTTAACCTCCCCTCCTCTCTCAGGGTTGGACCTGCCCTTCATGATGATGCCCCACCCTCTGCTGCCCATGGGCCTGCCGCCTGCATCTGTAGCCATGGCGATGTCACAGATGAACCACCTCAACACCATCGCCAACATGGCCGCCGCAGCCCAGCAGATACACACTCATGTACACCGCGCGCCTGTCATCAAGGTAAAACAAACACACACACCTTTTGAAATGACAACCATGGAGGACCCCGGTAAAAGTTCCTCAGTAGGAGTCGAGGAGTACTTTAGGGGTTTCTTTCATGTGTGTGGATACATGTTACCGAAGGCCTGCCATTACTTTGGAGGAATGAATGAGTTAAAAAGTCTTTATGGGTTGAGATTTCCAGTTCATCAGTTCAAGAAGCCTCTTGAATGAGTGAAGCAGCATCTTTAAAACCTAGCAGACAGTTGGCTTTTCTGCATAATACTGTAGCAAAGCCAAATCACTCTGATGTGGCAGACTATATGTCGTCATAAGAGATGGCTGAATTGTCTGAATGTTGGGAGTATGTGCAATATTCATTTTGTTGGCTGCTGTTTATCAAAGAAAAAGAGGATATTGCAATACATAACAGTACCTTACTCCAGCGGTATAGGACACACTTATTTGGTGTATCTCAAATCACAATTCATAGCTGCAAATCTGCATTATTCCACTGGCAAAATAAGATTATTTCTTTGTATATTTTATTTGAAATCACCATATTTCTTGAAGGTTACATCTTAGCTCACATTTTAATTCTTCTTAATTCACTGTATATCTGTATACCCAAGTAAAGTCTTTAGCCGTGTTTCCATCAATGTATTTAATGCGCATTTTGAAGTATCACATTGGAAAAGGTTGATGGAAACAGCAGAGTTTTTACGCTCACTTGAGGTGGGTTTTTACATTTGTCAAAAAAGAGTGAATGCGCTAAATGGGAGATGGAAACACTTTTGCTGATTAAGTTCTATCGTAGCGAACTTGTCGCTATCCGCGTCTTGCTGGATATTCGCGTAACGTGCGGAGACATGGCTGGTAGCAACTTGGCCGCTTGAAATACATTTCAGAGGACCTCTTTCCATTTTTCTAAGATCAATGGTCCTGAGGTCCATGCGACTGGTTTTGTTTGTGGTTTGGAACTCATACGTCTTGTTTACTTTTCTTTACTTTTTTTTACTTTTTCCGCGACATTTCAAAATGCCACTTAAAATTCACCTGACAGTTAGATGGAAACGTGGTTTATGTGGGGAAACGGACTCTGGCCTTACAGGTATTATAAATTGCGAACGTTGTCTCTTCTTCACTCTTCTTCACTGTCCGTGCCGCTGTGCCCATGATGGGAACCATCATGCAGTGCAGCATGCGTGACCGGTGATCCGATTGCCCGCTGATCGGCCCCAGTCACGGCAAATAAAGCTGATCTGATTCCGGTCACCAGCTGATCGCTCCAACATGTTAGCGTCTTCTCTTTAATCAATGTCTGTCACCAGTAACCCATAGTGACTTCACAGGTTGAAGGGTTGTATCGATACTCTTAGTGACCTCCTTCGTTCCTTCTCCCTCTTTCCAGGAGAGGGTGTGCGACAGTCCCTCTCTCTCTCCATCTGTTGACGAGACCAACACTCCTCTGCAGTCGCAGCCCAGCAGCTCGGCCTCCAGCTCGCCTGAAAGACTGGGTATGTACACACAAACACATTTTGATTATCAATTATTCATGTAAGTCAATTTTTAAGAAAAAATGTTATCCAGTGGTTCCCTTAGTCATTTGTAAACCAAACATCTTTAACTTTGGGACTGTTGGTTTGACAAAACACTTGAAGGCTATGTCTATAAAAAGCCAATCAACTGATCGATTAATGGAGAGAAGAGACCGATTAATCGATCTGGAATGAAAATAATAGTTCCAGTCCTGCTACACATACAAAGACAAATATTATAAAAATATAAAAGATAGTGTGGATACTCTCACATGCATACAAATCGTACACACACCTGGACAGACACACAAATCACTGCACTTTAAATGTGTATGTACACAGACCAATTAAACACACATATAAATACACACATGCGGTGAAAACATACACATAAGTACATGTAAAAACACCCATTTAATAAAAGGTCCACGGACTCTTGTACATGCTGTACGCATAATAACCAATAACCAACACACACACACACACACACAAACTCACTGTGCTGTTTCTTTCAACAGGATTGGTGTCAGCTGACGCAGATGTTGCACTGCCCAACCCCGCTGCACCCATCAAGAAAATAACAAAGGACAAAGGTTGGAACACACACACACACACACACACACACACACACACACACACACACAGGTATTCTCATAAATGCACAGGCATGTGAACACTTTTGTCTGTTTACTGTTTGACAACAGAAGACACACATACTTACATGAGGGGGAATATTCCATTACCCACCTTAATCTAAACCCTCACCCATTTCATTTTGACAATTGACAAATTGTCCTCACTTAGTAGGGCTTTCCTCATCTACTGTATTTATTTACACACACACACACACACACACACACACACACACACACACACACGCCAACTGAAAACACACTTGCAGACGAATACACAGACACACATACAAACAGAGAAACAGAAGCGTCAGGATGTTCTGCCCCTCCTATTGATCACCTGTCTCTGAGCCATCAATCAGAAGAATGAGGGAGGGAGAGATAGATAGATGGGGAGAGGGGTGAGCGAGGGAGGCTAAGTGAGGGAGGTATGGCTAAAAGGGGTCAGGAGATCACACACTAAAAGCATGTGGGGCCTGCCTTCCCTCCATCGCACTCGTTTCCTTCTCTGTATTTTACCTTCTCATAACACCTTCTGTTTTCATCTAATCCGTTGCTCTCCTCGTCCGTCCTGTCACCTTTCCCTCCTTCATTTCCACTCCATTCATACTCCTGAAGCGCCACTGCCGACATCAGCAGGAGCAGCAAAAGGGATGCTTCCTTTGAAATCGATAAGGACAATAAATAAATAAATAATATGTTGCTGCTTCTCCAAAGAGCGTGGATCTTAAAGAACAAGGAAAAAAATTTAGCTTCAAAAGTCACTTGCACTTGAATTTGAAAATACAGATTTGGTGTCATGTTGGGATGTGGCTGCCTCACTGACATCACTGTGACACAAAAATAAAGGACAAAACTTTAACAAAGAAAAAGCTACCTAGTGATTTAAAAAAGAATGAAAGTGTGTTTTCACTTGTGGGACGTGACAAGTTTCAGCTGCAACTGTGCATGCAGGGTTAGAAAACAACTACACCACAGCTAAATGCACCTGTTACCAAGTGTGGTAACATTTTAGTACTATTTGAAATCTAGATTTAGCTTTCTTGCATGCTGTTTGGCATGGGCCTAAAAACTTTGATCCACTTTTTATCCATTTAGTAAAATAAGGTACTCTGCAGCAATATTTTGTTTATTGTTTATTGACATCTGCTGCTTGTTCCCCTAAGGGCCCGTGTCCATTGTTTTTTCAATTCATTGCATGTTTTTCCAAGCGGGTAAAAACGCCAGGAGCGTGATGAGGCGCTCAGCGTTTTTTTCTGGTCGCCAAGAGTTGAAAAATTTTCAACTTTGGGAAAAACGCTGCGCTCGTCACTGTCACTTTTTACCCAGCAGTCCAATCACAGTGCAGGAGGGGCGGGACAAACACCACACCGAACACATCCGATCTTAAACGAAACGATTTGCCTACTCGCTGAGGTGTTTCCTCGCCCGCAAAATCTCATGAACCCACATACAGACGTCTGTGCTCTCATGTTTCAGCCTTCTCTTCATGCAGAGCAAAGGCCAGAGCACGTAGGCCTACATACTTTGTGGTGACATTTTTACATTCAGTAAAATTAAGTAGGCTACCCTACTTGCAACACATCGCCTCCACGGAAATTATGTATCATAGCAACCACAGCGTCTCGAAAAAAACCCCACTGCGCCTCCAAAACGCACTCTAGCGCTCCCAGCTAGGTGTTTTCAGAACAGCAGGTGGCGTTTTCACCTGGCAAAAAACGCTTTGGTGGACACGGGCCCTTATGCCTACATTTAATCAAATATGTGACCTGTTTCACAAGCATTGGGAACTAAAAGAAAATGAGACTTTCTTCTATACAGCAGGAGTTTTCCAAGTCTGAGACTGTGGGCGTCACGTCAGACAAATTTTGGGAAAAGGTGCCCCCTCGCCCCCTTTAGTTTCACTCAATTCCTGGATGCCTATGGGATCATGATCATGATTATGTTATTTTGTCCTATAGATACTCAACAATTGAGCCAAGAAAGCCTAATATTGCTGTTTGACGTAACTTCAGACTACGCCAAATATATAAAGGTCTGTCCTGAGGTATTATAGTTTTTGACTGATAAAGTGGGGAAAAGTTCCCTGAAACTCTCTTTAACCAAATCACCTACATGTAGAGTATTTTATGTGATCTCCTTTTGATTACTAATTACACTTCCATTCACTGTGCCTCCCTTGAAACAGTTTGGAGCCCCCCTGGGGAGACCAGCATCCCACTTTCAAACCCTCTGTTCATCAGCAGTTTCACAAACGTCGACCGCTTATCGTTGCTAATCAGATACTTTGAGCACAATGGAACTTTGAGGATCAGACGGTTTAGTGATCTTTTCCACATTTATTTGAGGTTTTCCATCACATCTAGATAGAGGTTTTAATAAATCAGATGTATACAGGAATGTTTAAAAATCTGATTACTCCAAATTATTATTACTAAAAACATAGTTGGGAAAAGATCTAAAAAAGCAAACAAATGCAGGTCATGTTAATAACTTGCATCATCATACTGACAAGTTAAGGCTCTTGAAATATTTAAATAATAGAAACATCAAGGTAGATAGCTTTGAGCCAAATATCGCCTTTTAACTCAGATATATGCAGACGTGTCAGGTCACCTCATAAACGTGGACGTGTTCCCCAACTTTGAGAAATTTAAAGTAGGCTGTGTGAATCGATCCAAACAGACAGTTGTGACTTGTGTTTATGTAGCCTGGACATAGCAACTGGCGGTCCAGAGAGCTGAGGCACACTGGGAAGTCTGGACTTTGACACTGTTACAGAAGACAGTGAACACTGAGTGAGTTATATACAACAAAGTACTACAGTTAATGAGTATTAGTACATCGTGTTGGTGTAACAAGGTGTACCAAGACTTTTCGGCACTCAAAGAGGTCACCGCCTCTGCGATTGTCTTCTTAAAATTTAAAAGACACTGAATTTAAATAGTTGTGGGCTGTTAATTTAAAATATTAAAATACTTGCTGGTATTTAAGTCCTATCGATAACTAGGAAACTTTTAAAAGCCCCTCAGACACAGAAAGTGTTTACTGCCCGTCTCAGGGGGAAATAGCAGACAACAAAATGTTCTCTGTGGCCTCCCTCCATCTGGAAGGTATATTGGAGCAATTACTGTAGCAGAATGACATAATAAACTAAACCTGTGTTTGTGATAGAAAATGACCTTCCTGTGTCACATCCTCGGCCCGTTTCAGTGTGCCGTTTTCTACAAGTAGCCGAGTGTCAGCAGATTGTGTTGATGCCCCGTTAGTCACGCTTTTGATTAATTCAAATGTGTGACCATTGGAAGCATCCAACGTTAATCAAATGTTGAGCTTCACGTTTTGGTGATTGGTATGAATTTGAAACATGAAACTCTGATTAATGAGGATTAATCGTCGAGTCACAAACACTCTGCCTGTTGTAAAGGAACGATGAGCTGAGACAGACAGTGAGGAAGTTACTGTGTAACTCGGTAACTTGGTTAAATAGGATGCAGTGGCTTCCCCCCTCTGCTCTTTTTCAAAATAAAAGCACTTGATTGACCTACAATGAAACATCACTGACACCAAAACCAGTGTCTGTTCATCCTCTTCTCTCCCCCCTCTAAATTGCCCGTCTTTCTTTTTTTAATATTTTCCCTCCCTTCTCTCTTTCTGTATTCTCCTCCTCCATTTTAATTTTTACCTTATATTCTCCCCTCTCCACCGCGTTATCTTCTACTGTCCTTACGGTGCTCACTAGCAGTAGGACGATGCACTTAGCTCACGAAGACAACATAATATGTGAACACTATTTTTAAGACATATTTAATGACAAAATATGACCGGAAAAGTTGTCTTTTATTCAACTGAAAGTTACAAAATGCAAAACAATGCAGATGGATTTTTTTTAAATGTTGCCTACATTTTATTTGTGTCGTGTCGCCGTTTTATTGTTTCTCTGAGTACCGAAAATGCTGCCACACAAACAATTGTCATGTTTTCATTTCGCGAGATCTCGTCACATCCTAGTGCTCACCCTTCAACCCCTTTTGTACTTCTTTCTCCATCTCTTACCACTTTTTCTTTTGGCCAAAAGTGACATTTCATCGTCACAATGGGAAGAAATGTCTGAAAAGCTTTTTTTAGCACATACAGAGAAAGAGCAACAGGGAATGGTGAGATGTTGAAAAAGTAGAAAATGGCAGAAAGACAGGAGAGGAACATATGGAAAACAGGAAATAAATCATTATGGAAGCATTAAAGCATAGAAAGATGTAGATAGATAAAACTGACCAGACTTTAAGAAAAAGAAGGAAAGACATCGTTTTTGAAAACTGAGGAATTTATTAGGGATAAATTAAGAAAAGAAAGTCAGTAATGTACAGGAAAGAATCAAAAAAGAACACTGAGATGGGCACAGGAAAGACGAGGTGGGAAGAAAATGACAATGAGTGACGGAGAAAGCAGAGGATTGGAAAGATGAAGACGAGGGAAAAACAAGTGTGGAAGTGGAGATGTGGAAGGTGATGAAGAAAAATATGAGAGGAAAGGTAGAGTGTAAAAGAGATGGATGGATGGATGGATGGATGGATGAAGTGGCAGATAGGGGATAGAGAAGGTGTGTGTGTGTGTGTGTGTGTGTGTGTGTGTGTGTGTGAGTGAGTGAGTGAGTTAGAGTGCATCTTAATCAGCGTTAATTTCACAGCAGAGTTAACCCAGTTGTCAGTGTGTTAGGCATTAAGGGCTGATCAGACACTGTGACGCACTCGCAATGAACACACACACACACACACACACACACACACACACACAGAAAGGATGTCTTTAATCCTTGCCAATTAGTACCACACATGATTGTCTGAATACTAACGACCTGTGTGTGTGTGTGTGTGTAATTGATTTCTCTGATGCTGCTTCGTTGCCTTTTCTACCTTAGTAAGCATCGACATTTCATAAACTTCAGTAGAAGCTCGTGACAATGTGTCGCTGACAGAAACCTGCAAACACATTTATTTTTTTAGTAACTAAAAGAAACGCACTGGTATTTTAGGAATTTAACTTTTTAAAGCAGCACACTGACTATAAAAAGAATAGTTAAAATGCACTTATTCGCTTACTGAAAACACTGTATTAGGTGGATTTTATGCTAAGCTAAGCTAACTTTGATGCACTAAACTTTTTGCAGCTGAATTTCTTTAAATTTTTTTGGGAAACTTTTAATCCGGGTTTTCAGTTCATGGACCCCTTCAATAGTTCAGTAGTAATAATGATTTTAATAGCAATAATTTATATTTGTACAGCACTTTTCATACATCCAAATTACAAAATGTCTTACGAGGCAACATGAAACAAAAATGTAAAAAATTATGGAACCATAAAGTAATGTTGTCAAAAGAAAAGTTTATTGTTAAAACTGAATGTGTCAATGACAAGAAAATAATAAACATTAAAAACTCTTGTGCTCATTTTGTCATTAAATAAAAATGTTTGACGCTCATGACAAACTGAACAGATTCAAAAATAAAAACAAAACAATGTGAACCAATATACGGAAAAATAAACTCAAGTCAAATTTGATTTTAAAAAGAAGAGGCTGAGTACTTAAAATACTTTTGTTGATTTTTCCTCACAGAAGAGTGTTCGCTGGGACAAGCCCTGCCCCCTGGTTTCCCTGCTCCGTTCCTATTCGCTGACGGCCTGTCGTCAGTGGAGACCCTGCTCACCAACATACAGGTATGATCCCCTTTCTAAAAACTGTTAAGTGTTAAGTATTGATGGCATCATCATCATAAAAATATGAAAAATGATCCCTGTTGGAAATATGTGACAAGCAGCATTAAAAATAAGACTAGAAAGAGCTAAAATGTTTAAGGATGTTACGTGAAAATTTGTGCAAAAGTTGAAGTGCAAAATAAGCAGTATATCTTGAAGGATTATGGAAAATATAAGCTTTGATAGTTTATAGTGTTTATATTAATACCATGTTACAGTTTATTTAGTTAAACTAGTGCTATAGAAGGAGAAGGAGCAATTTATAACCATTACTCAATTGGCATATTACTCCAAGCAATCAATTGGACAAAAGCACAACTGTGCAGGTAATACCAGTAAATCCCTTTCTAATGATTTGTTTTGTGGTATGAAAATTATCATGTTTTTATTTGACTGCAGGGCTCCCATCATATCCATTACTAGAGTAAAAGATGCAGCATTTTAAACAGCCAATATTAAACCCGGAAACTTCAACAGAAAATAATGAGGAGCAGCTGTGAATTACACAATGTGGCTCAAATTACCAACATCTACATATTGTCAAAAATGTCTATAACCAGACTTCTTCCAAAACCCCCTCATGTCTCAGGGCCTGCTGAAGGTGGCGGTGGAGAACGCCCGGGTGCAGGACAAACAGATCCAGGCGGAGAAACGAGAGCTGAAGATGGAGCTCTACAGAGAAAGAGAGATGAGGGAGAGTCTGGAACGACAGCTCACCTCCGAACTACAGAGCAGAGGTCTGACTAACACATAAACAGACAGTTTACATGCTTTGTCAATGACGACACCGGAACAAATCCATTATGTTACAGCCAGGGGGGCTGAAAATAACACCAGAACATAAAGCACTGATAGAAAAGGCTGGAAGAGAAAGAAGATAATTTTTCTTGGGTAAATGGTAAATGGTCTGTACTCATATTGCGCCTTTCTAGTCTTCTGACCACTCAAAGTGCTTTAACACTACGTCGCATTCACCCCACATTCATGCGCCGACGGCAGAGGCTAAGGCGCCAATTGCACATCAGAAACAGATATTAACATTCACACAGTCATCAGGAGCAATTTGGGGTTCAGTATCTTGCCCAAGGGCACTTTGGAGGAGTCGACCTTCCAATTAGTGTGCAACCCGCTTTATCCCCTCGGCCACAGCCGTAGAAACTTGTTTTTGCTGTGACTGTGTAATTTACGGTGCACTCTGGGAAATGTAGGAACTTCAAACCGACAAGTAGAAGTACTTAAGGCAGGTTAACTGAACATGGGCTCAAGCAAAAAATAAACACAAAATGACTCTTTGGGACAGTGAACAGTAACGTCATACAGGAGAAGACATTTTTTTTTTCTCATGTCTCTTCCTCATCTTCCACTCTCAGCCTCCATCCAGAAGCGCCTGAAGAAGGAGAAGAAGGCCAAGAGGAAGCTGCAGGAAGCGCTGGAGTTTGAGTCGAAAAGGAGGGAGAGAGTGGAGGACGCTCTGAAACACTCGTCCTCGTCCTCTCCTGAGCCGCTGCACGTCGCCAACAACACCAAGAACGGTACAACTGTTGATTTATTTCAGGGTTGCGGTCTTTTGTCTCCCATTTTAGCTTTTTATCTTACAGACCAATGTTGTTACAAGTGTCTTTCCAATACCCTTATGGCCCTTTCAGATGGTTTAGCGCAAAAGTACAACTATTTTTAACTTTGACCACAGCGTGTGCGCAAGGTCGCGGAGCAGTGCGCTGTGCTGCACTTGCGTTTTGCTCGACACAGCAACAAACTGACATGGCGTGGCGCAAGCCGTTGAAAATAATGGGTTTCACAGCGCAGTAGTTGCAGTCTGTCTGAAAGGCCCATTACTTGTTTTTCTTCTTTCTTGGTTTCATTGTTTCAGCTTTGGCTTATTTGCGCTAATCTCTATTTCTTATTCTTTCATTCTTACTTCTCTTGAATGAAACTTTTGGTTCTTTGTTTTATTCATAAACTGTACTGTAACCATGACGTCACCCGTTGGTTTGCGGACTACAGCTTTGCAGCCTCGAGTTTCGCATTTTGGACGTCGCAATCTTGGTTGTTTGGAACCATAGGTGACCGGATGTGACCATATTTAGAGGTTGGCGCTAGCTAACTTGGTACTCATTCACCTTAACTGTGATATTAACTGGGATGCTAATTTTGACTAGCGAAAACAGACTTACTACAAAAAAAATTAACAACTGACTCCTAATAAGCTTTTTCAACTGCACTGGTCAAATATACACAGTGTAGTGGATACAAGTCTCTCTAACCTGATTGACAGGACTCCGTGGTAGCAACTTCTTAATTACAAGATAGCCTATCCTTTGCTTTATCATCTATTTTCCTCTAAATGGGAACATAATTTACTAAATGAACACTTATTTCTCCGTCTGTGGTATGATTTTCCAGCCTTGTGTTTACCTAAACCAACACTTGGTGTATATGAGCTGTTGTTGACTGAAGCTCTTAAAACATTTGCACATTGACATCACAGTATTGGACTTCCATATTGAATTGAATCCAAACTGATCACAAGCTTTGTTCACACAAGGACAAAAGTATAAAGCTAAAATGACTGAGTAATTAATAATGAAAATAATAAAAAAACATTTTGATAATGTTTGTCTTATACAAGACTAAATTGAATACTTTACAAATTTGGACTGTTGGCAAACTGAAGATGCTATATTCTGCCACAACAATTCATTGAGAGAATAATCGGCAGATTAAGCTATTAAAAAAAATCATTAGTTGCAGCTCTGCAAAAATACAATCATATTAAAACCACTGTTCAGCGAGGATGATGTTACTTATATTTTGGGTGGCGTATCACTATAAGGAATCTTATCAATATCTTTCGGTAACTAATAGAAATTGCAACAACAACAACCTTGTGTTTTCCAAAACAACTCTCTGGCACAGTATTGAGTTTGTTGTCAGGAAGCAGCCAAATGTTTTGTTTTTTCTAATATCAAAAAATATTTTACAGGGGAGTTGAAGTGCTTTGACAATTAACATCAAGAGAAAGAAAAACAAAATAACATCCAAAAATATAATTCTCTGGACAAATGGTTGTGTTTGTGACTCGGCTTTGTTTGTACACCCAGTTTGTTTTTGACCTGCACACAGTTACAAGGTGCTGTTTGGTTTTTATTGGCCGACCCACTGAGACTCTGTCTTGTCTTTGTGTTTCACACCAGACGCTGCTGTAGCCGAGGATAAACCTGAACTTAATGGAAACCAGCAAGACAACAGCGCTGTACAAGGTACCTGAACACACAAACAATAAAAAAAAAAAAAAATATCATAAAACACACACAGGCACACACGCATGCAGATTCATGCTGATACACACACATATTAACAGATATCACCTTGTACACAAGTGTGTTCAAAGGCAGACTTACAAGGTTTTACAGACACACACACACACACACACACACACACATGGTAAGCACATGTGTGTGTTGGGGCCCAGGCTAGATTAGTGGAGACATTAAGCAGACACAGAGACACTGTGGCCTCCCTTTGATGTAAACCATATCAGACACACGTGTGTTTGTGTGGAAATACATCACTGAGCTCATGTCTGTGTATAAGTGTGTCAACGTTTTTGTTTTGTTTGTTTTGTTTTAAGGTCGTGTATTTGTGCTGAGGACAGGTTTGAATTGTAGACCCGGAGGGTTTGGACAGGGACATGTTTAGCAAAGTGAGAGCATTGTTAGAAATTTACATTACATTTTAAGAAGGTGAGGGACATTTGAGGATTCTTTTTATAAAAAAATGAGGACACTTTGTAATATAAATAAAGTTATTATTACTTTATGGAAAGTATGGACCATTTTTGGAAAACGAAGTGGCGGACATTTTGGAGAAATAGGACATTCTGAATATTGAGGACTTTTTTTTTTTTTTAAATGAGGACATGCTGTGGAAAGCGAGGACAGTTTGAAAACCAAGCGCACTTTTGGAAATTTAGTAAATATTTGCAACGTTGGGACACTTTGAAAAGTCTCTTAATTTTTAAAAGATGAGAGGGGATATTTTAGAAAGCAAAGACATGTCTGGCCTTCCTCAAAAGACTGTTTGAGGGTTAAGACTCAGAATTAGCTTTAGGTTAGGGTTATGGACTTGGGAATACATTATGCCAATGAGGGTCCTCACAAGTACAGTACCGACACGTGCGTGTGTGTGTGTGTTAGTATGCATGTGTCGTCCTCTTTCCACCAGCTGTGCTCAGTCCTCCCTGACATTGAAAACCTTCACTTGAAACTCTGCATGTGTATAAATGAATATCTACAGGCACACACACACACACACATTCTCGAGGTGTGTGTGTGTGTGTGCAAGCTTTACCTGTAGTTGTGTATTTCAGTGTGTGGGTTTGATCCACACTCTGGTGAGACAGGGAACTCTAATTAGCTCTCTCTCCTCTTTAGACCTCTTTTAGATCCCCTCTCTTCTGCAAGCCAAGCAGTCCGACAAACACACACACACAGACCCACCTGATTTCATTAATGTTGATTGGCCCGGTAGGACCCCTTTGCTGCCTTGCTCACACACACACATTGACAAACACACACTCATCCCTCCTGCCATAAAAGCATTTTGCACCTACAGTGGTTTACTTGTGGGTTACACACACACATACACACCTCTCCCTTGCCTCTCTCACCTTCTCAAACTCTTAATTAACGAGTGAGGAGAAAACTGCTGAATACAAAGAAAGACATCGCATTACAATCAGAAAGAGAGGGAGAGAAAGAAGGGAGAGTGAGAGAGGGTTTAAGGAGAGAAGAGGTAAGATCGGTTTAAAAACCGTCCAAACTAATTGGCCGTGCAAAATATAGAGAGGGATGGAGGAGGAAAGGTGAGGAAGAAGAGAGGGCAAAGGCGATGAGGAGTTAAACAGTAGGATGGATTTTGGGGGGGGGGGGGGGACAATCCAAGGGAATTGAGTAGAAATGATAGGGTGGAGTAGGATGAGGAGGACAAGAGTTGAAGAAATGGATGGATGAAAGAGGGAGCAGCATTAGAAAGCAAGAAAAGAAATAGAATGAGGAGAGAAGGAAAAACAAGCGGAGGACAGGAAGGATGACGAGGGGGGACAGGGAAGACAATAAGGTAATGATAAAAGAGGAGGAGGGGGGAATGGAGGAGAAAGAGGGAGGGTGTGAGGAGAGGTGGAAAGAGGAATGAAAAGGATGAGAGGGTGGATGGACAGGGAGACACGAATAGAAAAATGGAAAGTGAGAAGTAAGTTGGGGAAGAAGAACAGGTGGAGGTGGGAAAGATGGGAGGAGACAGAAGGGAAGGGGATATTAGAAGAAAGGAGAGGGATTAAAGATGGAAAGGGAGAGGTGACAAAAAAGGAATATGATTAGAAAAAAGGGAAAATACAATAAAATGGATGAGGTGAGGACAGCGGAACAGGAAAGGGGTGGAGAAGAAGTGGATAGAAAAGGAAAGTATGTAAGTAGGGGAAGGATGAACAGGTGGAGGAGAAGAAAAGGGGAGATAAGAGGAGGAGGGGAACAAGAGGAAGAGAAGACTGCACAAAAGAAGAAGGAAGAGAAGATGAGGAGAGAAAAGGAAAAGGGGGTGTGAAAACTAAAAATGGGGAGGGGGAAAAGCAGATGGGGAGAAAGGAGAAGAGATAGGGGAAGGAAAGAAATAAAGGATGAAAGATGGAATAGTCAGGACAAAAAAAGAGAAGAATTACCAAGAAGAAAAAGCGTCAAAAGGAAAGAAAAGGAGGAGAAAGAGAGGAGTGAAGAGGTATAAATAGAATGGGGGGGGGGGGGGGGGG
>NC_060161.1:25960603-25987609 GCF_021292245.1 Micropterus dolomieu | reverse complement strand
GGGGGGGGGGAAAGAAGGTAAAAGAAGAATGAAATGGATGAGGAGGAAAGGGGAGAAAGAATTAACAGCAGAAAAATGGTAAGGAAAAAAGGGATGTATGGGACGGGAGGCGAGGAGGAAAAGGAGGACAGGGGAAAGGGGGAGGAGTGAGCAGATTCCTCAGGAGGTAGAGTTTGAAAAATGTGACCTTGTTCCGAGACCTGGTGACATTTTCCTCCACCCAGCTGATAGACTTTTAACAAGGCAGGTCAGCGTCATTTTTAACCAGGACAGGCAACACACACACACACACACACACACACACACACAGAGGAGGGGGAAACAGGTTGCCAGGTCAGAAAAGGTAAAGTAGGAGAAGAAAACAGGAAACATGAGCACAAACAATAAAATGATTAAATAAAAAAATAAATAAATGTGTGTCACTTCCACTCTACAGGCTATTCTAACTCCACATTTGGTCTGAGGTGAATTCACACTTAAAGAAACTGACAAATGAATGTACTGGAAGAGGTGCCCTGCTTTTTAAGCGTAGTGCTGTTGGACACTTACTGTCCCTAAAGGCAATGCACAAAAGGAAATGAAGGAGTTACTCACAGATTGAAAAACTTTAAATCGACTGGACGGCGGTGAGGGAAACTGCAGGAACATCTTGGAAAACTGGAATACAAAAAAAAAAAAAAAATTAATTATCATTAATTGTCTTTCAGTGGAATCATGTTGTGATTTAATCTTTTTGCTTTATCATATCAAGCAAACTAGAATAAATAAAATGAGATTGTGAAGCGTTACACGTGTTTTTGACTGCTGTACCTCGTGATGCCCAACATCCAACATTGTTTTTTATTTTAGATTTAACTTTATTCACATTGCCTATCTGGAAACAATGTACGTGTCTATGTGAACTTTAAAAAACTTGACACTGTTACAGATTTACTGACATCAGTTGGTGTATGTCTTGTTTTATTTCATGTCAAGTACCTTAATCATACTGGAATTTAACCGGACTGATGCTGAATTTGTGAGGTAATAATGATATTGACGTGTGGGTGTAAAAAAAAAAAAAACGTCTGATAACGTTTTTTAACAAACATAAATAATTAATCTTGGATTTCACTCTACTTGTTTGTGGTCTCATAGACAAACAATGAAATACCCCCTTTCTAAATTAACTGGCAACTATTCTCTTATAAATCCATTAATCAATTAAATTCACGCATCCTCTGCTCGCAGTTTCTCCAGGATTCACTGCTTCTCCTTATTTCCAGTACATCTGTAAACCTAATATATTTTTTGGTCTGTCTGTCAGACAAAACAAGACACCTGAAGACGTCAGCTTGAACTCTTCTTGAAGTCTTTTATTTTATTTTTTTTACTATTTTCTGATAAATGTACTGATGCAAATAACCGTTAGTTGCAGCTTTATTTTAAAGTAGGGCTGCAACTGACAATTATTGTCATTGTCAATTAATCTGTGGATTAGTTTAATTAATCGATTAGTTGTTTGGTCTATAAAATATCAGAAAGTGGTGAAAGATCAGTGTTTCCCAAAGCCCATGATGACGTCCTCAAAAGGTCAAGTTTTGTCCACAACCCAAAGAATTTCAGTTTACCGTCAGAGGAGTAAAAATTAAAAACAGAAGATTTCCAGAAGCTGAAATCAGAAATTTTATCTATTTTTTTTCAGTATAATTTTCTCAGACCTATTAATCGATTATCAATATAGTTGCAGATTAATTAGTTGACAACTAATTGATTAATTGTTGCAGCTCTATTTTTTTTTTTAAGGCATGCTGAAACCATAAACATGGCGGAAAACATACCATACTGTGCGACTGCTCTGGTTTGAACAGAATTACCATTTTTACTTGAACTGAAACAATTTGTTAATTAATTGAATATTCAAATACATACATACATTTGCATCAATTTTCTCTGGTTCGAGCTTCTCAGATGTGATTATTTGCTTTTATATTGTTGTAAATTGAACATATTGATTTTAGAATGCAGGTCTGACAGAATAAGATATTTAAATATATACTTGGGCATTTTTTTCTCTCCAATTTTATGGCATTTTATAGATCAATTATTTATTATTAATCAAAAGAAATTACATCAGGGAGAAAGGTGGCATGCCAAAACAATAATCCAGCCACAGAAAACGTCTAAACAGCCTTCGACCGCGATGACATTAAATTATTAAGTTACAGATTCAAGTTTTCAGGATCAAAGCTGCAACTTTTTTAAGTTGCAGGACAATTTTTAAGCACCGGGCCAAACCTGCTGCCTAAAGGAGAAAAAGAAAGGACAGGAGAGGACAGAGAGAAGAATGGGTCGGGATAAAAATAATATGAGTGTAACAGATAGAGGACAGGAGGGAGCAGAGGGGAGGTGAGGAGGAGGAGGGGGATGCATGTAGAATAGAGGGATGAAAGAGGAGGAGAGCAGGGGGTTTGAGTGGATCGTGGAGTGATAAAAATAGGGAAGGGCAGGAGATGAGAGGGATGAAAAGGAGGGAAGGCAGGGAATATGAAGGAGGAAACGAGAGGCGAGTGCAAGATGAAAGAGAAAATTTAAGAAAGTTTTTTTTTTTTCCATTCACAGAGACCTCGAACATGTTTCATATCCTTAAAAAAACAAAGAATGATGAATAGAGGACAAAATGAGAGGGCAAGATGATGACAAAGAGCAGAGGAAAGATAAGTTTAAAAAAAAAAGTAGAGGAGGGCAAGAGAAAGAGGAGTGCAGGATGGAAAGTGGAGGGAGGGCAGGTTTATGGTTGCTGTTATGCAGAAATGTAAACACTTTGCAACGTTTGCAGAAAACAATGACACCGCAGGGAGAGGAAGGTGTGCATGTGTGTGTGTTTCTGTCTGTTATATGCATGTGTGTGTGTGTGTGGGTGCAGCAACAGCACTACGGGGAGCGGAAGGAGAACGACGGAGGTGAAATGAGAGAGAGAGAGAGGGGGAGATGGAGAGCCGACCCTGGCAAAATTGGAGATATGAGATTTCTATCATAAACGGATGCTGCATAAAGGGAGAACAAGATGCAACACATTCAGCTAAAATAGGGTCCTGTTTTAATAATCTTGATAAAAGTATAAAGTTCCTATACAAATTAGATTTGCACCGTTTTAATAATGCACTTAAAGCTGCACCAGAGATTGTGGAGTTGGAAGCAACAAGAGGTGATGGTTAGAAACCACACTTCTTACAGTGTAGCTGGGTGATGAGTTGAGTTTGAGGCCTCTAGTTTGAGATTAGGGCTGCTCGATTATTGCAGAAATCATGTCAGGATTATTTTGCACAATTTAACATGATTACTCACTGACTTTGGAAACATTATGCATTTATTGATATTTTAAAAGAAAAACTTTTTAAACAGTGGATTTCCTTCAACTTAAACAAAAAAAAGGCTAATAATAATAGTAAATTTATATTTATTATATAAATAAATGCAATGACCCCTAAAATGGGTGATTTATAACAGGACAAAATTAGGGGATCACTGCTGAATATAATGCAGCTTTATCAATTTATCTCAATTATCTTGTTTTGTCGCAAAATTGTAACTGAGAATGAAATTTGATCAGCTAGTTTGAGGTGTTTAATTTTACAGCAGTAGCCGATTCCAGCCATAAACTGTGGCTCCAGCCCTCAGACTGGTGAGTACAATGTCCCGCCCGCAGTACTAGCTGATTGGTTACAAGTCACGAGTAATAGACTATCAACACTGACTATTGTGCAGAAGTAGCCAATAGAACGAGCCATCACACCGCAGCCCCTCCCCTCTTCTCTCAGCAGAGCTCCGCATGCACGCACACACACACGGAGCGAAGTGAGCGGAGCTAGCGGAGTGTAGCTTACACAAGTTGACCATACTATAAGTAAGTGCAGCAAAACCAGCAGTACTAGTAAAAGGCTGATACTGCATCAGTACAACAAGCAGGAACGTGCACAGAGCGATATTTAATCTGCTCACATCATCCACCGCAGCTGTGTTTTGGTTTTACACAAGCACATGTGCTAGCTCGGCTAATATCTAGTTTGTCATAAACAAGGTAAAATGAAATCTCTGTCATGTAGCCTGTTCAGCTGAGATGCTACATACCTTAAAATTTATCCTTGTAAACTCAGCTGCTTGTTGAGAGAAACCAGGTCCTCTTTACAGCAACAGCAGAGGGAGGAGGAGGACTGCCACGGACTGCTGTCTTCAAAATAAACTGTATTTTGATGTCAGGAATATAGTTTATTTAACATGCTCCATTTGTTTCCAATCAGATACTGATTTTATATAGTGACTTTGCTGCTGTAAACTTCACTTTTGTTGCTGCTCTGAAAACAGTTATAATAAAATATTAAAATTTGATTACTGTTGAATTTATTCTTTAAATAAAATTAATTAAAATAATATTTTAAAGGCAATTATTAAGTAATGAAACCCAATAAAAGTACAGATAAGGAACAGATCAAATAAATAGTATCAATGAATGTATCAATAAAATCCTAACAATATATATAAAATAAATACAATATAAATGGCAGCCAGTAAAAACAAAGTTTATGATAATTTATCACTCATAGTTAACAAGTCCATCTCAATTCATTTAATTTACTATTTATAAAGATTAAACATGACGATTAACTTTAATCTTATTTTCAAAAAAGTTTTAGTTTGTGTTAATCTAAATTTTGACACCAAGATTAAAAATTTCAAAGCAAATGTATATCGCTTCGAAATATTGGTCATCGGTAGGGCTGGGTATCGAGTTCAATACTTTTTAGGCACCGACCGAATTGCCTCAATACCGTGGAGTATCAAAAAATGTCTTTTGTCAAATTTCGATACCTAAAGGTTCTTGTTAACGTCAATGAGCCAATAAGCATGCAGCATGCTTGATGTGCCCAAATCTAAAAGTGATTGTAATTGGCTGTGGTGATGTAAACACTAGTTCACGCCGGTTACGCACAGAGACGTGGCTCGTGGAGAAAATCAAAAGCATGGCTACATTGCACCAGGCTTGATGCAACCGTGCGCGATGCAATATTTGTGACGCAAGATAATTGTGGCCAAGAGCAGCGATGCGACAACCCTGGTGAAGCCCTTCACTGTGCATTGAATAAACTTAAGAGCAGAAAGTTGCTCCGTCTTTGACTGCAACAAGACAGAGCCGGTGCAGTCATCGTCTCAGCGCTCTACTGCCACCGAGCTTGCTTCAACACGCCCACCATACGAGCAGTGTTGGGCAGTAGCGGCGCTACTAGTTTAATTAGCTTATTTTTATTTTAACACCATAATTTTGTCAGATTGCACATTGCTGCAGCTCCTCTCTTACATGTGTGTTGACCGCAGCATTTTAGCTACCGAGTGAAGCATCTCACTTCTATTCTCCTTTGTTTGGAGTTGCACTTTTAATATACAGTCTACGAGTTGCACATGTGCAGTTCTTAGTTTAAGGACTACTAGCCAATCAGAAGCAGAGTAGGGCGGGTCCTGACAAGCAAGTTACTAATGATGAAATGATTACCGGTTTAACGGTAAACCATTGTAAAATTCCCGACGGTTATTATTACTGTACACATTTTAATTACCATTATAACCGGGTACGGTTAACCGCGCTATTATAATCTCACGGCAAACACTGTCCAGCGTCTCCCAGAAGCAGGTGCGCATGCGCAGAATGCAACGTGGGTTTGTTTGGGTCAATGACAACACGGCAGAAGACAACGCTGCGCAGTCACTCTGAAGTCCGGTCGTATTTTAGTTTTTATGAGAGTGCTGAGGGAAACTTGATTTAAGAACCTTACAGTGAACACAGGGTGAGTTTTAGCTTTGGTTTGTCTGTCTGACTTGCTAACAGCGTGTAAACTGAAGCTCTCAGTGTTGCTGCTCTTGTAAAAACGCTACACGTTGTTCTGTTGCTGTGTGCGTCGGCAGAGTCTATTTGTCCACTGCACATGATAACACGTTATGCAGTTTAGTCAACCAACCAGCATATCTAGAAACGCTACAGACTTAGTATTTACGTCAGTTGTTGCAGTTACTATCACTGTCTTCAAGACTTGTTTTCATGTAATTGTCCACGGGGTCATTGTATTACCTATATAATATAAAATATAAACTCTTAAAAATGCACACTGATGATTTTCAATTGTTTACAAAAGGTATCTGCTGTTATTCTATTTATAACAAAATGGCAATTGTATTTGTAGTTTTAAATATAAAACTTGTTGAAATGGTTTCAGTGTGTTTATCAGTACATTTTAATCTTTTTTGGCACATTTTTACAATACCGTGATAATTTTGGTCACTATAATCGTGATATGAAATTTTCATACAGTTTCATCCCTACAAGTAACCATGGCTATAGTTCAGCTGTACAAGTTCCCAACCTAGACTGGAGATCTTTCATGCGCAACGTCCTAACTGTGCCCTGTCTCGACATCACATTATTAATAACCGACAGCCTGAATGGTATCTAACATTTGGTAGAGAGGGTGGGGATGAGGGGAAGCAGCAGGCAGGCGTCTTGTCACTGTGTGTGCTGCAGCTCAGCGTGTTCCACAACAGCGACAGGCGAGCATTATGATGCGTGTTACTTAGTGACGCACATAGGTTAAGTAAAGGCTGGACTACAAGATTTCAGGCAGTTTAGAGCAGTGTTTTCTGTGGGATATGGGAACTCCCTTTGAGGTGGACCTATTACATGCACATAAGATATATAACTTGATAAAGGAAAAAAGCCAAAAGCATAATATCACCTCTATCAGCTCCTCCAATATTTGCCAATTCTATGATAGTAAATTAAATATCTTAGGGTTTTGGACTGTTGGTCGGAGAAAAAAAACAACACATTTAAAAATGTCAACTATAAAGTCCACTATGTCAACTCTAACATGACTATTGATCCCTTAATCGAAGAAATTGGCTGTTTAATCGATAAAGAAAATAACTGTTAATTGCAGCCGTAGTTCGCTACAACCATTTAATGTAATGTAAATAAAATTTTTCCTTTGTTACTGATTCATTTTTTACATATTTCTTTTTCTCAGAATCCCGGGCGTTTCTGAAGACCCCCATGATGTTCTAGAAAGAAGGACTCCCCCTCCAGAAACCCCCACCTCCTCCCCCCTCCTGCACAGAAGAACTCCACCAGCCCGTTTCCACAGCTGTAGCCTGGATCACCACTGCAACGACCTCCCCAGGCGGGACCCTATCTTTGCTACGCGCAAACTTTTTTTGATGTTGCTATAAAGCGATGAGACTACTAGGAGACACACACCCCTGATCTGGACTCGCTGGGGGTCGTCTCGCTATTTCTTTCTTCTTTTTGGGACAAACTTCACTCCTGTCATTCCTCTTTTTCTCTCCCTGCATCAGGACTTCTCTCATCCCTCATTTGTTTGGAAAACTGAAAAAAAAATTTAAAAAATCATTCCAGCTCTCAGATTTGGACAGACGTCGTCACAAATAGGTTGGACATCGTGTGGAAAAATAACACCAAGGATCAATTCAAGACTTTTTAAATGGTCCAAGTGTTTGATTGTTGCAGACAAGAAACAAATGGATGGATGAAAAAAATAATGACGAAATGTTTTTCTTTACATTCCCCTAAAGAAATATTGAAAACAAAAGATTCAAACCCCTAACTTCAACGTCAACCTCATTGGCTGGCTCTCTCAGCACCCTCTGATTGGACGGTTATCAGCTAATTGGAGGAAGAGGGGGTTTTGGAAAAAGAAGGGGAAAAAAAACTGAAGCAAGGAAGGAGGAGGAAAACAAACTTGGGAGGCTATTTCTGTCTCTCTGTTTCATTGAGTTTTGTTTTCTGTACAGGGACTGAAAAAACATGCATGGGAAAACATTTCTTATGTTGTCATTTGGCTTATTTTATCCTCCGTACACTCTTAACTCCAGACAACTCTTGTTCTCCGTTATACTCTCTTTTCTTCATTCCTTTATTTTCTTCCTCTTTCCTATGAATCAGCTCCTCTTCCTCTTCTGTCGCTACTTCTTTATTTGCTTTACATTACTCTAAAATTGTTGGATGCAGCTTTTCAATGTATGAAGTATTTTCTATCACCCTTAACCTGTGAAATCAGTTTCTCAAATGATGCAAAAGTTACAAAAAAACAAACAAAAAACAGCAAACCCTTTTTTTGTATTACAATGGAGTGATTTTTAGACACGATATTATATCCTAAAAAAAAAAAAAAAAAAAAAAAAAAAAAAAAAAGGTACGTTGACTTCTCTTCCTTGACTTTGGAACTTTTCACCTTTTGATCCCCAGTTTCCTGTGACCAGGAAGTAGTATTCGAGTTTCTAATGTTCTGATGTCAATTTAAAAACAAGGAGCAGTTCATTTGTGTATCTTAAACGCCTCCCATGCAAACTTTTATCATAACCTTCCATAATAACTTAAATTCAATTTGATCCCTTTTTGGTTGGATTTTGTGAACTTATCCCTGAAATCAAGCGCTCCTCAGCTACATCAAACACAAGAAACTTTTTATTCCCCTGATTTTCTGACCTACTAAGAGTGCAGACTGTTGTGTTGCAGTTTTGTTTATTCCACTGTGTGTTTTATTTGTTTATTTGTTGATTACTATTTGAAATGTGTACGTGAGGGATGAGGGTGGGGTGTGGGATTAAAAGGGATATTCCTTGTAGATAGAAACAACATTCAGCGTTTTCTTGTTTTTGTTTTGTTTTTTTCTCCTGATGACTCTCACTGTTCTCTGGGTTTGAGCTGACTGCAAATATACAGTATTATAATGACTGCTGTCTTAGTGGTGTTTTGCGCGCGCACACACACACACACACACACACACACACGTTTTTGCTTGTAGAAAAATTAGACAGCCCTGGTGAAAACTGATCTTAAGTAATAAATAATAAACATTGCTAGCAGTGTTTCATCAGAAATACAAACTGTTGATGTCTACAAAAGGTTTTTGTGTGTGGGATTTAAAATTTGTGACTTTATCACCATCTGGTGGTGGTGTTAAAAACACAGTGCTTAACAGTATTGTATGCTGACAGAGCTCGACAAGTCTGAATCACAGACTCTTCAAGAGTCTTTAAGACAAACTGTTCCAGGAACAAGTAAGTGGGCAGCTGTGGATCAGGAGATAGAGCGTGTTGTCCATTAATCAGAAGATCATCGGTTCAATCCCCCGGCTCCTTGGGCAGGATACTTTGAATTTCTGTACCGTGCCCGAGCATGTTTGACCAGTGTGATGGTTGACTCCGGCATTGTACGCATGTAGTGCGAGCAAAGAACCCCGACACAAACTCCTCTGTGCTGTGAGAGAGAACGCTTTTTTTTACCCCATTCATTTGCGGAGTCCCGCTACATATTGGTTTTCAATTTTCTTTACTGCACAAACATTTGAATATTTCTATCTGCATATTTACAGGATACATCAAATATCATATAATATTGATTCAATTTGTAATATTTTCATATTGAATTGTTGAAATTTTATTAATCCACCACATGATTACACACAGTTTATGATGACGGCATATGCTTTAAGGGGCATTATGTAGTTTTAAGCTGCCACTAGCGGCAGGGTTTTAAGACTGAAACCAGGTGTGCGCTAGTATGCGTGCTTGAATCATGAATGGGAGCTGGTTGTTTTGATGCGTTAGTGGACTGCATGTCGTTAGCTGCGGTGTTGTCACTGTAGGGCTACATCCCAACCCAACTCATGAGCGAGCATAATCCGAAACACAACCACTTCCATACAGAGATCCCACAATCAACGCGGAAACACCAGCGTGCCGGCTGTGGCTTTTCACTCAAACATGTTCAGGTTCTGTTACTTCAACGTTCCCATTTCAGAGGCAGATACAGATGACAGCGGCTATAGACAGACAGCTTCACACAACATGCCGAAGACCCACTGCAATGTTACAGTAATATTTTTATTAGCTTGAGGTTGAACTAATCCATGCTGGTTACATGATAACGTTACATTTACTGCATTTTGTCAATGTGATACATTGGTGTTAGCTCGCTTGTTTGCTTTTCAGTAAGTAACGTAATTTGTGTATCTTTCCCCGGAAGCTCAACACAGCTAAATGTTTTAGATGATAACGAAACAGTGAGCTGGAGTGAATATTATAAATGGGATTGTTGCCACACTTATAAACAGACAATAAGTAATATTACTATAGTGAATGTTTCTTCCTCTGTGTTGTTGTGGCTGTTTTGCTGCAGTATATTATGTCGATCACGTTATCACTATAGGTTAATATAAACAAATCGCTCCACATTAGCTTTTTACCATTACATCCTTTCTTGCAGGCTAAATCAACATTTTGACATAATACCAGTGGTACACAGGAGAGTAACATATGTCGCGTTAGCTGGTGAAGTAATGTGGAAAGCGATATAACTTTGCACCGGATAACTCTAGCAAGTGCTCGGCGTTAGCCGGCGAGCTAACGTGATTTACCGTGTCTCCAGCCTTTCAGATGTTCACTGTTTTCACCGACATCATCTAATTCTCATTTGGCCTGAGGGGCGTAAGCACATAAACCTTTTATCGTTGTTTTGTTTTGTATCCTTATGTGGAGTTTATGTTGAAGTCTGTGTTTTACTGGGAGCTGGTTGTTTTGTGGTGTTAGTGGACTGCATGTCGTTAGCTGTGGTGTTGTCACTGTTCACATTAAAAACAGAATAGTGGCTGTTCCAAGCAACAGAGAAAACAGGCGTGCGCTTCGTTTCTTAGTATGATTAGAGCCTATTGACGAAAAGGAAGTAAAAATTTGATTTATTAATCAAAACTACTTATAGCCTCTTTTAAATTGTAAACCACAGCATTCAGAAAAATGTAAACAGAAAACACGGAAATTGGGAAAAATTAAAACAGAGTTCATTGGGCACTGTCCTTGGTCGACTGCAGCAAGCTCTGTCAGGAGGTAGGAACTTTAACGGTAAAAATGTAGAAGAGGAACAGAGAAAGTGACAAACCTAAACAGGCAAAAATTAGTTACCACACCACGTATGTGTAACACGCCCCCTCTGTGACAATAGTAGTTTCCTAGGGGGAAACACTCATTCATACACACTGGTATTTTGTACACACACACACACACACACACACACACACACACACACACACACACACACACACACACACACACACTACAAATACAGAAAGGCACTCTGGTATTGTGGTAATGTATTTCGTGGACACACACTCACACAGAAGCCTGGGAGTAAACACACACACACACATCGTCTATGTTCCATTTAGACTGTATATTTACTCTGCATTACGAGGTTAATGGGGTGAAGCCTTTCCCTCTTTCTTACTCTCTCTCTCTAATGGATCTCTACCTCTCTCGCCCTCTCTTCCTCACACGTCTGTCTTTAATTCTCTCTCACCTGTCACTCTTTTCCCTCTTCCCTTGTTTTTCTTTTCTCTCTTTAACAATCATTCCTAATGTCACTCTTTTGATCTTTGCTTTCCATTTCCCTATCCTCTGTTTCATATCCTCTCTCTCTTTCTCTCTCTCTCTCTCTCTCTCTCTCCGTTTACCAAATAGCTGATGTCACTTTTTCCATTTCCCCCTAATGGAGGCAGAAACACAGAGCGATGGACGGAAAGGAAAAATGGCTAGAGATGAAGAAGGATGGATAGAAAGCGAAGGAGGCAACGGCTAAGGATGAAAAGGTGACAGCGCGGGGAAAAGAGATTGAAGGATCGGAGAAGCGACGTGGGAGAAAAAGAATGAAAAAAGGAAGGTGGAGAGAAAGAGGGGAGGAAAACAATGAAAAGAGAGGTGGTGAGGGGGGGAGATGATGGACATAGAGGGGAGAGAAAGAGGTGTAACATGATAAAGTGATGTGTGTTAACAGAACGAAGATAGAGAGGGGCAGAGCATCATGGGTAATGAAAAGATAAAAAGTGAGATACAAGTCTGGGGCAAACAGTGACCAATCTTAAAAAGGTTTATTATGGATTTTAGGGGAAATCAAAACACTGCTTTTGGTCAATCTAATGACTAATGTTTGCTCCAAACAAACTCGCAACACATCCTGTCTTGCAGGGGAGCAGAAGTGTAAAATATCTTGCTGTAAATATACAGATGGAGCAAAAAACAAAATCCCGTAGTGCTAGGTGTAGCTTGACAAGGCTACGTTAGTGTTTGGTGGAACCATCCTGACCGTGCCTTCAACTGGCTCAACACTTTATACAACCAACGTATTGGTAAGGACCCATGTGCAGTTTTTAGTGGCCTATAGCGATCAGGTTTCAGTACAGCAATATTTTATCAGCTTGACGTTGAACTAATTCATTCACTTAAGTATAACAGACCACAGTAAGTAATGTTACTGTAGTGAATGGGTCTTCCATTGTGGTGTTGTCCTGCGCAGTTATGTCGCATTATTGTAATACTGAGGAAAACCCATCCACTAACCTTACAGTAATGTTACTTAACAGTCTAACAGTTATAAAGTGTGGACACAATCTCGTTATAATATTCAGTCCAGCTCACTAATCATTTCCTTATCATCCAAACGTTTAGCTGTGTTGACATCGATGAGCTTCCGGTAAAAAAGACACAAATAATAATGATAGTTACTGAAAAGAGGCACCGCTAGTGGCAGATGAAAACTGCCGGATGTTTTTTTGGTGTAAGCGGACTCCACTTTGTTAGCTGTGGTGTTGTCAAATTGTGTACAGTTCAGAAAGAGTAGGCAAGAGGCTCGGGAGCGGACATGCAGAAAATCCAACCAGATTTCTTGACATAGGAAGTAGGATAGTGGCTGTTCCAAGCAACAGACAAAACAGCCAAGAAGGTCATTTTGGTGTTCGGTTACAACCAGTTCACAAACAGGCAGTAAAAAAGTGATTAATTTCATTATAAAACTAAATATAACCTCTTTGAGGGTTCTATTAATAATATGAAAATGACAAATCACCTTAATCATTTAAAAAATAAAAAGGTACCCTCTATTCAACATTAAATCAAATACAACATCACAAACACCTGTCCAGGGTGTACCCCGCCTTTCGCCCGATGTCAGCTGGGATTGGCTCCAGCCCCCCGCGACCCTGTACGCAGGATAAGCGGTTGACGATGGATGGATGGACAACATCACAAACAGCAGGTTGTTTAAAATCAAATCAAACATAAGCTATTGTTTTCATTTATAGTCCAGGGTCCTCTTGCATATTAACATATTAAATGTTCATCTGCAGGGCTCCACAATAACGGTGGCCCGGGGCCAGTAAAAAGTAAGGTTGGGACTGTTGAACTAGCAACTCACTAGCCCAATCAGGCCAGTGCAAAAACAATAGTATTAAAACATTAACATTTAGCTGACACTTTTATCCAAAGCGACTTGCAATTGCTATACACGTCAGAGGTCACACACCTCTGCAGCAACTATGGGTTAAGTGTCTTGCGCAGGGACACAATGGTAGATGGGTCACAGTGGGGAATTGAACACGGGTCTCTCACACCAAAGGCATGCGTCTTATCCACTGCACCATCACCACCCCAAAAACATGAAAACAAAAAAATCCTGCGGTTGTTTTGCAGCTCTGTTGGCCAATCCAGAGTTATAGTGACGTGACGAGTGGTTGTCGAATGTTATTTCTCTAATCTCAATGAAGCGGCAACCTCTGGGTCTGAAAAGTGAAACCATGCAGACAGAGATAATGCAAGTTTAAGGTCCAACGGCCAGCAGGGGGTGAGTCCGCCGGTTGCAAAAAGAAGTCCGGTTCCATTAGAAATAATGGTAAAATGTTGCTACTTCTCAGCTGATTTATTACCTCAGTAAACACTTTCATAATACATTTATGGTCTCAGTCGCTAGTTTCAAGTCATGTTTGAGTCTGTTAGTATGTTTTGTTTTAAAAGTAAATTTTTTTGTTAACCTTTTTATTTTTTTATAATTTTAACTATGACTACGGCAGTAAAAATTGTCTGGAGGCCAGTAAGTTTCAAACCCACTGTCCCAGTGAGGCCAGTTGCAAAAACGTTTAACGTTGAGCCCTGATCTGCATTTTTCTGTAGAGGCCTTAGTAAGATTTGTTGTTATATAATGGGTTAAGCTTATTTGGGACAAAGAACATGACCACAAATACTGACATACTGAATTATTCTTCTGGTAAAACATTATTTCTGAAGAGCTCCTCCTGTTTATAAAAAAATCCTTATCTTACACTTTTTCAAGATCCTTTTTTAAGACAGCCTTTTTTATAACTTACTTTGTTCATTTTACTTTCTAATTTAAATAAATTGCTTTCATCAGTATTTGTAGCAGGCATGTTTGCTTAGATGTGGGTACTGAACTTGTGTGTTCGATGAAGTGGGAAAACAAATAATTTCACCGGTGTAAACAAACACACACTGGCTTTGTAGTCACTGTGAAGGAAGTCCGTGTAATTCCACAACTGCAGTTACAAATGACAGAAATCCACAAAGAGCAACGCTTGTCAGTGTTTGCCACAAAGACAACAGGTTTGTCGAGAGCTGGAGGCAGGGTCAAATTCAATGGAGGTGGCCACCTCATACGTTCTATCTGCAGGAAAACCCCGGTTGGTGCATTTACAATGTTTGTTGTGTTTGTGTTTTTAGATGGTTACAGCTGACATAACGGTCACACAGCCACTAGGTCGGCCCTGGCAACACTTCTAACACATATCTGAATAACATGATGTAAAAGCTTCGGCAGCACAGGGTTAAATATTAACCGTGAGAGATGACGTTTTGTTCACCTTATTAACATCATTTGATTTCTTTATCATCTATTTTGCAGTAAGTATTGTAAATAAATTCAGTCTCATAAATCACAGAACACTGAATGAGCCAGTGCTGTTTAGTCTGTAAAAATGAGCAAAGAGGAAAAAAATGTTTTAAAAGTTACTCAACCACAAAAATAAGTAGTGAACAAATATTAGTGAATTGATTGTCCAGTTGCCCTTGACTTTGACCTTCTTTGGACAGTGAATTCATCAGTCAGTGCTTGTGCAGTGACGGACTACAGGCAGCAGAATTCCTTTTTTCAATGAGAAAATTGATAAACATTAAAGGATTGACTGTAAAAATAGCGGATGTTGCTAGTGCTAACAATGTCGTTTGTAAGAATACATCATATTTTAACTTTACAACGCACACTGTTTCCCAGCAGAGACAACCCTCCCTCTTGCACAACGCTTGCCAAATATTGCACGAGAACTGCAGACAGCAATAAGCCATAAAATGTAGCAGACACCTTTGTCTGCTTTGAGCTTCACAAATAAATAAAGCTAGAAAAGGTACATGCCCCATGTTTGTCAAGTGCTTCTGAGACTGATGCAGACCGATGGAACTTTGAAAGTGAAGCAGAGTTTACATGATCTAGGGCTGAGCGATATGGACCAAAAAGTCATAATTAGGCAAAATTCCGGTATAAAATATATATCAGTATTTTCTCCTACGTATGGTTGGGAGGGGTTTCTTATTTCACTATTTTAGTTGTACTTCACTACACTTCATTTACTCATTCGCCATCACAAATGTCACTCACTTATTGAATCTGCCTCTTTCAGTTCTCTTCACACTCACAGACCTAACGTAAGCTACCTCGGCTGCAAACACATCAACGTGCCCCACTTCTTTACGTCTCTCTCTCCCCGTATGTCTGCTACGGTGATTTTCTCCATCAGTAGTAAGTTATGTTGTATAAAAACGCCGAAAAAAGCCCAGAACTCGTGTTCTGGACTTTTCCACCCGCGACTCCGTTCACACCAGCAGCTGCGGTGTTGATGACGTTGCCTTTCAAAACAAAATCAACGTGGTAGCTAACGAATGACATCTGCACTATTGTGTTCACTGTCACTTTACCTGGTCCGCTCTTGTAAAATATCCACTGTGTAGCGGCTTGTAACGTAATAACTCTGTGCTTCACTGATAAATGCAACGATGTGTTGCCTAACCTGGGTGGACCGCCGAAATAAAGTGTATGTGTGGGAAACACTGACTGAACCGTTGTTTTGTTCTTTTTACAAGCCAGGTCTTCCGCAGTGTCGACACGCCATATTGTTTAGAGTTTGAGAGTAGACGGCTGCCTGCAGAAGCGGAGGGAGGGACTGCGAGATGAGGGAGAGAGAGCAGCAAATGCTGGCAGGACTTCACGGAAACATAAATATTAACAAAACATCCAACTATATTGGTATAAAAGTTATTGTCTAATTTTATACCAATATTTTTGAAATGATATCTGTGGACCTCATTATACCGATACACCGCCCAGCCCTAACATGATCAGTTTTCTACATCTTCATTATGGGTGGGAGAAATAATCGATTCTTAGATGCATCGCGATGCGGACGTGGAAGATTATGAATCGATTACCAAATGTCTAAATATCGATTATTTAAATGTGAATTGATAACGTAATGTTCACGGAACGCAAAAGGCAGAACTCGCTGGAAGTGCAGCGCCCGGACCGTCTGTGGAGCGCACACAGCAGCCTATATTCGGCACTCCACCGCTGCAGAATGAATAACCACCCTGCTAAAATGTCACACAATCATTAATATCCATGCGCAAGTAATGATTTTAACTCGCACACTGCAAGCATGGTTACACTCAACACTTGGCAGCTCTCTGTGTATCTTGTGTGTGAGGTTGAGTGAACGAGAGGGAGCGAGCGGCAGAACGTGACGGTGAAAGTTAGCGGTGAAATATATTAGCAGTAAGTTTCAATCTGGTAAAAGTGCAGTGTAGGTTACTGTGTGTCCGTTGATAAAAGTCTGTAGTTTCCCCAACGGCTGGAAAAATGAAGGCTGCTAGCGCTAGCTAACATCTCCCCTGTACAAGGGCCTGCTCATTGTCCCCCACACCAGACTCCGGACTTTAGGGGACAGAGCCTTCAGCGTCACAGCTCCCACCCACTGGAACTCATCCCCACAGAGACCCGAAATGCTCCCTGTCTGCCTAACTGTGACTGAAAGTGTGTCCTTATCTCTTCAAGAAAATTTTCCGGCTCATATTGGCTATTTAGATAAGACGACAATTTTTAACTGCCCCAACGCAAACTGTAAAATCCTCCTAAACTACTACAGTGCTTTAAATCATCAGTTTTTCCATTAGCAGACATTATTTCTAACAAGTAATATCATCAGTCGTGTTATCTATATTATTTAAGGACTGAGGTGTTAGTTGGAGAAAAGGAAGAAACTAGAACTGGATGTAAAAAGAAAGACAAAAAAGGGACATGGAGAAACAATAAAGAACGAGGGATAAAATGAGATAACCAATATGAACAGATGATTAAAAAGAGGATCCAAAAGGGGCGAAGATAGACAGAATAAAAAAATAAACACACATAAACCACAAAAGGACAAAAAATTTAAAAAAGGATGGAAAAAATAGTAAAAAGGAGCTGAAACAAATGATGTATGGAAGAAAGAAGGAGCGAGAGAACAGAGACATTCCCAGACAGAGCAGCCAGGCTGTTAAAACACACACACACACACACACACACACCTCGCTCCATCATTAGTCTTCATTAGAGCCTTTATGAGGAAAATTAGAAGGGGAGTTCCCTCCCAAACAGAGCCCTGGGGTCCAACCTGCTGATGTGTGTGTGTAATTGTGGTTAATTTCTATGTGGGGTTCAGCAGATGAAGGAAGGAAGGGTGTGTGTGTGTGTGTGTGTGTGTGTGTGTGTGTGTGACTTGACAAACCTGTGTCTTCATGTGGAGAGTGTGGATGGTGATTAGAAATTAAGAATAAGGAGAATAAAGAGAGTGAGAGTCAAAGGAAGAGTGAAGAAGTAAAAGACCTGATGGAAAGATGCTGAACTAAATAAGTTTGAGGAAAATTATGTAAAACAAAGAGCAAGAAATTATGTCCATTACTGACCTACGAGGGAGTGCATCAGTAAGTGCACGCTACATTCCTTAAAGTAAAATAAACTAACCTCATTTTGTTGGTCGAATCCTTGCACAGCACTACAGCTGATTCTGACAGGTAATAGATTTCTCACGATTGTAAGTAAGGTGTACTGGTGAAAACCTATAGCAGTGTTTCCCATACGTTTATATATTTGTGGCGGCCCGCCACAATATCAATGCTAACTGCCACATATTGATATTAGATTTTTTTTTACTAGGCCGATTTAAAATCATATTTGACTGCAGAGATGCAGGCAGCGCGTATTCGTGCAGCACGTCATCTCGCTCTCCCTCATGAACACAGCTGCACAAATCAGTCCAACACAACACTGTCAATATCGGAGATCCATCTTAAAAAAGTTATTAGCAAGCATGTAAGTAGCCTAGCTAATAAGGAGAGCTAATGTTAGAATACAGCTGGGTTTTTTGAGGCTAACATGCTGTATATAGCTGGTAGTCAATATCGACTCAACACCAGGGAAGCTGGGGCTCGGTCTCTTCAGCAAGTGTTCCTCTTCTAGCACTACACGCTCACTACACGCTACGCCTACGCATGCGCACTGACGACCCAGGGTTAGGGTTACAATTTTGGACTCATTCACGCACTTTAAAAACCTTTATTGGAAGTTTGTCTTTTTAAAATGTTGAAATGTATATTGTAATAGGCAGTATATTAACTTATTGGGAGAAAACTGGTAGTTCTATGTAAAATCAGATGTTGAGCACCCCCATATCGCCAAAATGCCATGATCCTTATTTTGCTTCGAAGCTTCGACTGTGAGACTGACAGTCGAATCAGGCTCCGCCCATCAAAGCATTGAATCTTCGACTATTTGGGGTCAGCTCTAGTGTATTCTAAAGAAAAAATATGTAGCCTAATCGATTAACCTACCAATCTATCCAAAATATCTATCAAAAACATGTCTAATCAATAAATCAATATTTTATTCAATCATGAAGCACATTAGAATAATGACAACAGTAGCATATCTTAAAATGATTAAAATTTCCACGTCACTGATAATAACAATAACAGACATAAATTAGGCCACTTTACTTCAAACTTTAATTCTCCCAAACTTTAGACAGCGAAGGCGTGGTCTTGTATCTACAGCTTATCCGGGGGGTTCCCTGATAACACTGGATGCAGAGATGCTTTGAAGCACGTAATGCGATGTGTATTATATTATATTTACGTAATCGATTACGTTGACGAATCGCCCCATCCCTGACACAGCTTGCTCTCTCACGGAGGACGGCAGGTGTAGCCAACTAGGATTCACAGAGGTTACATTGCATCCCAGTGGCGAGCCAGTAAAAAATTGTCCAGAAGCAAAGACTTTACAGGAACTTCTCAAACCACTCTTATTCTCAGCGACTGATCTGTATGTCCAACAAGTTCAAAATAAACATGCTTCATCGGGTGGAGCTATTACAAAGCAATTAGATATGTAAGGAGTTTATTCAGCTCTGTTTTGCAGGATCTCTGGGTGTTTGGGACACACTGTCAGACCTCTCTGCTCTCAGGGACTCACAATCCTGCTGCTGCCTGCTGGACCTTATGTTGTCCACTTTGTCTTACAGTTTGAGTTTGTGTTTGTGTGTCTTCTAGTGTGCGAACATCACGTGCACTTGTTTGTGTAACCGTGAATGTGTGTGTGTCCTGTCCTCTTGCTGCTGACAGCTTCTCATTATCCACCGACAGCTGGAGGAGGTCATCACTATCCCTGTCACACACACACACACACACACACACACACACACACACACACACACACACTACTTGTGAGGACCTTCATTGACAAACTGCGTTCTCTAGCCCCTAACTATAACATAAATTATCTTACAAAAAACATCTACTTACAAAAATGTCCTCACTTTCACGGTTTCACAAAAGTCCTCACCTTAAAATAAAAATGTCATCACTTTGAAAAAATGCCTTCACTAGGGCTGCAACTAACAATTGTTTTCATTATCAATGAGTCTGTCCATCATTTTCAAGATTAATCTGTTGGTTGTTTGGCCCAGAAAATGGTGAAATGCGTGTTTCCCAAAGCTCAGTTTACTGTCATAGAGGACAGAAGAAGCCAGAAAATATTTAAATTTGAAAAGCTGAAATGAGAATTGTCCCATTTTTTTTCTTGAAAAAGATTATTCATCATCAAAACAGATGGCCATTAATTAGTTGACGAATAATCGATTAATCGACCAATCGTTGCAGCTCTAGCCTTTATTTTCCAAAATATTCCTATGTATATTTAATAAATAACTGTCATCACTTTCCAAAATGTCTTCACCGCCCAAAGATCTCACTTTAGAAAAGTTGTTTTCACTTTCCAAAATGTCAATGAACTGTTTGTGAATACAATGAATGTACGTTTCCTCAATAAATTGGTAAAAACATAATCCCTCCCCATGGACCATGGGCTGTCTGTGACCCAACTTCAAACTTGGAAGCTGTAAGTTTTGCTGTGATTTATCTTGTTTTAGGGTTGTTTTGTAGGTTAGCTAACTATTACACACAAATGAAGGAAATTGCAAAACCAAAATTTCAATAATACTGTTAAGTCAAATTAAATCACTGCAGTGTACAATATGCAGTTTACAATCACAGAAGCCAGAAATACATAATTTAATAAGAAAAACAAAGATAAGACAATCAGTTCGATGATCAAAGTTGTTGCCTATGAATTTCTTTATTGATCAAATATTCTGCTGCTTTTTCTGACATGATCTCAACATTAACAGAAGCACTAACCTCTTCCAGTGATGCAAAGTTTTCCTACAGCAGAGACTGTCTGATATTCTTTTTATTCTTCCAGGTACAGCTGCTACAAGCTAGTATATCATGGCTAACTGAGATTGAGTGGTTGAGTTGGTCATCTTGGAAATATTTACTTTGCATACTCACTGAGGAGGATAATAATAATGTGTGTGCACGCCTACTGAACTGATAAAACATCATATTCTCCCTTCTCCATCTCTCTCATCTCTCTCTTTCAATTTCACCCACACGCAAACATATACATAAAGACAGAAGTACACACAAACAAACATATACCTTCATCTCTCTCTGTCATGTACACACACACACACACTAAACACTTGTCATCGGTCGGCATCAGTTGCTTATTCTTGCCAGAGCGAGGTATTTGTTTTTGTTCTTCCTGTCATTCGCCCATTTGACTTGATGGATGGTGGGTGGTGACGCAAAAGACCTGCCCCACACACACACACACACACACTCTAAACATAACATACAATAAGTGATGTTTTTGCATTTGTGCAAATACTTCATTTGAAAACGCAGAACAAATACACAACATTTAAAGTCATACATGCAAACATATTCGCAAGGTTGTAATTAGCAATATCCATTCCTTAACGCTAATCTAATCCGCCACTACTTTATTGGGAAAATAAAAAAAGGGATCCAAATCTCCTAATATTGGAGTTTTTTCTATTTTTCTATTCTTGTGAGGACCAAATAAAGAAATGCCCACACGCACCACATCATCAGGGTGCACAGACAGATTCCTCTTGCCATGGTTGACTTCCTATGTGGCCTGCAGTGTAAACAACAGTTTATCTCCATAGAGGACAAATGGACAGCAGCAGCAAAAGGAGGATATGACCCTATGAGGCTGCGCTTCAAACCCCACAAAGGGCTGGGAAATGCGAGTACCCGCTCTGCTCAAAAACTACCAACCAAGTAACCCCTAAGCAAGTAAAGATCTAGTGGCTAATAAGCAACATCCTAAGAGGGAAGAGAGAATATTGAACATTGATGTAACACGGCCCCAAATTAATGATATTATTCTGTGTCTGCTGGATGACAACTTTATGACATGGTGATGGCTGTGCAACAGTTCGTTTAGTTGTTTATCTGCCCACTAGTGACAAAAAAACAATTCCCTCCAGGCACCAATCAACACAAAATTGCACCCCTTGTTCATAATTCATCATAGTTAAGTCACACTGGCACAAATCCATGGCCGCCAATAACAATTGTTGTCTTTACTGAAGGTTAAAAAATATTGTTTGGCCTTTAAAGTGGCTAAAATAGTGAAAAATACTCCATATATATATATCCAGATATTTTAACAAATATATTTTATCCAGACTCAAACATATTTATATATATATTTATATTTATAATAACAGCCATGCTAACAGCTCTGTGACGCTGTACATGAGCAGTGTTGCTTTGAGCTAAATGTCAGTGTGCTCACAATGACAAAGGTAACATGATGATGTTTAGCAGGTCTATGGTGTTTACCATGTTCACCTTCTTAGTTTAGTGTGTAATACAGTAAGCGCTCAATACAAAACCCACAGTTCAACCACCAATTAATACGTCTATCTCAGTTTAAATCTCCTAGGAGTCCATCTTTGTATATACACCAGTAAGCAAACAAAAAAATACTCAGTTTGAGGTTCAAGTTGGCCAACGAAAATAAAACCAAGTGATGCCTCTCGTGCTTAATAGACGAGCTTAGTAATTCTCCGACAACATGAAGTTCCCCTGCAGCCTGCGATGCTAGTCAGCAGCGCACTGGCTGTAACCGGGCAGTAACTCAGGACAGACTGGGCCCCTTTCGGACTTGTGAGTTTGGTTTGAAACAGAGTGTAATCGCAGCCTTTGTGATTAGAAAATCTCGTTTTATCATATTGCGATAATATCGCAAATGCAATTAATCATTCAGCCCTAGAACTCTTCCACCCAAACCTAAATAATATAATAAAAAGGGTGGGTGTCAGACTACTAAGCCTACTAAACATTACGCACAGCTTCACCATGGGGATTTTCCTCCGTCACAGATGAGCTCACATGAGCTGAGCTGACTGCTAAGTGGTATATCCTGCAGGTACATCACCATATATATATATATATATATATATACATATATATATATATATATATAAAATTGTATAAATCAGATGATCTGCTGGATGACGAAAACGTGTCAAAATCAATAATAATAATAATAATAATAATTTAAATGCACCAAAAACAAAATACATGTAGGAATTAATTAATTTATACATATGACGTTGAAGAAATTGATGTATTAAAAATTTTAATTACTGTGTACCTTACTATTAATAACATTATTTACTTTCTCGTGTAATTTTCCATTTAATTATTATAAATGTATTTTATTTTACATTTCTTTTTGCATTTCTTAAGCATAGGCTCAAGGGAGAAAACGTAAGTAAAGACCGGGTGAGTTGCTGGGAATGGGCAACATTCATACCTTTATATAAAAAGTGCCTATAATTTTAATACGCCCACACACACACTGAATTTAAAATGTTCAAGTGCAATTAAACCATTTTGGTGGTGAATAGATAAATCATGATAAATAATCATGATGCCAAAAACTTAATGAGGCTTATCATTTTAGACTCCAGCCATCAGAGACAGATAAAACACTGACACTGATGTAAACACGAACAACAGGATGTGAATATCATCAGCCAAAATTTCAGAACAACTATTTCTGTCAGTTACAATTCTAGGGGTGGGAACGTGTGTGTGTGTGTGTGTGTGTGTGTGTGTGTGTGTGTGTGTGTGTGTGTGTGTGTGTGTGTGTGTGGCCCATATGGTATCATGAGAATAAAATGAGCCACACACACACACACGGTGGACTTTTCAGATTGATACCAAATTAGAAGCAGTTTTTTTGTTTGTTTTTATCCAAACAGACCAAGAGGAGCTTGGCAGGCGGGCTGAACACTTAACAAGAGAGCGAGAGAGGTAGAGGCTGAGAGAGAGAGAGCGAGAGAGGTAGAGGCTGAGAGAGAGAGAGCGAGAGCGAGAGCGAGAGCGAGAGAGAGATGGAGGGGGGTAACAAGAGGTGGAGAGAGAGAGGGAGAACGTGAGAAAGTAAAAGGAAAAGGATGGATGGAGGAATTAAAATAACTGTAAAAATGGAAAGAGGGCGGGTGAGGTGGAAATGGATCCATGGGGACTCGGGGAGTTTGTGTGTGTGTGTGTGTGTGTGTGTGTGTGTGTGTGTTGTTTTAGCTGGGCGGCCTTGGATATTCCTCGTTGACCTTTACAAAGATAGCAGCTGGTCATCTCTCACAGTTTTAAGTTTGGTTTGTGTTCTGGTTTGACCACAACAATCTGAAAAGCAGATGGAGAGAGAAGGAGAGAGCGGCGACAGAAAATAAATTCCCCTGCCGTTCATCGACCTCTCTGGAAGGGAAAGGAACTGAGAGAAAGGCCGAAAAAGGCTCAGCTGAACTGAGAGAAATGAATTTGGCAAATATTTATTTTTTGTTCTGTTAGTCTTCATCCAAATAAAAGCTTTCACTTCAACTGAGGAAGAAAGAGAAAAGTAAACCCAGTTTGGCTGAGCTGCGTTGTTTTAACTTTCATGCCAAGAAAAAAAGCCTTTGAATTTATTTCAAAGGAAGAGTTTTCACAGAAAGTTAGTGCTGGTCGACTTTGGACAAAAAACTTCTTGCACATGTCTAATTATTTAGGGTAGATCTCATCAAGTGACTCCCATCATGGGCACCAGCTGAAGCCTTAAAGAGCAACTTAACAAACCATATTAGCTTGAACACGCTCCCCCATTTACATATATTAAAAATGCATTAAACCCAATCAAGTCGCATTTAGGTGACGTCACCAGCAATGCAACACTGCCAGCAATGTGACTTATCAGAAGGACAGTTCAGTTCTCCATTAGGGCTGCAACTAACGATTATTTTCATTATCGACTAAATTGTCGATTATTTTCACGATAATCAACTAATGGTTTAGTCTATAAAATGTCAAGAAATTGTGAAAAATGCTCATCACAATTTTCCAGAGCACAGATATCTTCAATTTGATTCTTTTATCCAACCCACAGTCCAAAACCCAAAGACTGTTAATTTACTATCATAAATGACAAAGAATAGCAGCAATTGCTCACATTTAAGATGAAACCAGCAATTTTTTCACATTTTTGCTTAAAAAAAAAAAAGACTGAAACGATTTATCGATTATCAAAATAGTTGTTGATTAATTATCTTTCAATCGACTAATCAATTAAAGTGTTTCCCCTAGGATGGAGTTGTAGCAGCGGAGGTGAAGCGAAAAAAGTTTCATATGAGCTTTAGATTATTGTTTTGGTGGTGGCTGTAGTAGCCATGGTCATGGGGCTGGAGTGGTTTGGGGGTCCTCCCCCCAGAAAATTTTATGTTTTCCAATGAAAAATATGTAATTTCACATCATCTTGGGCCATTATTTCCACCATATCTCTGAACAAATAGTTGGAAAAGCTAGAGCAGATAATAAACAAACAACACCCAAAGAACAGTCTACCGGGGAGGAACTACAACCATTAGATTTGGGGAAAGTACTTTGGTTGGTTATGATGCTCTCCACAGTGATTTTATATTTATGGCACAGCATGTTTTGAGCATCACCCCCTAAAACCCTGTTAATATGACCGCAGAATCAATACAGATACGACTCTTCATGTTTGCCTTTTGTGTCTTCATTTTACAGCTCTTAACATTTATTTGTAAAGACATTAATATTAAAAAAATAGGCAAGATGAGAAACCACCTCCATTCTGAGGTGCATTTTATTTGCACAATAAAATCCAAAAAGAAACGTCTCATTAGCTTAAAAGGACTAGTTTGCATCTCTAATTTGCTTTACTTACCTCAGCTTCTTCACAGTCACCACTGTCCTTTCTTTTCCTAACAAACCACATTTTCAGACTCATCTGAAAACTGCAAAATAATTTAGGATGAACCAGTCAGAAGAGGACGGAGCTGTAGGTTACACCAGTTTAGTCTAAGTTTGTACCTGATGTTCTCAACATTGGACAAGTAGGTTGTAATTAAAATACAGCTGCCAGTTACTCTCGGATAAATTGAGCTAATGTTAAGTTACATAGCAGCCGAAAGAAGTAGCCTACTGTAGCTTATAAGTTTTCCTGCTCAGCTGCACAGTCTGAAGGGAAAGGGATATGTTTGCTCGCGTTAACCGTCACTTTCTGCCACTCGGACAATCAAACACTCACTATGCACCTCCCGATTCCTGAGTTACACTGCTCTTATAACAGCACCTGTCACGTAGATGTCCTCTGCAGAACGAGGAGAGGAAGCGAGCCAAGCGAGTGTTACCGTGCTCGCATAGTGTGTGAGTGAAAATTAGTAGTGCGTAAATGCGAAGTTGATGTTTCGTCTGCAGACTGCTTTACTTTTGCGCTTCTGTGACCAGAGTGTAATCGCAGCCTTTGCTATTAGAAAATCTCATTTTATCATATTGCGATAATATCACAAATGCTATTAATCGTTCAGCCCTAATGCATATGGGGGAAACACTGGATTAATTGACTAATGGTGCTTTCAGACCAAAAGCGAATTTAATCCTTTATTTCTCACGTGAGTACATTCGCGAGAAGGCGATTAGAACCCGCGAAAATCCGCTCGAGTTGGAAATTTTTCAACTCACGCAAAGGCCTTATCACACAATTTCAATACTTTATTCTATGGATATAAAACATTTAAAGATACTCCAAAAAACAAGCGCCGCCCGACAGGAAATCGCGGCACTACGTGTCTTTGCATTGACTTTGTATGTAAACACAACTCACCGCCACGAATGCTCGCTTCAATTAATCTATTACAGTGGGGAGAACAAGTATTTGATACACTGCTGATTTTGCAGGTTTTCCTACTTACAAAGCATGTAGAGGTCTGTATATCGTAGGTACACTTCAACTGTGAGAGACGGAATCTAAAACAAAAATCCAGAAAATCACAATGTATGATTTTTATATAATTAATTTGCATTTTATTGCATGACATAAGTATTTGATACATCAGAAAACCAGAACTTAATATTTGGTACAGAAACCTTTGTTTGCAATTACAGAGATCATACGTTTCCTGTACTTCTTGACCAGGTTTGCACACACTGCAGCAGGGACTTTGGTCCACTCCTCCATACAGACCTTCTCCAGATCCTTCAGGTTTCGGGGCTTTCGCTGGGCAATACGGACTTTCAGCTCCCTCCAAAGATTTTCTATTGGGTTCAGGTCTGGAGACTGGCTAGGCCACTCCAGGACCTTGAGATGCTTCT
>NC_060161.1:25935530-25960503 GCF_021292245.1 Micropterus dolomieu | reverse complement strand
ATTAATTATCTTTCAATCGACTAATCAATTAAAGTGTTTCCCCTAGGATGGAGTTGTAGCAGCGGAGGTGAAGCGAAAAAAGTTTCATATGAGCTTTAGATTATTGTTTTGGTGGTGGCTGTAGTAGCCATGGTCATGGGGCTGGAGTGGTTTGGGGGTCCTCCCCCCAGAAAATTTTATGTTTTCCAATGAAAAATATGTAATTTCACATCATCTTGGGCCATTATTTCCACCATATCTCTGAACAAATAGTTGGAAAAGCTAGAGCAGATAATAAACAAACAACACCCAAAGAACAGTCTACCGGGGAGGAACTACAACCATTAGATTTGGGGAAAGTACTTTGGTTGGTTATGATGCTCTCCACAGTGATTTTATATTTATGGCACAGCATGTTTTGAGCATCACCCCCTAAAACCCTGTTAATATGACCGCAGAATCAATACAGATACGACTCTTCATGTTTGCCTTTTGTGTCTTCATTTTACAGCTCTTAACATTTATTTGTAAAGACATTAATATTAAAAAAATAGGCAAGATGAGAAACCACCTCCATTCTGAGGTGCATTTTATTTGCACAATAAAATCCAAAAAGAAACGTCTCATTAGCTTAAAAGGACTAGTTTGCATCTCTAATTTGCTTTACTTACCTCAGCTTCTTCACAGTCACCACTGTCCTTTCTTTTCCTAACAAACCACATTTTCAGACTCATCTGAAAACTGCAAAATAATTTAGGATGAACCAGTCAGAAGAGGACGGAGCTGTAGGTTACACCAGTTTAGTCTAAGTTTGTACCTGATGTTCTCAACATTGGACAAGTAGGTTGTAATTAAAATACAGCTGCCAGTTACTCTCGGATAAATTGAGCTAATGTTAAGTTACATAGCAGCCGAAAGAAGTAGCCTACTGTAGCTTATAAGTTTTCCTGCTCAGCTGCACAGTCTGAAGGGAAAGGGATATGTTTGCTCGCGTTAACCGTCACTTTCTGCCACTCGGACAATCAAACACTCACTATGCACCTCCCGATTCCTGAGTTACACTGCTCTTATAACAGCACCTGTCACGTAGATGTCCTCTGCAGAACGAGGAGAGGAAGCGAGCCAAGCGAGTGTTACCGTGCTCGCATAGTGTGTGAGTGAAAATTAGTAGTGCGTAAATGCGAAGTTGATGTTTCGTCTGCAGACTGCTTTACTTTTGCGCTTCTGTGACCAGAGTGTAATCGCAGCCTTTGCTATTAGAAAATCTCATTTTATCATATTGCGATAATATCACAAATGCTATTAATCGTTCAGCCCTAATGCATATGGGGGAAACACTGGATTAATTGACTAATGGTGCTTTCAGACCAAAAGCGAATTTAATCCTTTATTTCTCACGTGAGTACATTCGCGAGAAGGCGATTAGAACCCGCGAAAATCCGCTCGAGTTGGAAATTTTTCAACTCACGCAAAGGCCTTATCACACAATTTCAATACTTTATTCTATGGATATAAAACATTTAAAGATACTCCAAAAAACAAGCGCCGCCCGACAGGAAATCGCGGCACTACGTGTCTTTGCATTGACTTTGTATGTAAACACAACTCACCGCCACGAATGCTCGCTTCAATTAATCTATTACAGTGGGGAGAACAAGTATTTGATACACTGCTGATTTTGCAGGTTTTCCTACTTACAAAGCATGTAGAGGTCTGTATATCGTAGGTACACTTCAACTGTGAGAGACGGAATCTAAAACAAAAATCCAGAAAATCACAATGTATGATTTTTATATAATTAATTTGCATTTTATTGCATGACATAAGTATTTGATACATCAGAAAACCAGAACTTAATATTTGGTACAGAAACCTTTGTTTGCAATTACAGAGATCATACGTTTCCTGTAGTTCTTGACCAGGTTTGCACACACTGCAGCAGGGACTTTGGCCCACTCCTCCATACAGACCTTCTCCAGATCCTTCAGGTTTCGGGGCTGTCGCTGGGCTATACGGACTTTCAGCTCCCTCCAAAGATTTTCTATTGGGTTCAGGTCTGGAGACTGGCTAGGCCACTCCAGGACCTTGAGATGCTTCTGACGGAGCCACTCCTTAGTTGCCCTGGCTGTGTGTTTCGGGTCGCTGTCATGGTGGAAGACTCAGCCACGACCCATCTTCAATACTCTTACTGAGGGAAGGAGGTTGTTGGCCAAGATCTTGCGATACATGGCTCCATCCACCCTCCCCTCAATACGGTGCAGTCGTCCTGTCCCCTTTGCAGAAAACCTCCATGCTTCACGGTTGGGATGGTGTTCTTGGGGTTGTACTCATCCTTCTTCTTCCTCCAAACACGGCAGAAATGTCAATGTGAGAAAATGGTGTGTTTCCAAAAGTTCAGGATGACGTCCTCATAAGTCTTGTTTTGTCCACAACCCAAAGAGATTCAGTTTACTGTCATAGAGGAGGAAAGAAACTAGAAAATATTCACATTCAAGAAGCTGAAATCAATCAATTAACCAGAATAGTTGGACATGACCACGGCAAAAGATGGACACAATCTGAATCTCTTGTTGACGTGCAAACTGACTAAACGCTGTCTTCACATGTTGTTCCTCGTACTGTGAGCACTATTTCTTTAAGAGGGTAAGAGGACTTTGAGTTGAACTATTTTTGTTTTGAACTGAGTTACCTTTATCAACTGTGTTTTCTGTGTAGTCTCCAACTGAGCTCGTGCCAGACATTTTTTGTTGGACTGTGAAAAGAAACTGAGGTGTGAAGTGTAAGGGAGTATTTTTGCTGGTAATACACTTGATCAAAAGCAAAACTGATTTGTGTGTGGTATTTTATTAAGGTTTACCCCAAACATTATGTGTCTATTTTATCTTTTTTGAGGTTATACGTGTGACACTGCAGTATTACGCACATCCTTGGTGTTGGTGACTGTGTGACGCTTCTTGACAGGTTAACTCTAATTAAAGAAATTGTTTTCCAACAGTTCACTGCCAGATGTTAAAAAAATATGCAAATTTAATTTGAAACGCAATGGATAAGAATATCATCAGGCTGCAGTCTCTGCCTGCTCTCTGTCGGCTCGTACACACACACACACACACACACACACACAGAGCGGCAGCAGAGCAAGAGGCTGCGCCGTCGCGGAGGAATACGGTGAAGGTTAAGTTAGCTCCAAACTAGTGTAACGTTAGTTGATGACAGCTACGCTCGTTACTGTAAGTATGTGTGATGAAACCTTTGCAAGTAAATAGACAATACTTTATCAATACATCTGTCTGTAAGGTAACGTTAAACATGTAGAAAGGGTTAATTTAATCATCTCTGTCCTCAGTATCTCATCCTGTATGTTTTATACAAGCACAGCTAACGCTAGCTTGGCATTAGCCAAATGTTAAAAACAAGCTAAATAGAAAGCTGTCTGTCTGGAGCACAGACTGGTCTGTAGTCTTAAAAACTCAGCTTAAAAACACAAACCAGCCGCTCCTCCTTCTACCTGGTAACGTTACCTTATGCCTGCATGTTGGGTCTGGTCTTCTTACCAAATAACAATCACTAAATAATAGTAAAGTATCAATAGTGGTATCGATAAAGAATCAGATCGTTAAGCAGTCTCAATAAGGGTATCAATATCAATAAAAATTAACGATCCCCATCCCTAGTTACATGACAGTTCAATTCATCTTTAGAGCCAATACATTAAAAACTATTAGAAGAGATATTCTGCAACTGAATTAACAAGCAAAACAATAATCAGCAGCACCTTTACAGCATTAAAGCTGGGGTAGGCAGTTAATTTAAATTCTTGTGCTGGATACTTTCTAAATCTCAAGAAGCTTTTTGTTTTAGATTCCGTCTATCACAGTTGAAATGTACGTATGATAAAAAATTACAGACCTCTACATGCTTTGTAAGTAGGAAAACCTGCAAAATCAGCAGTGTATCAAATACTTGTTCTCTCCACTGTATATGTAGGGCCCTATGATTTCCACCATGTGGAAAACCCTGACGGAATCAAAACATAATTTTTATTATAAAAATTATTTAGATTTTGTTTATGTTCTACCCAACATCTTTCATTTTGTGTTGGTTCATAATGTAAACTAGTATATATGTGTAAAGTATGGTTCACATTTTGTATTACCTTGTCATGTGCCTCATATAAAGACAACTGTAATCGCCGAATATGCAATTTATAAAAGTGGATTTTTGTCTCTAGCATTATACGTGTTTTTCAGATATTCTGTTATCTGCCAGCCAAATTTAAAAGCCAACGAGAGAGGAGGAGGGACTGATACAGACAGATGTTATTCTTTCTAAACGTCACTCACTATTTGATGTCAGATAAAGTTAGTTACTTTGTTGTTAAACATTAATGTTGCTGCTCTAGCAACAACATTTAGCTGTATTTAAAATATTAAATTAAAAACAACCAGGCAGTTAATATGTACACTTCAATATATATTTATTTATCGCAAGTGATATATGTCATCTCATATATAACGTTATCGCACATTGAATATTTTCCTAATACCGTGCAGCCCTACCTCATGCCTGTTGGGTCTGGTCTTACCAAATAACCATCACTAAATAATAGTAAAGTATAGATAGTGGTATCGATAAAGAATCGGATCGTTAAGCAGTCTCAATAAGGGTATCAATATCAATAAAAATTAACGATCCCCATCCCTAAGCGTAGGGCTGGGTGATATGGCAAAAAATGTTATCACAATAAAAAAATTCATATCATTTCATATCGTTAATTATCACAATAAATGTCAAATCATTATTTCTTTCAAGTTTAAAGGCTGATTTTTGCTCCTGAGTGAAAGTTGAAGAAACCAGATGGTTAATTGTAGTTTTAACACTTGACTGAACACTTGAACAGTGGATCACTTACAAGTCCCTTTTAATCAACAAGATAAATTCATTAGGAATAGGTATTTAGGTAGGTATTGAATTAAGTGCCAATTAATTTGTGAGTCAAATAAAACAAATCAGTTATTGAACATTTGTTATATTGTTAATGAGGAAAATTAAATTGTGATTATTATTGTTTTATTGCCCATCCCTACTGTAGAGTGACGTCAGAGTCACATGAACTCCATAGCTGTCCAGACACATTTCAAAAAGTCCAACTTGTGTTTGAATACATGTGAAATATATCTGAATAAATCTGAACTGGAACAGGTCAGGTGGATTCCAGGTGACTTTGGCTGTTGACACTTTTATAAAAAAAAATTAAAAATCACATCTGTGTCACATAGGAGCAAATAAAATCAGATTTAAGTCACTTGTTAACCTTTGAACTCTGCAATACAAACGGTCCACCAGTGCCTACATAGGTATGTTTTGCTTACTGTGATGTCGTTTTTTGGAGTATCTTTAAATGTTTTATATCCATAGAATAAAGTATTGATTTTGTGCATTGTGTGATTAATAAAAAAACAAAACATGGGTCATGTTTTCTCATAGAACTTTACAAAAATAAACACATATTGATCCAAAAGATTTTGCAGCGAGGAAATAACTCGAGTAGGCACATCGTTTAGTTCGAGAGCTGAGATGGCTCGGTATGGTGTTTGTCCCGCCCCTTCTGCACTGTGATTGGACAGCTGGGCAAAACGTGACAGTGACAGTGAAAGCGCTGTGTTTTTCCCCCACAGTTGAATATTTTTCAGCTCTCGGCGACCAGAAATAAACCTTGCGTTTTGTTGGCATTTTTACCATGTTGTAAAAACGCAGCGCTCCCACTGAAATCAATTGAAAAAACGCTTTGGTGGACACAGGCCCTTAGTGTTTCTCTCAATCCCTCTCTGACATTCCTATTAACCTGCTTAGCTGTTCCTCTGGGGCCACTCATCTGGCCATCACATGTCATATAACGTACAACGCGATGACCCGACAGAAGCCTTAGCTTACTGCTGCAAAAAGGCTGAATGCTTCAGCTATTATAGTTTTCATTTTAGATCGATTTAGAAAAGGATCATGCAAACAACGATCTCCCGCAAGGCCATCCGTTTTCAAAGGGTTAATGTAACTTTTCACTGAGGGAATGAATTATAGGGACAATTAACCGACTCAGTGTTGAGCCAATAAAATGTCAATAAATTGTAAAAAAAAAAAATGTTCGGCCACCAGTCCAAAACCCCCAAATATTTAATTTACAGTCACGATGGAGAAATCTATTGTGAAAATTTCTTTTGATTAACATAAATCAAACAACAAATTGTTTCAGAACTAATGACTTTGTTTCCTCTGGTTCAACATGTGCAGTGTTGAACATTATAAAAGAAACTACTTTGTAATACTGAGGTTAAAGTCTCTTGCTTTCTTATGACTATGATGCAAAAATAGTAAACGACACCAATGTGTCCACAGGGAAGAGATGATGGATGGATGGAAGAAAGGATGATTCAAAACAGAGAGAGCGAGATATGGAAGGATGAAGCAATGAGACATGAAGGGAAGTGCGATATGCCATCCTCAGGTCTGCTTTACTATCATTTCACAGCCTAAATGTGCAAAGGTCAGCGGTTATTAATGGCAGGCCCTGAGGAGTGTGTGTGTCTGTGTATGCAAATGTGCGTGAGACAGACAGACAGCAAGTGTGAAGGCTTGCATGTCACACCTTTCTGCTCTAAATGCCATGTAGCCTGCCATTAGTGTCGTTGCTGTATCATCCCCACGGGGCAGGAGGCTCAGGGTGCGTCTGGAAATTTGACCTGACGCTCCCTTTACTGCTTCCATCGACAACATGGGCGGTTTTATTTTTCTGTTGTGAACTAAAGTCTGCTCAGGAGGAGCCGCATGTTGTCTGCTGTCCACCTAGCCTACATTTATCTCTCATGCTTTTCTACAAATTGTAAAACAACTAGCAGCCGCAGTGTTATATTTTTTTTATATGCTTGTCATGTTTTTTTTTTTTTTTTTTACATCACAGCTTTCTACCATCAACTCTACTAAATAACAAATCAAGTGTCTTATGTTTGCGACATGGCAATAAAACAAAGTTAATGGTAACAATGTTTTTCTGGCCGTTATGTGAACAAGTTGTGTGAAATTGGATAATCTTTCAAAATACTCAAAACTCCACTAATGCAGGAGGCTCGTTAGAACAGAACATTCTCCGTCACTGATTGAATCAGAGGGCCGTCATTTTGACAGATTAAGACTAAGGCAGATCTACTGTAAATTTAAGTAACTCACATGCAACACTGTCTGTAAACCCTCCTGTCCAGGTGTTTTCACATTGGTAGGCTATATCGCTGCGTAGCCTAGCTATCGCAAAATGTCCCTGCAGCTGAGTGTCTGAAGTTTCTTAAGAAAGCCCAATAATTGCATTGTGGTGGATAAATGAGGTGAAAAAAAGAGGGAATGATGCGCTGGAGGGTGAAGGACAAGCATGTAATACTGATAACATTTATCAGGCAGCAGCAGCAGCTAATGTTACAGGGAGGTAAAAATCATTCATCTGCTTTGTTTAATGACATGAAAAGTCTCTCGTCATCTTTTCTCTCTGTGCCTTTATAAATGCTTAATCTGTAAGTTGTGTCTATTAAAATGTTTGAGATCGAGTTGGTTTTGAAAATGAAATACCATTAAATAGGCTGTATGTCTCATTCTCACTAAAAAATAAAAATTTGTGTAATAACAGATTATCACAAAATTCTTCACAACTCTGTCTGTCAAAAAGATGGACGACAAGAAAGTCTAACGCTTCCTCTCCCAGGACAGATCATTAATACATAAGAAGAAAATAATTATAAAAATCTTTAAAAAAAAAACAATCGCTTCCCTGAGAGGCTGAAAGGAGAAGTACGATTTATTCCCTTTTTAAAACCTAAAACAAATCCAGAAAAATGACAGCTGTGGATTGTTTCTAATGTAATGTTGGTTAGCTAACGCTAGCCAACTTCCTACTGAATGTAACATTATAAAGCCCTACTGCTTTTGCTTTTTAATGACTGTAACATTGAACAGAGACCCATCCAGCTGTACAAGAACACTGTTGATCCTTAATATCGTTGTCCTTTGTTTTAATTGTCGGGTGATGCAGTGGTTCACTTTTATTCTGTGATCGGTAGGCTTTAGCTTCTGTCTTCATTTGTTTCACGTCAGTTTAGTAATATTTCTCCGAGGAGTGCAGTTATAGACAGTGGCAGCGCCGTGATAAATCCAACAGGTCCGACAGTTTGTCGGACTTAACAACAGTAACTAAGGGGGGCATGGCTTAGCGACGGGAGAGAATGTATCGCCACAGTGAGCTGTTAGATGAAGAACTGCGGACGACTGGCTGCGGGGAACCAGCAAACCTCCATCATGTCAAGACAAACAATTCACTTTACTTTGCTCTGCTGTACAATGGAAAACTAGTTGCAGTATAAATAGTCACAATTCACATCTCAGCAGCAGTACTCTCACCACTAGTAAAAGGGTTAGGTTAATTTAGAGTCACTGACTTTGTAAGTCCAGAATAAACTAGAACGTCTAACTAGCCAGCACAATGTGAAGTCAAGGGATTGATTATTACTGTCCCTTTAAACACTGTTAATAAAGTTTTCCTCCAAACAATTGTGCTAATTGGCTGAATTGGATGGTGATCAATCTGTCTGTCCAGGAAATGTTCACGATAAACTTTCTCTCAGTTGAAACGAGAAGTGGGGATGTGTGTCGACAGAAAGTAATTCAAACTTAAAAGCAACTAAATGTCACTTCGTTACGGTCTTTTGCTTCTTCCAAAAGGACAACAAATCTGGCGAAAATGCAGAACGAATGCGATGTAAATGCATGCTGTGCTGCTGCTCCGCTCCACCTGATGTATTTTTGGCTGCGGCCGTGTCCCAGTTGTGTGCAGCTCCTTGGTGTTGGGAGGCAGGTGAAGGGTGTCTGGTGACAAAATGCCTAGTGTGTAGCCTATTTTCCGGGTTTTGACCTTCCCTGAATGTACTGCTGTGAGGAGAACGAAGATGAATTGGAGCGCTCAGGCTATCCACTTGGAGAAAAGAGGAGACTGACTGATGGATTTTAAGTGTTTGTCGAAGTGTTTCTCTTTTTCTATTTGCCTGTTTTTCTGTTTTATTTTTCCTCTCCGTCCCTTTCGGTCTTGTGTGGATCAGAGTAATGGAGTGTTTGAGGTCAACTCCAGGTTCACTGTGGGGTTTTGGATAAACAGCAGTGCAAATTGTCTGTTGTTTAACCTGCACGACATGGAAACACAACACACCACTGCCAAACAAAACAGAGGAAAATGGATTACAGTTAACGCACAAGCAGAGAAAGATTTAATCTTAACCTTTACGGCTCCAGACATGATGGCGTTTGTTTTTCCAGGTCATCAAGGGTTAGAAATCTGCACCTTTTCCTCCACACGCACACACATCTTTTTCTCTTCATCTTCTTACTTCCCTCACTATCCAATGTGCCGAGCTCTCCTGTGTACATGTAATTTCTATCACCTTTAGTTGCTTCTTCCACAGGTTCAGGTCAAATAAGAAGAAGTTTTGTTTTTTGATTGGACTGACCGGGTGTTATATTTTCCACCTGTCTTAAAATATATTCCTAAAAATGTGATTGGATGGATGGGTGGATATATTAACTGTTTTCATTGGACACTCCTACAGGACAATAAAGGGATGCAACTGCATAAATATCTACAGAGCTTTACAGTATTTGGTGGTTTTTGATAAAAAATTGGATCCGATTTAAAGAGCACTAGTCTTCTTATCCAACTTTAGTAACTATTAAATCAATTTGTAGAGGCCATGCCTGTTTCTGCCTTAACAAATGTGGTGTGATTTGGAATTTTTTGCTCCAACTAACTTTCACTACATTAATACATAACCTAAATTAATCATATACTTACCGGCCACTTTATTAGTTATGCCTGTTCAATTTCTTGTTCCATTACATTTACTCATTTTGCTGACGCTTTTATCCAAAGCAACTTACAATTTAACACAAATCCGTCAATCACATGGCAGCAACATTTAGCAGACGTGGTCAAGACAACTTGCTGAAGTTCAAACCGAGCATCAGAATGGGGAAGAAAGGGGATTTAATTAACTTTGAACGTGGTGTGGTTGTTGGTGCCAGACAGGCTGGTATGAGTATTTCAGGAACTGCTGATCTACTGGGATTTTCACACACAACCATCTCTAGGGTTTCCAGAGAAGGGTCCGAAAAAGAGAAAATATCCAGTGAGCGGCAGTTGTGTGGATGAAAACGGCTTGTGGAAATCGCAAGTTTCCCCAAAATTTCAGTGCAAAAAACACCTCAAAAACAAAGCTGCTGCAATATCAGACATTTTTAGACCGCATCAATCACTAAAAAGGCTTGCGAATTTCTGGAGGGACTGATAAGCGAACACTATTTTAAATTTCTACATTACAAGATTATGCAGCCTTGCTGCTGAATGTTCTTATTTAACTATTAAATTTTCAAATCATTTGTGTGTTACTTTCAAATACTTTTTTATAATGCCATATACAGGGCCTATGAAATCAATTTTTTTTTTTTTCTGTTCTGTGTTTTACGATTTAAGCACATTTTTTCACCAGAAGCAGTGTGTTATGTGGTGGATAAATAACATTTCAATAATAAATATTAAATCAATATCAATGAATTTGATGTATCATGCATATAAAAATATTCTAAGGCAACGTTGGACAAACTAGTGAGAGACATTGAGATTTAGAAAGTATCCAGCGCAAGAAATTAACTGCCTACCCCAGCTTTAATGCTGTAAAGTTGCTGCTGATTATCGTTTTGGTTGTTTATTCAGTTGCAGAATATCTCTTCTAATAGTTTTTAATGTACTGGCTCTACAGATGACTGGAACAGTCATGTAACGATTCATGCAGACAGTTTCATCCCTCTCCCCTCAATACACGTCACTATGTGTACAGATAATAAGCCTGTAGCATTTTATAGGTGTGTGTGTGTGTGTGTATATTTTACTAGTTTGTGTGCCCTTGTTCCATGGGACAGAAAATCATTTCAGACGGCATGTGAGAGACAGAAGAAGCAGTGAGCTTGTATATTACACACACACACACACACACACACACACACACACACACACACACACACACACACACGGACAGTGTTGTGGGCGGTTGGTGATTGAACAAAGAGAAACGGTCTCCTCTAATCTGGAGAAAATGAAACAGACGTTTGAATGGAAATATTGATTCTTCCTCCCATTTCAATCTTCATCTGGTATTATCTGTCCCACCAATGTGTGTGTGTGTGTGTGTGTGTGTGTGTGTGTGTGCGTGTGTGTGTGTGCGCGCGCCCATGCACACGCTTGTGTACACACATTACTTTCTGTCCACATGAGAACCCAGTGTCCTCACAGGGATGGAAAACGATGAAGATATGCAACATATGAGGCCACCGAGGGGTCTCCATTGGTAACATAAATGTGTGTGCACGTGTGTGTGCACGTGTGTGTGTGTGTGCGTGTGATTGTCCACACTTGGTACATCCCATTTCCACCGTCCACTGTGTCCAAATAAACTGTAAACCCTGGACTGGCTGATAAAGAGTGAGTGTGTGTGTGTGTGTGTGTGTCTCACAATATTTGTCCAGTGTTATTGGAGCTCCGAGGCCACAGAGTCTTCTATAAACACCCAGCTGTGAATTATTCAACAAACACCCTTCTCTTTCTCTCTCTCACACACACACACACACACACACACACACACACACACACACACACACTTATATTCAAACACAATATATATTTTAAAGACGGACAGATGATATTCAAGTCATGAACACACACGAGTGTCAAGAGATAACCAGTGTCTCAGACCAAACATTAAAAACACACACACACACACAAATCTACAAGTGTGTAGATTTGAGTCTTGAATAGAGAAGAAGAAAACGGCTGATGGATGGAACTTAGTTTGGAAACACACACACACACACACACACACACACAGAGGCCATTTCATTTTGTCTCAGCTTAAGTGGATTTAGCTGCTGGTCAGTTCAGTGGAAGGTGAAACAAAATCTGCTGCTACATTCAGTGACAGGGTGACACCTACAGTTTGATACGAGGTACTGCTGCGTGGACTACCCGGGCTGTTCAGATTGTCAAAGTGTGTGTTTGCGCATCTCAAGAGGAGGTGGAAATGATAATTCATGCTTTTATCTCATCCCGTCTCAATTACTGTAACTCCCACTCACCTGCCTGAGTAAAACATCCCTGGATCATTTACAAGAGGTTAAACTGCAGCTGCTGCCACTAAGCTTTTGACCGGGTCCTCCAAAAGAGGCCTTATCTTACTGCGATTGATTGATTTCTCTTCACCAGCGACCCATCAAATTCATATTCTAATTCAAGGTTCTTGTAGGCACTTACATTGAGCTCTACAGGGTCAGGCCCACATTAGAGCTCCACCAGCAGGTCTCTAAATTCCCCTGATCAGGGTTTGGTTGTTCCTTAGTCCAGGCTAAACTTTGGAGCTTTTTTCACCTACTAGTAATTTTAATTTATTTTTATATGTTGGAGTTTTATTCTTCTTAAAATTTCCATGAAATCAAAAGCGATTTTGTTTTTATATGCAGAAATCGTACATCGAAGACATTGATTTGTAGGTATTCTTCATAGTAAAGCAATTTGTGACTTTCTGCCTACCTTTTTCTTTTCTGTTAAAGTGTGCACTCAAAGTATTATTCCAAGGGAATTTGGGGGTGCAAACATTTTGTCATTGAACATATTAGGACAGTAGGATTATTTTCATTGTGGATTATATGATTGTATGATATGGGGATTTCTTATAACTCAAAATTTAAGAAACCAAACTACAACATCAAAAAAGAAAAATGGAAAATCACAACATCGATACAGTAAGTCAAACAACATATGTAACGCCACCAATGGCAAAGCAAAATATCATGAGGGTGAATTCAATAATGCATCAAATCAACATTGGGTGACCAATACAGTGAATGACTATTTTCCCAGGTCCCAGGGTTCATCGAATCTATTATTAAAGTCTTGGAGAATTGATGCTGCCCTCTCCATTGTCAGCAAGTCCAAGAAGCCCATCAACATTTTGATAAACTGGGCAATTAGACTATGAAGTGTCAGAAAATCGTGAGTAACAGTCCATAGGACTGCACAATTAATCAAATATTGATCGGGATTACAATTTTAGCTTCCCACAATTAAATGAACACGATCAACGGCAATCTTTCCGTTTAAAATGCGTGCTCCACTCATGGAATCAATCAAGCGCTTCCTCAACTTACAGCCAAGGGGGGCAATTTGGTTGCATGTGCACCCTCCTGCTGCTACAGTCAAGAGTAGACAGCGGCCCTTCTAGTCAATACTTGGGAGTCCATCAGACGCAGCGCGTCCCAGAAGCGTGCCAGAAGCAGCTCTCAGCTCCGCGAAGAATACAAAAGTCTATTTTTGACGGAAGCTGTGCCAAGCTGCACAGAGCACATCAAACTGGGCAGGAAGTCAGACACAGAATGGCACAGAGAATCCAGTCAATTTTCAAAATAAAACACCCTACATACTTCCGATCATAAATGAACTACAACACAGTTAAAACAGACAAAAAAGAACCATTTATCTACATTGCCTACTTAATCATAGAAGAAGCACAAGAAACAAGCTACGATTACCAAATCAACAAAATCTAAACATGTCAGCAAAATCAGGCAGGCAAAACGCTCTGATTCTGAAATGCTCCCTGTTGGATACGCAGCCATTCAGACAACCGAAAAAAACCAGATTGCAGAGAGCCATTGCTGGTCAGCAGAGTAGAAGCCATAGGTAGAAGCACAAAAAGGACAAAATATCAACAAGCCAACAATGTGCTCAGCTCCTGAAATGCGTCTGAGACGCTCCCAGTGGAAGCTAACGCTGTGCAGAGGACAGGACAAAAACGTGGCGCAGCAGTAGCCGGACTCAGTGGACTTTCCGGGTAAAATTATATTTATATTTTGCTTCTAGGAGATGATGCACTTTAAGGACCAGGCTTATTTTGATGATTAGCAGAAATGCCGATGTGAAAACAGTTGCCTGTTTATTTAAATTTGAAAGTGCAATAAAAATATGTTGTCCCTAAAATTGGCCATAATTGTGCAGCCCTAACAGTCCATCACAATTTCCCAAAGCCTACTGTGACATCTTAAAAAAAACATTTTCTGTCAGAAAATTTTGAATTTACAGTGACAGAAAACAACAACCAACACTTTAAGTGATTAGCTGAGTATCATAATAGTTGCTGATTCATTTTCTAGTTAATTTACTGATCATTTTTGCCCGTTTTCAGTGATACACAGCCTGGTACTTACTAATAATCACATACACTATACATATCTAGCCACATATAGCCACAACAGCAGCAACATTAAACCATTTATAGATACATAGGCATCAAAAGATGAGCAGCAAAAAATTTAAATCAATGAACAAGCCTACCAGAAACATAAATATGAGGCAGACTGAACTGCGACCCCAAGAGGGTCCCTAAAGATATAATATGATGTTTAAATACAATATATATAAAACTATACTCCTACTTGAACAAACCATAACACTGAAACAGAGTTATCGCAGTGGGCTCTCCAAAAGAAAAGGACACGAGGGAGGATCAAGCATTTGTTGCAAAACTCCCAAAAGATAAGTCCCATTAAGGAGGAGAGAAGAAGAGGAGGTTAATATATGAAGGAGGAAGAGAGAAAGCGCAGCAACATGCCAGCCTGGTTCACTGTGTGGTTCATGTCAGGAAAGCATATAGTAAAAAGGTAAATGACTGCAGCAATCAATAACCAACCCTTATTACCAGCACTACAAATTAGGGAAAAGGTGAGGAGACAGGAGGGAGGTCCCATGCCTGGTTTGCCCTCCGGCCGCCACTAAATCCACCCCTGATAACAGCATGACTGCCTGGCACAGCGGCCACATAACAACAAGCTGACACATATGGCAGATACAGCAACATTAATAACACTGAAACTTCTGCACAAACCTAAACAAGAACCCTGAAGTCCACAAGGGCTGCAGCTAATGATAATTTTTTTATTATCAATTTACCTGTTTATTCAATTCGATTGAATAAAAAAAACAAAACATCTTTGTTAGATGTCTATATAAATAAGCCCATCACAATTTCTCCGAGTCCAAGATGTGATCTTCAACTGCATTTTCTGTGTGACTGACCAGCCAAAACACAAAAATATTCAATGACATTAACATAAAAACATAAGAAAGGCAGCGAATCGTCAAATTTGAGAAGCAGAAAATGTTTGTCATGCGAGCTTGATAAATACTTTGAACCATGGCAACAGCTACTGATTACTTTTCTGTTCATCAATTAATTGATAAACCAACTAATCGCAGCGGTGTAACTAGTACATTTACACAAGTACTGGACTTGAGTACAATTTTGAGGTACATGTATTTACTTGGTTATTTCCATTCCATTATTATGCTTCTTTATATTTCTGCTCCATTACATTTTTAAGGAAAATATTGTAATTATTAAGTGTCAGCTCTAGTTACTTTGCAGGATCAGTTGTTAATACAAAATATTAATAAACTGATGTATTATGATATAGTGTTGTAGATTAAGCTACCAATGAGTTGATAAAGTAGCTGAAATTCGTGTTAATGTTACTTTTACCAGCTGCAACATTTAGTTTGGTTTGATTACATATTAAAGCATCAATAGTTATAATCCTGTAATATAACATGCATGTTACGAAAATCAACCATTTGGCATTTATGAGTACTTTTTTACTTAAATTACTTTTGATGATGTCACTTTTATTAACTGCAGGTTTATTATGTTTTAACCTTTACTCAAGTACAAGATCTGAACACTTTTTTCACTGATATGGCGGGTAGTTTCTGCCCTAATGTCTATAACGAACACATCCCCCAAAATATCATAACTAGCTTACCTTTGATGACTGGATGAGCCTTTAGGACACTATTCATTTCAGGAAAAACAGTCCAGTACTTCAACAAGAGATGGAAAGTCCCTCTTCTGTGACCCCTTATGTTCTGCGTCCTCCACTGTAACGTTAGGTGCTGGCAGGTTATTTTAGGGCTAAATAATTGGCAGCCATGTTTGTCCACGTCAGCTAAGCTAGCTACTTCGGAACAAAAGCGCGGGAGCAGCTATCTTTGAGTATATCACAGCAGAATTTGAACTCTTCATTTTCTTCCCTTGCGACAAGCTTAATAAAACGTCTGCCATATGAACAGAGCTCCGTTAAAAGTAGCTAAGATAGCTTTAAACTGCCATTCATTCCCCTCTTCGCAAGTGAGCGATGAGTGACTGCTGACCTTTGACCCTTCGCTAAGCCACACCCCCTTAGAGACGGTTCCTATGCCCGCGTGAAAGAGCTGTTGAATTTAACGGCTCTGTTTTCTTCTTCTTCGGTTTTTAGAGGCAGTTTTCAACCGAATAGCGGCATTAATGCTTTGTTTGAAAACAATACTATTTTTTCTATCCAATCTAACTTCAAAACTAAAAAAATGTAATTAATTAATAAATTCTTCCCCACCCCTCATCTCAATCTCTAATCTAGCCTACTCAATTTGGGCACTGAGAGGCCCTGAAAGCCTCTCTCAACAGCCGCCTGCACTTCCTCTTCTGTAATTCCCTCGATATCCAAAACTTTCTCCCAGCATCAACAATTATTTCTGTTCAGATTTCCTTTCCGCCTTAGCTGCACAGTTATTCACCATGGCCACAAATGCTAACGAACAATATTCATTGTGCTTCCCACCTGTTTTGATCTCTCTTACTTCTTGAGTCTTTCCTATCTGCTTACTCGGCCTAGCCCTCTCTTGGACCTGATCATTATGACTTTTATCTCTTCCTTTTTCTTTGGAGGGTCTGCTTGCCTTGCATCCAACTGATTACACTTGGGTTCCTGCCAAGCTTTGCTAGAATAGCACAATTATGCAGTTCAACTTTTCAACTTAATATTTCCAATACCAGCTACAATGACAACTGTCCCTGGCAGATTTTATCAGCTGTAGCCATCTAGAAAGCACAAATAAAATGTTTTGACTAGCCCCCAACCTAACCCTGTAAAACTATTTGAAAGGTTTTATGTTGTTTATTCATTTTAAGGAGTTTAGTTCCATATTTTATTTGCCTAGATGGATGAAATCATTATGATGACACACAATCCTGCCTGTGCGTAGCTGGGAAGCGATTAGCTTAGCTTAACACAGCATAAAGATTGGAAGCAGGGGAGAAAGTTTGTTTCTAACCCAAGTTCAACAATACACACCCCTACCCCTCAATTATTTACTTGTGGTATCTTGTTTTAATAACACACATAAACAAAAGTTTTTAGAGGAGTTAAATGAACTACCTTTTTTTTGGCAAGCCACAGCTGGGCGCAGTGACTTCCCCAGCTGTCTTGGCCTCATCGTGAGCAGTAAAGATGCTGCGGCGAAGCTGTGCAGATGTAAATTCTTCTCTAAGGTATTATAAACCCTATCATTTTCAAGAAATACCACTGACAGCATGGCTGCAGTGATAGCTACGGCCCTAACTGATATTCATTCATTCAGCCTGTTGCGACGAGTATTCTGGCCTGCAAAGCAGGGGGTGTAAAATAACAGAAAGTACTACATTTTTATCAATAAAAGCTTCTCCCTGGAAGTAGAAATATGTTTTTTCTTCTTCTGTTTCTCCTTCAGCAATGGACATATTGTAATATCTAACTGAACAACAATTTCATCTGTACTATCATAACTTGAACTTAAGGCATAAAATCAAGCTGCACAATAATTAAAAGGAATAAAATCTCCTTTTATATTGAAACTGTTATCACTGTTATAAATGAACTGTGTTGACAGAGCAAGTCTAAAGCTCTGCCTCCCTCTAGTGGTCTCAAGTGTAAATTTCACACAGAACGATTGCAATTAACCGCTGGACAATTTACTGTTAATGTATTGTCTTGATTATGTAGCTGTTATGAAGCACTCTTAGACTGTAGTGATGTTGTGACAGGCTTCTTGATAACACCCCATTTTAAGTTTACACTGAAAACCAGGACCTGATCAATTCATTTACAATGTGTTTACAGAGTTTTCAAACCTGTGTTTATTGATCCACTCATGTGCTTGCTCATGGTAAAAGCAACTCCAATACAACACAGTCAGCATTTTAATACAGAATAAAAATCTGCACACGCACGCACACGCCCACACACAGACGCCGACACACGCGCAAACACACGCCCACACACAAACACCTCCCCCCTTCATCTTGGGAATCAACAACCACACACAGAGACACACTCTTAAATAGCAGCTTTTGTACAGCACACACAAGAAGCAACAAAACAATAAATGACAAATTAAAGAAACACATATCACTGACATTTAGGAAAAAAAAAAAAAAAAAAAAAAAGAAAAAGTACCTCATGTTGTATTTACTCATTAAAGGGGAATTTCAACGAATCTGAGACTTTAAGGATATTAAATAATAATCTGGCCTGCATTAGTTGAGTTGGTTACAAAGGTCAGATCTGGTTGTCACTTTCCTCTACTGATATAAAACAGTGTGAAATACGGAAATATAAAAAAAATTAAAAAAAGAAATGCAATTCTGTATCATGATCAATGAATGGTTTATATACAGGTAGAGCGCTGACGGATAAGTTAACCTTCTCAGGCAACACAATCCGAAGATCGTAAAGTCCCAGTTTTCAGATGGAATATATAAGTAAATACAAGATTTTTTTTATAAAAACAGCAAATTCACATTATGAGGAGACACAGCATAACAAAGTCCCACTGCAAATCTACATCTACGTTCAACGGAGAGAGAAGGAAAGAAAACTAAACATCCTTTTAGATCTGGAGCTCTGATGGTCAAGTTCAAAATCATTGAAGTACACAGGTTCCAGTGTTTGCGTTGCTGCAACTAATGATGCATTTAATTACTTTTGGATTAATTGATGGATTTTTGTTGAATGGCAAAAAAACAAAACAAAACAAAAAAAATTAAAAAATTCCCGTCACAAGTTTTGTCAAAAGATTTTCCATTTGCAATCATTTAAACCAGAGAAATACAGCCACGCATCACATTTGGCAACAGAACAAACATCTTAAATGATTAATCCACATTGTTGTCGATTAGTTTTGTTGACTGAATTATAGGCAAATCCTTCCTGCACAACTGTTCTGTTTATTTTTTTAATTGATTCTAATAAATAAAAAACCATCTGTGTAGCGCTGTTAACGAGCAGTCAGATTGTCGTGTTTCTTGCCCTGTGAATTTAATTTCTGTGAGGTCAACATGCTCCCAGATCTCAGCAATTATAACGCAACATAACCAATATAAACGAAGGGTATGAAAATAACACCCAAGCTGTAATATAAACTGGTATTAACTCTGAAGCGAAGATTAAAGTTATTAAGGGTGCCTGCAAGTTCCACCAAGATGAATCTGAATTTTCAAAAACCCATGGCCATTTACAAATGCGACGAATATTAAAAACCGTGTGTACCAGTACGAGATCTGATCAGGAAATGCACGGATTTGAGCCTCAGTGTTGACAACAGTTGAAGACGTTTAAAGAAGCTGCAGACTGCATTTACTAAGAGTTTACTTTCATTAAGGAGAACTCATCCAGGTCCAGACAGGAACCAGGGCTCACAGCTCCATCTTCTGCCCGGACAGAGGCATCTGTGGCTGGACCTCCTCGTCCGACGTCATCCCTCCGTCCATCTTCTCCACCGGGGCCTTGCTCTTTTTCTTCTTCTTCACCTTCTTCTCCTTCTTCTTCTTCTTGGTCGCCTTCTCTCCCTCGGAGCTGCCGTCCCCTCGCACTTCTCCCTCCTCACTCTTGCCCTTTCCCTTCTTCACTCCAGTCTTCTTCTTCTTCTTCTTGTCCTCCGCAATGGCCACCTGGTCTCCCTTCTTCCTCTTGGTCCAATCCTCGCTCAGGCAGGCTGGAGAGAAAAATTAAAAAAAAAAAAAAAAAAAAATGGAGAAAGGGAAAAGAGAAATGGTGAAATAAGAAAATAGAGGAAAGATTAGAATAAAGGAGGGAAGAATGAAGTGTAGAAAGACAGAAAGGATTAAGTCAAAGGTGGAAGGAAGAATAAAAGAGGCAAGAGAAGGGTAGAACAACAGCAAATATATAAACAAAAGGAAAAGAGAAATTGAGATAAAAAGGAATAGAAGGAAAGGGGCAAAGGAAAAAGAGAAAAATATAAATAGAGAAGAAGTTGATAAAGGGGGAGGAAAAGATGGAGGGTGACAGATTAACAGGAAACTACATGGAAAAATAAATATGATCTGTATTTGTGTTACCTTTGTCCTGTCCTTTGAGGACGTGTTTCTCACACAAATAAGTGGTCAGGTCTTCCTCCTGACTTCCTTTGTACCAGTCCTCAATCACCTCCTCGTACTGCTCTATCAACACATCACACTGACACACAATATATAAGAGGGGTGGTCAGTGGGGGGATCAATTCTTAGATGCAAATTACAAAGTCTATGGCAACTTTTTACTGCCAAGGATTTGCGTCCGTACTCCGTCTGTGAGAGCCAGGCAAACTTTTTTCTCCCCTGCGTGTTGTCTGCAATGCGCCGGCAAATGTAACCTTCCAGCTGCCTCGCCACACCACTTCCATTTATTTTATTAATAAAAGATGTTGGAAGTAAATTAATTTTGGATCATTACAAATACTTTGCTTTAAAAAGTACCAAATAGTCACACAGTGAGATAAAAGAAATCCTGAAAAAAAACCAGATGCATCAATAATCGTTTTATCATTGCATCGCAGCCCTCTGAAGCACATCGGATCCAACACCATAAAACTATGCTTTTTTACATAACAGTTCACATATGCACAAATTGATTTTTTTAACAGATGTACAAAAGAAAAATGATTAAAGCTGAGATTTGTGTTTTTTAGTTTCTTTACATATATTATATACATATGATACATACAGTTTTTCCTTTGTAACTGCGCGTTTTCAGACTGATTTTCAAATTCAAAGATGGAAAATAAAAGGATGCGCTCTCAGGACAAACTCACTTTGACTTGAAAATCAGAGGATGTGAAAAAGTACCTGTTTTTTAAGGTCGGCCACTTCTGCTGACGTCTCGTTCCACAGCTCGTAGGGAATATCCATCACCACATTCACTCCTTTATTCACCAAACCATGAAGGGTGGAGAAGGTCTCCGACATGCCCTGCAGACGGGCAGAGATGTTAACAGCGCTGTCACACAGAACACAACGTTCCCAAATGCTTTCACCACATTAACTGCAAAAGTCAATCATTTCCAAACTGTTTTTACGTGGCTTCAGTCAGCTGCCTCACTGACTTGTGTTGTGATACAAGTTAGTTTACTGTGGAGACAAAGCTGCAGCAACAACGCTTTAAAGAAGGCGGCAAATAGGTGAAAAGAATTTAAATTCGGCAGACAAAGAAAGAAGAAGAAGTGCTTCAAAGCTGTGCAGGTGCACTGTACAGTGGAGCAGAGTGGTTTTGCAGGTGTCTTTAGAAACTGCTCCTTAAACAACTTTCTTTGTCGGTCTGAAACATTTCAGAGGAACAAAACAGAGCTGATGGGAATGAACGGAAACAATGAAGATGCTGGGTGGGAAACCAAAACAAGGAGCTGAAGAGCGATTCGAAAAGCCGAGGGGGAAGCGCAGAGTTCACAACTACAAGCAATATAATATAAAGAGGATCAGAATTTGTTTGGTGATTTGATGCATTGCAATAAACATAATACATATAAAGAAAGAAATATACGGCACTTTGTACAGTGATAAGGGAGATATTTACAGCACTGTGAAAATAAGTGTTAGGCCAGGGCAGGGTGGAAAAATGCTGTAAAGTAAGAATGCTTTCAAAAATAGACATGTTAATAGAATATTTTCAATCAATTAACAAAACGCAAAGTGAGTGAACACAAATCTAAAATCATTGCCCTCAAAACAGCCTCAGCACTGTACATCAGAGATTAACAACGCAGCGTTATCATTTTGGGATGATGTTAGAAAGGACGGTCATCGTTCATGTGTTTTATAGAAACATTCATTTAAAATGCGCACTGCACACATCTGTTAAAATAACTTTTCTCAAGACTTAACATCAAACTGAAGCAACACAACATGAAGACAAAAACACACACACACACACACACACACTAACTGACCTTGGCAAAGCGGTTACTACCAGTTCTCTCTTTGTGCAGATTGTACTCTAACAGCCTCTGACACACATTTTCTACAACCTCGATGAATCTGAGGTCTCTGTAGGGAGGGGGGAGGAGAGAGAGAGATGTCAGGTTATCTGCAGGTTTCAGATTCAAAGCTTTTTTAATTTTTGACCACAATATGTTTGGATATTTCCTGTTTTGTCAGGGAACAGAACTCCAGTCAGCGTTGTGTTTATATTTGACTTTCCAGATGTGGACGATGGGATATTCACAAAGTGCAGTCCTTTTATTTCAGAGCTGCTTCTGCTGTTATTTTGAGCTGACCGACACGACATGTTGTTGTTTTTCAAACTGTTTCAGTCCACAAGGTCTGTGACGACCTCGTGGACTCTGAGCAGCACCTCAGTAGTTTCCATCTGCGTCTCGAAGGGCTGAAGCAGTCAGTGCGAGCACGGTTAACGTGATGCTGTTCTAGTGAAAGTGGTTTGGTTGGGTGATGCCCGACGCTCCAAGTGGCGCTCACTTTTCAGAGGTGAGTCGCTGTACGGAAGTGCAGAATGTTGACGAGTTTAAAGACTTTTTCAGGCTCAAAGAGAAACACTTTCAACTCTTCCAGGCGGAGCTCTGTTATCACTCATCCACCACCCTCACCAGTTCAGCAGCTTCCCCGTTCTATAATAAGTTCCTCCACAGGAACTGAGACCTGACCAAGTTCCTGTCCCCTGCTGCTTCTGTGTGTGTGTGTCTGTGTGTGTGTGTGTGTGTGTGTGTGTGTGTGTGTGTTCGTGTGTGTCAGAAAGATCCGGAAACATCTCAGCAGACCATGTCCTTCCACAGACAGCATGGTGGCAGGTTTAGTTTCTTCTCTGTAACTAAAATAAAACTATTTTTTGTTTGACATTTCATGCAGAATCATCAGAAAATGAAAAGACTTAACACACCACACACACACTTACGACTTGACATATTTGATTGGCGCCGCCCCCTTGCTGTCTATGAAGCCATAGTTCGTGTCGATGACTTCCTTGGTCTTCCCCGTCTCGTCGAACGCCGACTTCATCTCGATGCTGACAAACTTACACACTGGAGAGGGAGACGGAGAGTTTACTTCTGTCCTCAGCATAAATATTTCCTTAATGAGAACTGACTCTTTACAGTTGTCTTAAATGTTCAGTGACCCTGCAGGTTCCTATTAAATTTATCTCTCACTCTCATATATATATATATATATATATATATATATAGTTTACTACAGATGTACTGGCATATATGTAGGACAGTAAAGTACAGAAATGCCAAAATTATATAAGATTATTTAGAAATCACTGTTCCATAATCAATGTAAGCTGTAAAATGTCCCACTCAGTACTTTGGTCAAAGTTATTTAATACACAAATTAAAGGGATCCTCAACAAAAATGTGTGTTTATGTTTATATTAAAAGATATTTGTTTATAGTTTTTGGCCTCAAAAATCAGTATCAGTCGGGCGCTGGTTTTTACTGTTACTTCTATTTAAATTACCATCATTACGATTGTTAAATTTTGCATTATTCACATACACATATGAATTTTGACATTGCATTCGTCAAACTAATACTCTAATAAACAATAATGGCAAAAATGTAGTCTTTACCAATTGAGTAAGTTGCCCTTTTTTGTTGCGTGTAACATAATTATTTATTTATTTATTTATTATTGATATTGGTTAAACTATTTGTAAGACATGGTAACAGGTGCATCATAAATTTTTTCATTTTCCTGAGTCAATCTAGCAGGCAATCTGAACACACAATTAATCGTAGCTCTACTCAACACAACTAAATATGACCTGAATATCATTTGGTCTTAAGTTGTTTTGAGGATGTTGTTGATGTTTGATTAAGCAGATTGTGTTTAGCAGCCATATCCTAACTAACCTCAGGCCATTTTCTCAGTGTGAGCCACCAGACAGTGAAATTACAGTGACTTTATCTATTTCTCATGCTGCTGTGCACCCCTGGAGGCCCTCGGACCAGGTTTTGGGGAACCACGCGTCGCTAACAGGCAGTTTACCTTCACATTTGTTCGGAAGATGAACCCACTCATCGTCCCCTCCAGTCTTAGCTGCTCCGACCGACGAAATTATCAAGAAAAACCACAAGTACGCCGCTGAAATCATATCGTCGGCTGTGACTCGCTCTTCATCTACCTATAAAAATCGTTTCGTGTACTTAAAAAGCCGACAAAGGACCGTTAAACGTCGGTTTCCACATCCTCCTCTGGTTCATCGCAGCTGTGAAATCTGAACATAAGCTCTTCCGCTTTGGGGCTGCGCTCCGGGCCAATCAGAGAGGAGCAGCTGGACCAATGAGAGGCAGAGGAGAGCCAGAGAGATGGAAACACGTCAGAGGCGTCACTCTGTGCCTATTTCACGATACAACCAAACAGGAAGTGTTATTGTGGGAGAATGTTGTATTTTGCTTTTATAGAAGTCAAAGTAAAGAAAAGATCTACTTCATTATAAATTTAATAATTCTTTTGGCAAAATTTCACATTCATAAATGTAAATTCAGAGCAAAAAAATACATTTTGTACTTTTTCTCCATGATGTTGTACATGATATTAATCTGATTTCTGGCAACAACAAAAAGGCAGTTAAAACTGTGAACGTATGGGCTGTGTCCGAAATCACCCACTACTCACTATATAGTGAGCTCACCATTTTGTAGTGCTGTCCGAATGTATAGTGATAATTATTATACCCTATATTGTCCACTCAATGTATCCCAGAATGCATTTTGAAAAGTAGTGTACAA
>NC_060161.1:25918751-25935430 GCF_021292245.1 Micropterus dolomieu | reverse complement strand
ATAGTTTACTACAGATGTACTGGCATATATGTAGGACAGTAAAGTACAGAAATGCCAAAATTATATAAGATTATTTAGAAATCACTGTTCCATAATCAATGTAAGCTGTAAAATGTCCCACTCAGTACTTTGGTCAAAGTTATTTAATACACAAATTAAAGGGATCCTCAACAAAAATGTGTGTTTATGTTTATATTAAAAGATATTTGTTTATAGTTTTTGGCCTCAAAAATCAGTATCAGTCGGGCGCTGGTTTTTACTGTTACTTCTATTTAAATTACCATCATTACGATTGTTAAATTTTGCATTATTCACATACACATATGAATTTTGACATTGCATTCGTCAAACTAATACTCTAATAAACAATAATGGCAAAAATGTAGTCTTTACCAATTGAGTAAGTTGCCCTTTTTTGTTGCGTGTAACATAATTATTTATTTATTTATTTATTATTGATATTGGTTAAACTATTTGTAAGACATGGTAACAGGTGCATCATAAATTTTTTCATTTTCCTGAGTCAATCTAGCAGGCAATCTGAACACACAATTAATCGTAGCTCTACTCAACACAACTAAATATGACCTGAATATCATTTGGTCTTAAGTTGTTTTGAGGATGTTGTTGATGTTTGATTAAGCAGATTGTGTTTAGCAGCCATATCCTAACTAACCTCAGGCCATTTTCTCAGTGTGAGCCACCAGACAGTGAAATTACAGTGACTTTATCTATTTCTCATGCTGCTGTGCACCCCTGGAGGCCCTCGGACCAGGTTTTGGGGAACCACGCGTCGCTAACAGGCAGTTTACCTTCACATTTGTTCGGAAGATGAACCCACTCATCGTCCCCTCCAGTCTTAGCTGCTCCGACCGACGAAATTATCAAGAAAAACCACAAGTACGCCGCTGAAATCATATCGTCGGCTGTGACTCGCTCTTCATCTACCTATAAAAATCGTTTCGTGTACTTAAAAAGCCGACAAAGGACCGTTAAACGTCGGTTTCCACATCCTCCTCTGGTTCATCGCAGCTGTGAAATCTGAACATAAGCTCTTCCGCTTTGGGGCTGCGCTCCGGGCCAATCAGAGAGGAGCAGCTGGACCAATGAGAGGCAGAGGAGAGCCAGAGAGATGGAAACACGTCAGAGGCGTCACTCTGTGCCTATTTCACGATACAACCAAACAGGAAGTGTTATTGTGGGAGAATGTTGTATTTTGCTTTTATAGAAGTCAAAGTAAAGAAAAGATCTACTTCATTATAAATTTAATAATTCTTTTGGCAAAATTTCACATTCATAAATGTAAATTCAGAGCAAAAAAATACATTTTGTACTTTTTCTCCATGATGTTGTACATGATATTAATCTGATTTCTGGCAACAACAAAAAGGCAGTTAAAACTGTGAACGTATGGGCTGTGTCCGAAATCACCCACTACTCACTATATAGTGAGCTCACCATTTTGTAGTGCTGTCCGAATGTATAGTGATAATTATTATACCCTATATTGTCCACTCAATGTATCCCAGAATGCATTTTGAAAAGTAGTGTACAACCAATGGTCACTAACCAAGCTGTATATACCATCATGCACTGCGCTGATAGGAAAAAAATGATTGTCCGACGGCAATGACGTAATTTACGGCGCCAAAATAACGATCGGAGTAGTACGGTGGCTCCGAGGGCTCAGTGAGGAATATTTTTTTGAGGACTACTTTTGCGTTCCCTCGCAATATGTTTTGCGTTCCCTCGCAATACCTTGCCGTAGCAGCATGAACATTTAGCCTATAGGCTAGTGAGTGGACAGTATTGCATAATGTGAGTTGCAAGGTCTTGATCCACATGAATAATAACGAAATGCCGTTTCTCGCGGTCCAGTGTGCTAAAAACAAAGTCACAATAGCCTATTCAACTTACAAGACACAAAACAAAAAATAGACATGCTGGCCAGCCAAAAGAAAGAATGGCATTTATTGTTTAATGCAGCAATCATTAAACCAAAGTTACTTTGAATCATTTGTGATTTTTAACGCATCTTCAGTAGGTTATTTTATGAGCTTTTCACTATTAGTCAGGCCCGCACAAATGAGACGGTAATTTACAGTATGACACTAGACGAGACAGCTGATCTGTATACTGTCAGGGGAGTGAGAATGGCATGCAGGGCTGGAGCACCCCAAATCTGAAGTATGTTCACCTGTATAGCCTGTTTCTAACCTATTTAAATAGTAGCAGCATCAGAAATAGGTTACATTAGCGGAGCCCTGATGGTTACAAGCTTCTGAAATATAAGCCAGTAGCGGGAGCAGCCTAATAACAGTCGGCTATGTACACAGTGTGGAAGTGCCGTAGCAGCATGAACATTTAGCCTATAGGCTAGTGAGTGGACAGGATTGCATAATGTGAGATATGTAGCCTCCATATGAAGTCTGACATGTAGGAAACAGTGTCCATCCACTTTGACTGTTTAAGCACCAAGCATCACAGATGTAAACACAGAATCCGCTTCCTCTCATCTCGGCGGAGCCTTGCGCTCTGACAGAACACGGTGTGCCCGCTGCATGCTCCAGGACATTGATGGGGCAGGTCTGTGTTAAGATGTCGGCTTAACAGTCTTCAATTTTCTGGTGTTTGGCAGCATGAGTCCCATCTCCTCCAGACCGGACATTTACCGGGAGCAGCCTTACGTCCAAGCTGGTCCAGCATGGCTCTATCGCGGCTGTCTTCCCTCTCCTCTGGAGCGATCACCCGCCGTGGTGCCTGGTCCTTTTTGATTAAAGCCTACATAAATATGCCTATTGAGCAGTAGCAGGCTACTATATCAACATAGGAAATTCTCCGTTCAAAGTAAAATTTAATAAGCTGGAGTGTTGCGCTGAGAGCAGCTGAGCATATGGCTCGGAAGTAGGCTAACGGAAGAAGACAGGTATTGCGAGGGAATGCAAAACATATTGCGAGGGAACGCAAAGTAGTCCTCAAAAAAAAATTCATAGTCCTCAAAAAAATATTCCTCACTGAGCCCTGGGAGCCACCGTAGAGTAGTGTCCAAAAGTGTTGTTTTAATAATGCGAGTGAGCTCACTATACAACTCCCTACATAGGGGGTAGGGAGTAGCGAATGAGTGGGGATTTCGGACACAGCCATGGTCCTCTTTCTCTTTGTAATGGCGGCCCCCGAGACTGTGGAATAATTTACTCCTGATTATTAGATCATCTCCCACTTTTGACTTAAAACACATTTTTATTCTTTGGCGTTTGAGTCTGTTTAGGGGCACCTGCGCTTGTGTCTTTATTTATCTATTTTGTATCTAACTGTGTTCTTTTCAACATACAGCATCTTATTGCTGTATGTTGTTGATTGTTGTTGTTTGGCCTGTTTTAATTTATCTGTTTTATTTTTTATGTCTTCTTCTGTATAACTTGTCCAGCACTTTGGTCAACTCTGGTTGTTTTTAAATGTGCTTTATAAATAAACTTGACTTGACTTTCTCTTTGTAATGGCCTATAAGCTTCCCCTGGCAAAACTGTATTGTTCTGTCTACATGTTATATGTCTGTATATTGTTATGTATATTTTGGCAAGTCACTTATCTGTATCCCATTTTTGCAATAGAGATGACCTTAAAAAACAAACAAACAAACAAAATGGAAGTGAACCTCGGATTCATTCATTGACATGAGCCAACCAGCCAACATTTGAATACAACAACTTAAAGAAGAGTTTTATTTAATCTTTATTTTAACAGGAACAAACAAAATTTCAGCCATAAGTTGAAATGCAATACACAACAAAATACAAAATTAAAATACAGTGTAATACCATCCATCCATTGTCAACCGCTTATCCTGCGTACAGGGTCGCGGGGGTGCTGGAGCCAATCCCAGCTGACATTGGGCGAAAGGCGGGGTACACCCTGGACAGGTCGCTAGTCCATCGCAGGGCACAGTGAAATACAATGAACGCAAAACATTTACATAGGCAAAATACATTGAGTCATAAATGTATAAATGAAAGTAATATAGGCCTACCTGAACTACAATTGATCAAATTCAAAGACACGCGCATATGCTCGTTTCAATGTCCGATATTCTTTTATTGAATGCAGCTAAAGAGATCATAATGATTATTACAATAATAATAATGATTATAATTGTTATTTTGACTGAATTTCCACACTTTCAGCTTTTTTATGAGCAATTAGGAACTGAAAGTTACTGAAATAAAGTACAGAATTATTAATTGGCCTTTAAGCACCTCAGCAGTATTTTTGCAATTCCACTTTTGAAAATAATTGTTCTATTAACATTTTAATGTTTGTTAATTCCTTAGTTTTTGGTTGTTGTTTTTTTTTTTTTTTTAATTTTAGTTAAAAATGGTGAAATGAACAATTCCATCCCATTTCTGTGAGATTAGTTTGAGATATTGGGGGAAGGGTGTTGCAGTTTTTCTCTGAGGCGAGAGGAGGGGTCAAAGAAAATATTAATCATGCTTTTTTAATATGGTTTAGTCCCCCTTCCCACCCTGCTTTATTTAATTATTTAGGTATGTGCAAGGTTTTTTCTTTTACTGTATCCAACTGAGCAGAGAACTGTTGGTGCCTTTGCAAAGTTGCATACTTTATCTATTTATTCATCATGGTCAGCACGCATGAATTAACATCAAAGTCATGTCAATTTAGCCAAAAGGCCACAACCTGAAACCCACAGCTGGCAGGAAGGCGCCAAGCTATTTGCTGAGGAGTGGCTCCTCTTTTAAATAGACTATCTTTGGCTGCAGTGTGTAATGTTGTACTTCATCCAACAGAGGGAGACATATGCACATACATAAAGGACAGTAAGTGATCACTGGTTATGCAACATTGAATTGAAAACAAACCCTGTGCGTGTGTGCGTTATCAGACTTTTTGAAATGTCAAGGCCAGGTTGTTGCCTTCGGTGACGTGTCTGCTCACATTTGACGGGTTTGGGGTCTTGATAATTGAGCTTTCAACACGCCACAGACACATAGGTGTTTAAATGTGTCAACCCAAGTGAAAAAGAAATATACTTAAGTAGCACTTTTTTTGGATTCACTTACCATATTTTAATTGTACTATACTAAGTGTATATTAAATGTGTTATTTTGGAACAACTTAAAGTATGTTAAGTGTCATTTTAGAAATACTTAAAGTCGACTTTAAGATAATTGCAATATATTTTAATATACTTAGTTGTGTTAAAATGGACCTATTTTAAGTACCTTTACTGTAATTTAAGTATACTTTTTTAAATTTTACTTAAAATACCCTTTTGTGCTATACTTGAAGAACAGTTTAAATATATTTTAAATGTGTTCCCTGAACATTTTTATTAGCATTTCAGCATATTAGTAATTTATTACTAGTATACTCCAAGAGCCACTATTCTTCTACTATATCTTGGGAAGCTGCTTTATGAAACCATTCAGTATGAGAATAATACATTATTAATGCATTAAAAATATCTTGCAAAATGCCCTTTTAGCATAATATTAAAAACCAGTAAAAAAGGATTTTACAACACACACACACACACACACACACACACACACACACATACAGACAACTAAAAACCTTTAACTTTGTGTATATTACTAAATAAATTTATGTACATTAAAAGGTACAGCAGCATGTATTGCATCTTGACCAAAATACCTTCAATAAATAAAATAAAATTAGTAAAATGATGACATATGATCAGTATTACTGAAAAGTACACTATACACATCCCATCATTAATGGGATGTGTATAGTGGGGGTCCCTCATACGTTTCGGACTCTGGGCCCGGCTCAGATGACCTCACTGCAAGCCATCCCACTTCTGACACCATATGCGGCCAAAGGTGAGAGCAGTCACCCTGCCCAGATTCAAACACAGGTCTACAGGGTACCAAACATGCAACTTTGACAGCAATGCCAAAGAGCCAGGCTCGTTGGTGTGGCAGTCCAAGCGCTTACTCAGCTGTAGTTAAGGTACTCCGTCACAAGCATACAGTAAAAAAGGTGGAACCAAATTGAAACTGAAAAATTTCCCAATCCTTATCCTTGGAGTGGAGGGTCGGTTATTATCTTTGAGTAGGACTCGTTGCATTTTCTGTGACTGCAGACACTATTTGGAAACTGCTTTATCACACAGTATCTGTGGAAGGGAAAAGGAAATATTTTGTCTATATCAAAGCAATATTACCTCTAATTAACTAACAACCATTGTCAGATTTTTTATTTTGTTTAAAGTTGCTGAAACACAATATGACATCTTGTCTAACTGTTCTGATGCTAACTGTTTAGGTTCAGGTGCAGTGTTTCCCACAGAATGACAGCGTAAATGTGGCGGGGGAGGGGGCGACTTTAGCAGGTGATATGCCAAATTTCGCTTGCCTGCCGAGAATTACATGCACTTCCAAATACTGCTTTTAAACGCAATAATTTTCTTTGTGGGGTAAATGATTCGAAATATTTCATGAACATTAAGGGTAGTTTAGAGCTGTTGATAGTTTATTAGCTACATAGTAGAAGCAGCATTCCTTGAGATTTAGCAATAAATATGTGGTGATCTGAAAAGTGTCTGAAAAGGTCCTATACAGGTGGATGCATAATTAGGCAGAACAGATGATGTAGGCTAATTTACCTGCCGAGATTTGCATCCACCTCTTTTCTCGGCAGGCAGGCAGGCAGAATTCAGACCAGGCGCTGCAAAACGATACCATGACGTCACAACACCATGACATAACATTACCTCGCGGGAGCAAGGCGGTGGCAGGCGCTGAGTCTGGCGCACGCAGTTGTTTTTCTCTGGCTGCACAAAGTTGCAACCACCTATTTGCCTGATCATTGTTCGAAGCTCAGAGTAAGCTCACGCAGTCTACCGGAGGTAGATTGTGTCTGACGGCGCTGTTTTTATACCCTGCCCCTGCTGTCGCCTGCATCTCACATTGGACTAGCCTATCAAATCAGCGAAAGTCAGCCGCAGTCATCTCAAACTGTATTGACTACCAGTTATGAATAGCGTGCTATCTTCGACACATGTAGGCCCATTCTAAAGTTAACATAGCTTTCCTTATTGGCTAGGCTCCTTACATGCTCGCTAATAGCTTTTTTAAAGTGTGCAGTGGTGTTCATGATACCAACCATTCAATTCACAGACGGGTTGTTTGCATACAGGAGAGAGAGAGGGAGCGACCGAGTGAGGGGAGGGAATATGCGCTGTACAGCACTGCACTTAAAATGGGTCGCCAAATTTGCTTGGGCGGCTGTTTATCTACCTGGGCAGCCCGCCCAAGTAAAGCCTATGTGTTGGAAACACTGAGGTGAAATGGTTTTCCACAAGGGACCTGTCCCAGTAAATACTCAGTTCTTCCATTACAACATAATCAAAAACATTACATAAACACTACTGTGCATTCAGCCAAGGAGCTGTATATGATAAAATGTTATTAAACAGGTACAACAAATAACACATGTCTACATGTCATTTCACATTAACACAGCTGTCAATTTGTGAAGAACAAAAGTAACAAATTACTTAATGTATAACAATATTTTAAATAAAATTATTTTTTCACAAGAATATTTGTTTATTTAGTCTGACCCCGTTGACATGTATTGAGAGCAAAAACAGTGATCGTGTGCAGGAGCCAGACATACCTATGAGCACATTAAGCTTGTGAGGGTCCAGCTGGTCCTTTGAGATTTTCGTGGCCTCTGAGCCGTCTGAGTGAGGTGACGATACCAGGAAGCTCTAAACGCAAAGAAATGCAGTTGCAAATTACTTTAAATATTCAGTTAGGCCAGTACTTCCACCTAGTTTAGTTCTTCATTTGCATATCATTATAAGCACTGTAATTCTATTCTTATAGCAAATCTTCATTAGTATTCTTTATTTAATTTTTGTAATTTGAGCTAAGGCAGGAAATTCCAACTCTGGGTTTAGCATTTAGTTGGTTAAAGTTGTCAAAGGGTAGGTTCAACTTTTAAAAGTTGAATACAGGATCTATGACCATACAAATGGACATAAAGTTGAGCAGTATTTTACATAACATCACAAGCTATTATATCGTGTGGTCAGGCATTGCAGTACATAAAAACATTATTTCAAGCTTCAGCTAAACTTTAGAATGAATTTATAAAAAAAATGACAACTGTGGTGATTGTGATGTCTTTGCAGACTATATGGGCAGGAATAATAATTACAGTGACCAATAACTTCCTGTAAACACGGACATGTGAGTATTAAGGTAGACTATAAAAATGTGAACCTATTCTTTAGCACACAAACAGCAACACATTAGTTGCATTTATTACTCTGATAAAGACCTCACTGGTCATTTTAACAGTGCAAAAGCAGAATTGAGGGCTCATACACACACACGCACAGGCCTGCCTTGTTAAAATCTCATGCATCAAATTCCAGCAACAGGTTACTGAGACTGTTGATTGTTCCCGAAATGTTAGAAACATTAAAAACTGCCATAAAGCAAAAAGCAACACATTACTGTAACGTTAACTTTCTTTTGTAACGCGTTACTCCCAACACTGTTTAAGGCAGACGAAAGTTGCTGTCTCGATTTTGAAGCTGTTAAAATGCTAACTAACGTTAGCTAACAAATATATTAATCCACGTACTAGCATTAGCTAATGCACACCAGAGTTATCCACCAAGGAAAATATTTCCAAACCCAGAGTGAGCTCAACTTTAGTTAACTTACACAATTGTGTTGTCTTGCTAACAATAATAAACTTAACGTTACCAAGAAAGACACTTTTTGCTAGCACAGTCTCTGCGTCTGTCCTCTTCTGCTTGTAACTTGCCAGTCACGCCGCTTTAGCTCTTTTCACATTTAACTTCTGCAGGGATCTGACCGAATATTCTTCTCTTCTGAGTTCTTTTCTTATCATGTCTGTGGTGTCCACCTTCCAAGTCCGAGTCGGTAAAGTAAAACAAAGGAAACCTGAGAAACAAAATGATTTCTTGCCAGAAATAGCTGCCCTCTCAACTACAGTTCACACGTTAACTTTCGTGAAGCGGATTTCACGCTGTGTGATTGGGTTGTCGATTTGAAAACCTTGATTCTGATTGGTCCAATTGAATGTACTGCGCCGACTGCGCCAGAGCAAAAATACCAGAAAAAAAATAATATGCTTTTGAAAATTACATTTTAATGTTAAAAAAATATGTTTTAAAAATCATACTTCTGGAAATCAGGCTGAAACATGTGGCAATTACATAAATAATTACAATATTTTGCAGTAGCCTACACAATGAAGCTTGGCATAAATATATTTTTAACCCACTAAAAGTGTAATTGTTTAACAATATACTTCCACAAAGTACACCTAAATAGTATTTACTAAGAGTTAAATAAATATATTTTTAATAAATAGACTAAAATGTTGTAAAAAATATACTTTTATTTAAGCATATTTATTAAAAGTTTAATTAAGTATATATTTATTACCAATGTATTCAAAGTATAATTTTGAGAAGTATGTTAAAGCTCTGGAGAATATATCTTTAATATACTTGTAGTAAGCATGTTAGAGGTATGAATGTACTACTATAAGCATACTATGTGAATTTCAAGTATATTTTCAGTGCCTTTAAGAGCACTTCTTTTTGACCTGGGAAAAAACTGAAACAAACCCCGTCCCACGTTGATATTATATAATAGGGGAGAGCGGGGTGAGTTGAGCCAGTTTTTACTTGAGGTGTTTTTAAAGTGAGGTCATGACAGTAATTTATCCAACTAAAATATTTACATATAATTTAGGATGTGGTGTATCTCTGGGAATAATCAATTTGGATCTAAAACAAACTGTTTTCAAAATATGGCTTTCCAAAAAAAATGGGCTCAACTTGCCCCATATGAGGGGCACACGGGGGTCGGGGACATCAATATAATTTCATTGTGCAAACTCAATCGCCAGGTCCCAACATTCAATTGCACTTAGATAGTGAAAAATTGCAGCTATGTCTCCTTGTTGTTTCATACCAATGTATCACTTTAAAGTCATCCTGTTTATCGTCATGTCCCGTGCCACCTGATGTATGGACTTTGTCTTTGACTTTATCCAACTTTGTCTATGGTTGCCGAGAAACAAGAGGTGGCTCAACTTCCCCACAGGCTCAAATCACCCCACTCTCCTCCACAAGTTGTTGTGTTTAACAATGACTGGAATCACTAATCCTACTTAGTCCTACTTAGTTAATACAAACCGCACACAGCAGTGAAAATCCAGTTACTATCACTAAAAAGATAAGACTAAAGGAGAAACAGATCAAGTGTCCTGACAAATATTTAATCTCTCTAAAGTGGTACTCATGATTGTCCAACCTATGTTAGACTCCTAGCAACTATTTTCAGGTTCTTTTCGTTTAGATCACAGTATAAATACAATAAATTAATTTTTTAAAGGTTTTTGCAGCATTTTGGCTTTATTTTGATAGTGGATGTAGTGAGAGACAGGAAAGACAGGGGAGAGAGAGACAAGGGAGGACTTGCATCAAAGGGACGAGGCCCCTGAGGATGGGACTAACGGGGTCGCCCCAATAAATTAATTTAATATCTTATCTAGACCCTGATCCTGAATCATTAAATAAAGATCTAACGATTACAGGGGCTTCACCTCTCAGTTCTTATCCACTGATTTCTGTGGGATCTGTCGGCAGATTTCCCAGCTGACCAATGATCATCTCAAGACAATGAATGTTTAAATACCTTTCTTGTTTTATCTCTGTGCACTTCAGTTCACCATCCCACCGCCGCCAGTGTCAAGACCATATCTATGGCTCCTTAAGGGGGATCTCTGATTGGTTGAACTACTTAATGATTTCTACTCTATACATCAATTTGAAAGTCCTTTATCAAATAGAGCATGTGCATTCTTGTTAGGTTGCTGGTATCTTTCTAATCTGTTCTTGTCCCAGGCCGTCACATATGGACACTTTGTCAAGATCCCTTGGTGTCTCTTTTTAACACCCTGGGTTCCCTGTTTTTGTACGTGTAGGGCTTAGCGGTCAAGTTAGCAAAAACAACTGCTCCTGGTTAGACTTTCAGAATGGTCAATGTTGTGAAACATTGCAGTTTGGTTAGGTTTAGGCAAAGATCATGGTTTGACATAAAATAAAGACTTTACTTAGGTAACGCTATACTTACATAAGTTACATAACATCACTAAAAGGAATCAATTTTGACTTTCACACGTGAAACAAACTACTGGGTGAAAGTCCAGTGTTTGTCTCACCCATCCACCCCCACCACCTCCTTACTCTGACTTTTCTGTTTTATATAGTAGTACTATTAGCATTGAACAACAGCGCTAAAGGGCATTGAACTATGACACGAAAGGGTGCCATGTACGTTGGTACCAGACCCCCAAAGACACTCTGGTAGTGAGAAAAGGCTGATCTTTCCTGATTGAATTCAGTTTCCACTAAATCACTGCTTAAACAACCCAATTCATCACTACAAAGTATTCTGTAAAAGGTATTATGTAGCATTATTTACAGTTTCTTGTCAACCATAGAGGACCTCGATATGTTCCCTGAGGAACTGTTTCACACACGACACATGAGCATGTGTGCACATACATCTGACCATATATTGTGATCCTCTGTGATTGAATGTGTTTGACAGCATTTGTGTGTGTGTGTGTGTGTGTGTGTGTGTGTGTGTGTGTGTGTGTGTGTGAGAGAGAGAGGGACAAAGCAATGTGTGAGAGTGTTTCTCAGTAGTTCAATAATAGTACAGTTTTTCTGAGAGGTGCTTCAGTATACTGCTGCCTGCCAAAAGGACAGCCAGCATCTGATTCCACAGCGCACACACACACACACACACACACTCACACACACACACATACAGATCACTGTGTGTCTCATAGCAGAACTTGACACTGAGTTGGTGGAGGGGAGGTTGATGTAGAGAGAGAGAGAAAGAGAAAGATGAAAGCCGGTTTTTATTCAGCAGTGCAGCCCACACAATGGCCAAGCGAGGGCTTTGTTAAAAAACTCTCATCTCTCTCTATCTGCCTCTCTCCCTTGCTCTCCTTTTCAGCTGTTCCTTGAATAAAGTAATAATACATTCAGATTATATAGCAGGTTGTTGAATAGCTCTCACTCTCATCAAATGCGGCATAAAAAAGGGCAGCTTTTAACAGTTTCAACCAATATGTATGTACACAAACACGAACCAGAAACAGTGACACCAACTTGATTACTAAAAGCATCCCAGACAACATGAATAATAGATGGAATTGGGAGTACAGGCTTTGTATTTAAACAAAAAAGATGTTTTCAATAAAAACTTTGATTGAATAACTGTATGCTGCTCTTCTCTGATCACAGTTGGGGTTTTTACATATCCTAAAAAAGTCTGTAACAGTCTGGTCATCAACAGTTAACCACACATTTTCTTATATCTACTTAAATAAACGTCTTGGTTTTGGGAAAAATGTACAGGGAAAGTGTTCGCTAAGCCCCCCCTCAGTTACCGCCCAACGCCTGTCAAGCTTTCCATCCTGCCATTGCACCTATGCAGTTTACAGTAGCCAAGTTTCAAACCTAATGTGGTGCAAATTTGAACAGAAGATTGGCCAAAACAAGTGTTTCTATCCACCACAGTTTTTCAGGAGTATCGAGATAAACAGATTGTGGCGATTATTCTCCAGTATGGTGCCATTAAACCACCGCAGAAGAAGAGGGCACACTGGATTTAACGGCGTGCCAGTCTAAGCTCAAATGTTTCATGTATTAGTTAGAGGAACATTTTAATCAACTCATCCACACGGATGTTTTTTTATCTATTCAACTGTTTTTGGTAGAAGCTGGATGTTTGAGTCACTTGCTTATGGTACATCATGGTTAATTCACTAAATCTGCTTCCATTGCACTTTGTCACACATTGTTTACATCAGCAGCCAAGTTGTTGAAGAAATATTGTGAGCCAGGTTCAGGGGTGATGAAGAAGTTTCAGAGACTGATAAAGACTTCCACAGTATATAGTGGATAGTTTAATGAGACTCAGCTGAGGAGATACAGCATACAACATGTGATACGTACAGTACAATACCAACATCAAATCTGAAGAATACTTCCTGTCTGGGGATAAGCATCCTTCCTAGACCTACAAATATGGTTATTGTTCACTCCTCGATGTGTGAAGAGTCTATTGGCCAATCAAGATATGTTGTGTGTCCTAAGCCACATGCAGCACTTGACAACACAGAGAGCCAACCAGTCGGTCTGTAATGAAACAAAATGCAGATAATCTCGACCTTGGATTACCTGTCAAATGCATAACAGCGCATCATTATCAAGGTCAGCCGACCAAGCAGGCAGACAGGAGAGTCTGATCTAGAGATTTGGAGAGTCCCTGGTTGTCGCATTTAGCTATGATTTAGCTCAGCAGTTGACCCTATCGTGACCTGGGGAAACCTGCGTCATAGTACCCATAAATTATTCCTTCACACAAGTGTCTTTTGTAAATTGTAAATGCACATAACAACAGCTGGATTGAAACACACTTTCAGATAATGGCGGCAGAGCTACCACTTGAAATTCATAGAACATTTGAAAACAACGGGTCTTCCATTTCACACAGAAGTAAACAGTATCAAGCTTCTTATTTATATGTGCTGGTTGTCTAAAATGACAATGTTATCTGTTGTACTAGCTACTAGCCTAGGCTAACGCTAGTGTCTAAAATATCACTGTATGCTGAGATTTCTATTACATATGAAACCAGGGGCCTAGCCTGAACCCAGAACAAAGGCCCCAGACGTAGCTGTCCATACAGTGTAATGTTATTAAATATACAAAATCATTTTGATAAATAGAAATCAGTTCCACAGCACAGTACATGTAAACCTCCACTACGCACTCCAACTGCTGTCGTAAGGATTTACATGGATCTGGTCTGTATTTGACATTAAAAACCACATCCTTTACAGTTTTATGATGAGCAGGTTTCTTACGAGTCGCTGCACTCACTCTGTCAGAGGAGACAGTCAGGCATCTCAGAGTGAGTCCTCGTCTCAAACCGTGTCTAAAAATAGCCCTCGAGCTGCAGAGCTGGAGCAGACAAAGCAAGTGTTCCTGTTAAATGTGACTCTTGTCAATGCCAATTTAAATTGATATCAACTCTTTATAGACTTGCAGCGGATGTTTGGGGGCTGAGACATGTGGGGGGATACTGAGATGATTATGGGGTCAATGGAGGGCACTGCTACGAGCAGGAACTGACCTCTGAAGGTGAACAAGGGCTCATTTAGTTATTTAAAAATCTCACCATAAAGCAGTTTTATGCCCTCCTCAAACGGTTCCATCTCTGATTCGCTCTCCTCTCTAATGTTAAAATGTCACTTATTAATTATATGTATAGTCACCATGCACGACTTTGCCCAAAACTCTTTATCATCCCCTGCAAAATCAGTTTCACGCTCTGTGCCAAAATTGGAGCGTGTAGAGAGCAGACAACATCCGAAGTTGTTCACAGCTGCTGCGAACTTGGTTTTTAAGAGAAAAGAGTGGTTGTCAAGGCTAAATTTTAACCTGAAATAATGTGCCTTTGAAATGACTTTCTGTATGTGATGTTTTGAACCAGAAGAAGAACCAGCAGATGACAGGCACAGATCACATGACCTTCTTATACCAGAGACAGGAAAAGATGGAAGTCAAATAAACAGTCCGGCTACAGCCCAGTTTTCTAAGGATGCCTTTATTAAAGAGTCAACAACGTGCGCTAGCTGTCCGGTTCTAGAAAAATAACACAGTCATACATTCATCCATCTGGAAATCCAAAAAAACTGAGAAAAACAAGGACAGGTCTTTATTCTTAAAGCTCAAAATCCCTTTAGAAGAGGGGAGGGGAACCTGAATGATGCCATATATATATGTACTGTATTTGTATGTGTATGTGTAAACGTGTCTGTGTGGTGAGTAGCTGTGCCAAGTTATTTTGTAAGTCAGATTTTTACAACCACTTAACAACTAAATGACCATGACATGTCTGCTGGGATTGATTATTGATCGACACCAATGACTGACACATTACTCCACCAGCTGTTCTGGCTTTTAAAGCTCCAGGCTTCTTGACCAGAGACGTCTCCTGTTCGGGATAGTTATTAGCTTTACATCAGTTACAGATTTTGAGGTTGCAGATCACTTTGTTTGTAAGCCACGTTAACAGATTTAGTTTTTAGTTTTGGATCGTTTGCACAAAGCAGGTGTGGTTAATGCGCCCCTGCTCAAAATTGGAACTATACGGCATGGCTGGTCAGCTACGGACATGTGGAGACAATAAAAACTGTGATTGGCCAGCATTGGCTGCTTGTGTTGGTTCCTACAAGTTTGTGATGCCAGTAGAGGCTGTTGAGAGCGAAGACAACATTAAAATATGATGAAGAAAGACTCGATAATCTGCTGCTGTTCAGCGGACTGAAGTCCCAATTGTGTCCTTAACTTTCTGTACCTTTTAACGTGCCATTGGGACTTGAATTGGATATCAATAAATGGAACCACATGGCTTGGGAAATGACCTAGTCTGTTGCGCAGCAGTGTGTCGGCAGCTTCAGAAGATAACCGCCTAATCTGAGCGCAAGTGTGTGTGAATCGCTGCTCAACGCAAACACGCCTAATGAGACACGTTGCAGGATTTGAATCCGTGTGTATGGACGAGGTGTGAGGGTTAATCCTACTGTGTAAATCCCCACACATTTTAACATGATTTAATCCGTGGTGTCTAATTTTGATGAATGTCACATCTTAGCCTCCCAAAAATATTCGATTTAGTAAATTTGTTACACAAGAGCTTGAAATGGTTTTTGGATCTAAGAGCGAGAACCGTTCTGTCTCTCCTCCCACATCGTTAACTGTTCCTGTCTCACTAACGGCAACCACAGCACTGTCAGACTGTGTCGTCTTCTTTGTGTGTTACATAACTGCATTTTAACCAGTTTTATTAACGTACAGAACATTTGTGTTGTGTGTGTGTACCTCTGCAGGTGGCCTGTTACAGCCTGTTTTAATGGATTCAGCCTCATGTGATGCAACAACCCCCCGTTCCCTCTCACACACACACACACACACACACACACACACACACACACACACACACACACGTTTCTAAGATCTGTAACAGTGGAAAAGGCTGTTGTCCTCAGTTGTCTTGGAGGCAGAGTGAAGCTACACAGGACTATTAGCTCTGTGTGTGTGTCATTCACATTACAGAGATCACACAGGGTTTTTAAAGTGGACTGGAGGCTGCAGCCGCTTCAAACACTTTACAGTCAAACCTGCAGCAAGTCAGCAGCTATATATATGTGTGTGTGTGTGTGTGTGTGTGAATAATGTATGAGGTTTACCTTGTGCCTTTCCCTTCCTCATACCAATTGATATCAAAGCGTGTACTCTGTCTGTGTGTGTGTGTGTGTGTGTGTGTGTGTGTTGTCCCATCTTTCCCTTTGAAAGTTGTCTTTGCATAGTTTCTCTCACACACATTTATATCACACCTGCATGCCTAACCTTAACCTAATTCAAACCTGGACCCTAAAACCAGGTCTTGACCCTCAAAAAAAAGCCTTCAGACCCCACAAGTATAGTGGAATCATGGTTTTTGGGCCCCACGAATATGGGACCCCCCCCCCCCCCCCCCCCCCCCCCCCCCCCCACA
>NC_060161.1:25901191-25918731 GCF_021292245.1 Micropterus dolomieu | reverse complement strand
TGGGCCCCCCCCCCCCCCCCACACACACACACACACACAAACACACAAACACATACATTATGTTGTGTACAAGTCTTATCTGTAATATCAATCAAGGACTCAACACAATTTAATTACGCAAACTGGCTGGATCAATAATCCCTGGGCGATACACACACATCCTGCAGCGGGTTAAAAAGGCCCAGGATCAGCCAGGCATTATCGGTATTGATCTATCAGGGTGATTGATCATCAGTCCCATGGGTGTGTTCCTGTGTCTGCGCTGCCCGCTGTTGTCATGGCAATTGATGAAGTGTTATTGATTATCTAACCCTCTGGTTTTGGTGCACGTGTGGCTGACTGTGCAGGCACCTGATTAAGGGGTGGTGACATGCAGGCAGGTTGCCGTGGTAACCAAGAATACCCCCCCCGCTCTCTGGTTTATCTGCAGTTTACGGTCTCCATGTGTCCTGTTGACTTGACGTGGATTTTAGATCTTCTTTTTTCCTGCTTGACAAATATAATTTCTTTGTTTTAATGGACAACAGTTCAGGTTGGTGGAGTTTAGTCAACCCGGAGAGGAGTAATGCTAAACTGAGCTCAAATATATGAGTGAAATTATGAGGCTTTAACATACTGAGAGATTTCAATTTTATTTTGCTCCACTTTCTGTTAAAGCTGCTCAATTATGGCAAAAAATCCTAATCCCAATTATTTTGGCCATAATTGAGATCACAATTATTAACATGATTAATAGTTTAGCTCATTCGCCCTGGTATTTAAGTCCTCAGTTCTGTTCTGTCTTTGTTGCGTTTTTGTCATATGTTACACCAGCTATCCTGCTAGTTTGTTCGTTTCCCTGCATTTGGATTTCTGTTGTTTGGATTACCTTGGTTTGTTTGGACTTTGCAACTCATTGTAATGTGCTCATCTTTGTGTTTTGTTAATAAAATTTTAAAGCCTACCCTGCCGCTTTTGAGTCTGCTTCTGGGTCCTAAAAACCTGTTCTCTGCCTGAGCATACGGCCGATTCCTGACACACGGAGTGGAGCAGAGCAGGTGACAGGTGAACTATTCGAGTTGACGACAACTCGTTACGTGACATAACGCTGAAATTCAACAGTGGTGTTCTGTCTGGAGATGCAGTTACTTAAACCAAAGTAAGAAAACTATAAATCCGGTGATACGCTAGAAGACAGGGACACAGTGGTCCATGTTTTACAAGCACGGACCAGGTAAACACACCTGGTTTAGTATAAATATAAATAACACGCAAGTTGTTAAGCTATGAGTAGAAAAGTCTGCAAGCTGCTAGGCAAAAATCTGCAGTGTAAAATGCTGTAGGCTTAGGCTAATAATGGTGATTAGCAAGTTGTAGGAGTTATAACCCCCGTCATCTTGGCTCAAGCTGGGAAGGGGGGGCCCCGCTGTAAAGAAAAGGGTGCGCTGGAGTCATAACACAAGAAAAATGGCGAAACAGCATGTGACACAATGATCGTTTCAGCTCGATTAACTTGTTTTTAGAATCGATGGAAGCCAAAATCAAAATCATGATTAAAATTAGATTAATTACACAGCCCTACTTTGTTAGGAAAAGCTAAAAAATATCTTATTTTTCTCCCATTTTTAGTAATGAGAAGTTGCAAAAGAGTTCTTTTTAAAACATTTTGGGCTGCCGCTGCAGGACGGGGTCCCTTTTACTGTTTAACTGTGCTGTGTTGAGCTAAACACACCCACTTCTCCACTCTCCTTCCTCTCTTTACTCAACCTTCTCTGTCAGACACAATCACGTTCCTGAAACAGCAGTTTGTTCCCTCTGTGCCTTCGACCTTTGCCATCCTGAACATCAGTTGTTGAATTGTGATCCAAAATCTAAAGCTCCCAGCTGAGCTTGAATTCATTCACTTAGTTTGTCAATGATGCAGATTACATGTGATTTGTCTTTAAGGATCAGTTTTCAGAAATCAATAAACTCCCTAAACCAATGTGAGACTGACCGAGCAGATCATTATTAATTAAATGTGTGGAATCTGAGGTAATTCAAATTAGAGTCCATATTTTTCTAATATCCCAGTGCCTTAAAACTTTTTTCCTGGCCACTTGGCAACACTGACATATTAGAATTTTTTATCATTTGCTTTGTGCAAAAAATTTGCAAACCGTTGCCTATTTACACGTCCAGCAGACACAGAGCTGCTTTTGGAGTGATTCTGAGTTTCATCCAGTTGACGAGTCCAACATTTTTAGTTCTGTTTTTGTCTTCAGAGAAATGTGTGTGGCTCAATAGCTGCTAGCGCTATGTTCATTAGCTAGTGGCTTACTTTGTCTGTCTGACAAACAAGGTTGATGAGTGTGGAACATTCACGTTAGAATAAACAAAGTAAATAGCTAATGCTGGCCGATTCGCCCCTTCTGGCAATCGCCGTGGTGTCTCCGAGCCAAGGATGGTCAGAACCGATCAACGGCCCAAATGATTCTGTAGTGTGAGGGGTTTACGGACATACTTATAAGGTCACCGACTGGATCGAATCGTACAAATCAGAAGTTTCATACTTACAATTCGAAAATGGGAAGCCTCCAATCAGAAACCCGCAACAGCCAAGGAGAGCGAGCTGACCGGGAAGAGTCACCAACGTGTTGTGTATTTGCATGCGCTATAAAAAAGTATAAACCCTGCTGGTTCCCTCTTGCCATGAGTTCCTCGAGTTCATCTACAGTTTTATTGTTGTTTTTTTGTTCTTCTGTGCAAAACATAGCACACACAAGTGCAACCAGCTGACAATGACAGTCTGCCTCTATTTTTGGTTATGTTTAAAGTCACGTTTGATCACATGAGTTTCTGTGAGATCCCAAGTCCCCGAAATCGTTAGTATAAACGCCAAGTGTGTGGTCCTGCGTCTAGACTGAACAATCTGGTGTGTGCGATCTTAAAGTTAAACTGTTGTTAATTCTGTGGCATCCCACGTTTTTAAAATTGGTTAAGATTTAAAAATCATCTTGTGTGTACCAGGCATAAAAGAGTCTGTAAAGCTGATGGGGGACTGCTGATTTAACAGTTTTTCACTGCAAGCGACCCTTTCACATCGTCATTGTCGTCATCTACAATATTGAACATCTACTACTAAATATGAAACGATAAAAGAGAAAAGAAACATGTAGACGTGAAGAACGGCCCTGGTTTTATCTTTTGCAGGACACTGAAGGGTCGCATCCCCAAGAAGCTAGTTCATAAAATATGTTCTCAGGGTCTGATTAGCGCAGCTTTAAAACTTTTTTTATTTTCCAAATTGTGTTCAAAGCAAAACCAAAGATCTAATTAGTATGTTTGTCATCCAAGTCATGACGGCCTGTAAAACAAAGTTTAAAATGACCACGATTTGCGGTTGACATAATGACATTTTGTGTGAAATGGACGCGCACCTGTCAGGTTATAGATTAGCTAGACCTTACAGTACATTTAGGTAAGTACAACAGGTGATCTGCCACCTCTAGGGGTAAGGTTTGGCTTGGCACAAAAACTACTTGGTTAAAGTTACTGCACTTCAGCAGTTTGTTAGGTAAATGCAACTAAAGGTCATTTTATGCTTCTGAAACATAAACAAATGCGGTCGTTCTTCGTTCTTCTTGTAGTTTCGTGGTAGAAGTAAGGTTTAAAGTTAGATGTTAGCCTGCTTTTACACACTTGTCTTGTCTGTGTTGTTGGTGGGATGTAAGATTACATAAAAACTGACTGTTTTTAAAGACAAAATAGACGGGTGTCATCACTGCCCACTTAGCTGCACCCCCGCTGCCAGCGCCAGGATGCCCGGCAGCGCCAGACTCTGCCGCGAGGAGCTTTCTGGCTCTGGACGTGACATTATGATTACAGGATGTTGAGCGGGTAATCGGGTCTCCATGGTTACACCGTGACATTTTGGGACTTTGATTCATCAACGGGTTGAGGCTTTCTGACGCTGTCGCTGCCAAGACAGCTGGTGGTGAGGTCACAGCATCTGCCAGAGGGGCCTTTGTGAGTATGTGTGTATGTGTGTGTGTGTTACGTTGTCTGGTAGAGGTTGGGAAAAGAAAGAAAGGTAAGAATAAACCAAAAGAAAGAGAAAGAGAGAGAAGGGATGTAAAATAAGAGAGAGCTGGTGTCATCCTGTTGAAGAGGGAGACAGTGGAGGACTCTGGAGAGATCTCACAAAGGGCAAAACATTTGGCCAGGAGCTACTCATCACACTAGTTGCAATTTCGAGTTTGTGTGTGTGTGTGTTGCAGGTTATGGTGTTTTTTTTTTTTTGATCAAACATGCATAATTTCTCTACTTCATTGCTGACATGTCGTATATAACCAGAGTAAAATTCAACAGCCTCTGCTCATGCCAACCTTTTGAAGTCGCTGCACTGAGCAACTTCAAGAAGAAAAAAAAATAATGATGAAATTCTGGTGAAATTTCCCTTTAAAATAGATTTCCACAGATATAGAGAGGCAATCTCGTCTCCACTTTCTCCACCCATGTTATTTCTTCCTCCTCGCCTCCTCTGTTGCTTCCTATCTCCTCTATTTCTCCCGTCATCTCCTTCCTTTTTTATCCGGAAAACGTTCTGCGTTTGTCCCTGCCTCTCTCCTTCTCTTCCTCCTTTCCACCCATTCACACACCCATCATCCCTCGTCCTCACAATAAATATCACCATATATTTTTAATTCATCAGGTTAAAGTGTACGTATTAAGGAAGAGCTGAACGAGAAGCCAGGATATCATAGGCAACTCAAATAGAAGCAAAGACTGTCTTTAGGAACCAGAATGGTCCTCATTACTATTATTAGAAGTCTCTTATTATTATTATCGTTATAATTATTACTAGTATAACTGTTATTAGGATAAAATAAAGTTCCTTGGCCCTTGTTGATGCAGAGAGAGAGGGTGCTGGCTATCCACAGCAGAGCAACGGTTCCATGCCGTTTGCTTTCATCCCAGTGATTCGGTCGGCGTTAAATCCATCAAAATCCAGAGTTAAAGGGGAGGTTATTCCATCGGTCCAATCAGATGTTTTGCAATTGTAAGTTAGTCACATTTCATTTGGCTGAGTTTCACGGTAGCTCCATTCAAATGCAGGATTTAATTCCATTTTTAATCCGTTACACATTTGAAGCTTGGTTAAAGGGAAAGACAGCGTCATGTGTTGAAAACCAAACAGGGACTTTTAATGATATTTCCTGTCCGAAAAAGTCACTTTGGCTACTTGTAATTCCATAATAGTCATGCCTGTTTGATTCTCCCAGAGGAAAGAAGAAAAATGTGTACTCTCCTCTTAACTCTTCTCCTGAGGCATGAAAATGGCAGATGTTTTTGAAGACAGTTGTTTGTGAAAGCCATGACAAGTAACCTGGACCTGACCGTGAATATGATGTGCTGAGAGAGCTGCATGGACAACAGCAGAGCAAGTCAGAATTGCTGCCAACTTGTCCCAGGTGTCCACAGCAATATGTCAACAAAAAACTACATCAGCAGCTCAAATGCGGTTTAGCTGCCCTTCTTAGCCAGATCTCCCTTGAAAAAGAGATTATATCTAAATGGGCTTTCTCCTGGTTAAATAAAGGTTTGAGGGTTTCATTAGTGTAAACTATCCCCAGAGACTAGAAAAGCATTTTTCTATGTGTGTGATGTTCTTGTCATGTAAAGTCTCGAGCGGGAAAGGCTCATGGAAAGAGACAGTAACGGGTATTAGCACTGGGCTGCTGACCGTGGAGTTTTTCCAGTCAAATAAATCCATGCTATTTTGGGATGTCATGAACTTGACATGATCTCGGTTAAAAGAAAGGCCAAAATCTGACTGACTTTCAAACTGCTCAGACGCTGAAGGATGTGACAAAGCCTAAGTATTTGACGGGAATAAAAACGGGCAGATAACCAAATGTCAGGCTGTCTTCGTGAACATCTGCCATTTCTGGACCGTCACTCAACCGCTCCGTTCTTGTTCTCTAGAATTCCACTGTTGAATTCCCGAATCCATCCACCTTGAGTTCCAGAACAGGTTCCGTTGGGTTCTCGTCCCCCCTCCTCCCTCCGCCTTTCTCTCTGTCTCTCTCCCTCTGAATGCAGCCATTTGCAAACAAACAAAGAAACACAGTTTGGTTGTCCGTCTCTCCTATAGCTGTGTGGTGACAGAGTCCTCTATGACCTCACAGCTGTCCTCTATGACATCGTCGCACGGTCCCACCCACCCGCCCATCATCATAACCCCTCCTCTTCCCCCGCCTCCATCCATGCCGCCCTCGCCCGCTCCTCCCACGCCTCCGCCCTGGAAAACGTCCTCGCTGGAGTCCAGGAGGCGCGAGCTGGACTCGGACATGTTGGAAGCACAGTGCAGGGATTGGCAGGGGCACGGGGGCGGGAGGGGCAGCGTCAAGAGCGAGTCCCGCCCGTTCGTTCTCCGCGGGGAAAACGAGGGGTTATTGATGTCGACTGAGAGGCCCACCTCGTTCAGGTGAGTCTCGCTTCTGGTTACGTTACTGAGACCAAAGTCGGAGTGGCTGTGGCCCCCCAGGGGGCGGAGCAACCCGTCTGAAATGGTGTAGGAAGGTGGGGACTGGAGGGGGAGAGGCATGGGTGGTGCTTTGCGCTTGGAGCGTGAGAACAGGTAGGAGAGGCGCTTGAAAGAGTCTGTCTTTGCGCTCGGAGTTGAGATGCGCTGCAGGCGGGTCCTCGTACGAGCGAACGATGAGGAGAACGACGAGGAGAATGACGGGGAGGGGAGGACGGTGGTGGAGGATGGAGGGATGACGGTTGTCTTCAGCCCGTTGCTCTTTGGTTTCCCCTCCTCTTCTTCCTCCTCTTCCCCCCATCCAATGCCCTCCTCCAGCTCCCCCTCCTCACCTTCTCCCCCTCCTTCTATCTGGGTCATTCCAGAAATGGAGCGCACCAAGGCAGACACGCCGTGCGTGGGTGTCGGCTTCACGTCGTCTTCCAGCGGGGTCATGAAGGTCACGCCCTTTGACCTCTGGCCACTCCCTCCACCGCCGTCACCCGATTCGCTGTCGTCCTCTGAGGCCATGGCGCCATCGTCTCTTGCTGTCTCGCTGGAGGAGGAGTAATGTCGCCGGGGAGGACGCCGGTTCCCAAGAAGATCGAGGACCTCGTAGCGGAAACTGGAGATGTCTTGCTTCAACTCCTGGAAAGAGACAGTAACAGAGTTAAAACGAGTTCATGTGAGTGGCGCACTGTTGTTTTTGTGAAGATAAATTAAATTGTCTCTTTGTATTTTAAACTACAGCAATAAAAGAACAGAGATCAAAGTGTTAAGAAAGGCCAAGAAAGAAAGGAAAAAAAGTAAATATTGGAGAAAAATCTAGCACAGCACTGTCGAAAATAAAAATATAAAAACAAACAACAACAATTGAACTCAAACTAAAAGTCAAATTTCCCTTTGAAATAAAACTGTCATGTTGAGCCAAGAAATTTAATCATACATATTATTTCAGGAAGGGCTGCAAAGTTTATTCTAAAGCTTTATAAACACCTGCTATTCAGGGGAAAACATGAGCGAAAAAACAGAAAAGAAGAAGGTGAGGAGGCGAAGTGGAAGAGAGGAGAATGGTGACTGAATGAGAGAGGGGAGGTGAAACATCAATTTGTACAGGCAGAGGGTGAAGAGGAGGGTAAGGACTCAGGGGGATGGTTGTGAAGAGAGGGAGATCGAGGTCGAGAGACAAGCAACAGAGAGAGCGGATAAGTGGAGAAAGTGAGATAAATGTGTGACTGAAGAGAGAAAGAGGGGTCGCTCAAGTAAACTCTCTCAATTTGAGAAACTGCCTCATTCACTTATAATTAATTCATTTTAAGGTCTTTACTGCCATGATCATGAAACACAGCGAGGCGCAGACCAGTGTGAGGTTCAGTGCAAATGAAAGTAAATATTATATTCTTTACATTTTATTAAAAAAATCACTGTAATGATGTCTTATATCCCAAAAATGTATGGTGATTAATATTTGTCTTGTGAAGTCACATCCCAGCTACCACCCCGATGAAGGTAAGATAAAACGTTGTGTGACGTGTCTAATGTAAAACATTAATAGTGATATTTCAACCCTGAAGCTAATCAGGTGCAGCGTTTAATTAACACATAACATGCTAGGACATCATTATAATTGAATGTCATTTCTCCCTCCCAGTCCGTCTTCATTTAGTAATTTATTTCACATTTTTCAGATAAGCGCTGTAACAATTAGCCTATTAATTGCCTCATCTTTTCGGACATTTATCATCTAGAAGTGGAAAACATTCTCACATGTGAGGATTTGTTGCTTTGTTGCAGAGGGACGGCTGTGGCTCAGGAGGCAGAGAGGGTTGCCAGCTAATTGGAAGATGGGCGGCTCCTCAAATCTACGTGTCGAAGTGTCCTTGGGCAAGATACTAAACCCCAAATTGCTCCTGATGGCTGAATATTGATTTCTGTTCTGATGCGCAGTTGGCACCTTAGCCTCTACCATCAGTGTATGAATGTGTGTAAAAGGATGAAAGCGATATAGGCCTATTGTAAAAGCACTTTGAGTAGTCAGAAGACTAGAAAGGCGCTATTTAAGTACAGACCGTTTATCATTTTCTTGTCCTTTTATTGTGGCCAGCCTAAGGCAGACCTGTGCAATACCCATGCAGCAGAGATGGGGACTCGAGTTTGAGACTCGGACTCGAGGTCGACTTAAGTCGCACACACAGTGACTTCAGAGTTTATTTTTTAGGACACGTCTGATGAGCTAGCCGTTATTCCCTCCCTCCGTTACCTATAACCTGCCTACGTAACACGTAACATCTGCTGCGCGCGGCCGCACGTGACAGAGGACAACAAACACCGGCAGCTGCTGAGCCATTCATCACAAACTTTGGCTTTAAAACTTCATACAACAAGACCCAAACAAAGAAGCGCTGAACGCAAATAGGTTAGTAACCTGTGGTGAGTAAACATGTTTAGCTCAGCATTGGACATCTAACGTTAGCTTGCTTCTTGCTTCAGCTACGAGCTACGGGAAGTTTACTCGTTATGAAAAGATGAACGAGCGTTTGTTTAAGCCAAACTTGTGGTGGTCGGTTAGCGTAATAATTTACGTCCCGCTGGCTGCCATCACCTTAATTATTGCCGTTGGCTGGAAAGAGGTTGCAGGTTTATTGTTGATCATGTAACCTTACAGTTTTATTTAGTTATAACGTTACACTGGTTTGAGAGTCTGGTGATGTGTTGACTTACAGTAGTTTCAGCTGTCAGTGATTGCATTGCACATTATGGTTGTGCTCTGTAAGTTAAAAACAGGTTACAGTTTATTGATTTGAGAGTCAGGAGGATGTGTTGACTTATAGTAGTTTATAAGCTGTCATTAACTGCATTGCACAGGTTGTGCTCTGTAAGTTAAAAACAGGTTACAGCTTTATTGTTGACTATGTAACGTCACAGTTTTATTGACTTAACAGTATTTAATAAGCTGTCATTAATTGCATTGCACATTACATGTTGTGCTCTGTAAATGAAAAACAGGTTAACAGTATTCCTTATAGCTATGCAGTTTTATTAGCAACTTGGATTGAACGCAGCAGGTAATACAACATTCATTATAACCACGAGAGACTTGAGACTTGACTTGGACTCTAGCTCAAAGACTTGTGAGCATCTCTGCCATGCAGTCTGATCAGTATCTTGATGTGCCACACCTGTGACGTGGATGGATTATCTCGGTAAAGGAGAAGTGCTCTCTAACACAGAATTTTGACAGATTTGTGAACAATATTTGAGAGAAATAGGCCTTTTGTGTACATAGAGAAAGTCTCAGATCTTTGAGTTCAGCTCATGATTAATGGGGGCAAAAACAAAAGTGTTGCGTTTATAATTTTGTTCAGTGTAATTATATAATTGTGAATTGAATAACTCTGGGTTTCGGTCTGTTGGTTCGAACTAAACAAGCAATATGAAATGCAGCCTGTCTGATTCATCAGCATGGCCAATGTAATTGGCTGCTTTTAGCTTATCACAGATATATAGTTGTCCAATAAGTAACAAGAAACACAACTACAGATAATTTAGAAACAGCATCTTCGATTAGTCCACCAGAGAGAACTAGGAGCTATGAGCGAAATAATCTCAGCAAACTTGAATCCTTTTGTTTTTTAAATATTATCACAGCTACTGCATCTTTTTTCTTTTCCCCCTCGCCATATGGGATCCAAATGCTGCACACATGGCTTTATTCCTCGGAGGATAAAACAGTGATTTACTTCAACATGCACCTGATATTAGTTACACTTCTTTTCAACACACACTTTCTGCAAATGCACAGTCACACAAACACACTCAGGGTGTGAAAGAGATTCGGCTCGATGTGCACCTGATGTTGTTTTTGCACTGAAAAGCCCAAAGGAACTTTCCACTTCAAAGCCCAGGCTGGGCTCCAGAGGCATCATGGGAAACAAGATTCGGGCGCTAAAACCGCTCCGAATAAATTACGGCTCAGATGATTTGGAAAAAGCAAAGAATCTCTTCTCAAGGATCGTCGACTATGAACTGTTGGTATTGATCGGAGATGTAGATTTTGTGGCAGCAGCCGAAGAGAAGAAGTGCCGGAGAGTCGGTAGTTTTCATCATTTAATGAATATTTGTAGCGATGAGGCACAGCTCTGCCTTTGGTATCAATAAAACATGCACAGTCACTGGAGCACCTGATTTTCCGCAGACTCAGCTACAAACTAATATAATTTACAGCAAACCAACTGACAAACGTATGTTGTATGTATCGTTTGAACTCTGTAGTGTGTGAGCAGAGACAGTCAGACAGCCTTAAACCAAAACAAGATTCAGATACACTGCTGGCAGGTGTAAACACCCTGAGGATTTCTTTCTCTTTTTGATCTTTCAATGTTTGCTGTCATCTTTTTTGTTCCTTTTTTACTTATTTATTCATTTGGATCACCATCACAACAGCTGCTTGTTTCCACCTTAAAGCACCCACCTTAAAGTTCTCCTCCGTCAGTCCCTCGTCCGTCTTGGCGCTGCGTATCATGGCCGCCACGTACCTCTTCACCAGGCTCCGGATCACTTCCTGTTGGAGGCAGTTGCAAAGATTACTTAACATGCTTAGTTAATTGTTGTTTGATTGTTTTACAGTTTGAAAACCTCTGATCAACAGAAAATATTTGAGTTGTGCGTTAACTCTATTAGAAGTATAGTTGTATTAGTAGAAAATGATTTGAAAATGTGCCGTTTGTAAAAGTCTGGCTCTGAATTATACGTTACATATCACTTATCTAGAGGCCAAAGATCTTTGTTCCCTTGTACACTGGTTGTTTGGCTGATTTAAAAATATTCAGGTCAAAAGTGAGTCTCTTTTTCTTTTGTGTTGAACGTACTGTGATGAATCAAGAGTGTCAATTTTCATAAAATAGCTTGGTACCCTGGAATAGATTGTGAAAAATCTGAATGGTTTTTATTTTATTGTTGTTATTTTCATCTTTTGCTCTCTGCTCCCTTACACTAGTGTTTTTGTGAATGATGTGTATGCAGTAGTTTATATCTGTTTTTTGTTGAGCTTTTTTCGTTTATGCTTGTTCTGTGTATGTACAGCGATGGGCAAGACCGGAGTCAAATTTCTTGGATGCGCACACATACCTGGCCATTAAAGCTGATTCTGATTTGTTCTGATTTCTCCAGTATTATGTAGTAAATACATTTTTGTATAGATGGTCTCTTGATATTTTTATTGTATTGTTTGACATTGTATTGTTTTCTGGCTTGCATAAAGCCCATGCAGGTTGGACACAGCTGTAAAAACTTCATTCATAAAAAAAAAAGGTTTTATATAAATGTTAGGAAAAATGATGGGCCAAGGAAGAATTTACACTCATGGTTGTCAGTGTTTGTTAATGGTAATGAATAAAACCATTAGTGATCATTTGACACCTGTTCACTTGCAGATTAATTGAACCTAACCGATGAATTTAAATGTTATTGTCTCATTAAGTAATCAGCCAATGAGTCGGTGACCCTTATTGATTTAAAGACCAAAGACAAATTTCACCAGCATTTGGTGCTCAGTGGGTGGTAATTCAAACCCTGACACACTGCTACAGTACACACACACACACACACACACGCTCACACACACAGTAGCACACTGCATCCTCCCACAGTCAACACCTGTGACTGCCAAACGGGATGGTCTGGCATGCTGTCACTCTCCGCCTCTGCCAAACACACCACACACTAAAATGAAGGGCAGATTCCTACAACAATTCTTAAAAGCATGGACGGTGATCAAAGTGACAATCGGCGCTGCCAAACACAAAGTACTGGCTTTCCTGCGTTTGTAGTTGCTGCCAGTGCTGAGGTGTCAAAATAGATCTCTGTCTCTGTTGATTTGCTGAAAAAATGCGTATCCACAACACTGGACATCAGAAATGCTGTCATGGCTGCCAAAAACAATAATCTGAATAATCTGAATAAGAGTTTAAAGAAGGTGCTCACTCTCATTTTAATTTATATCAGAGGACCTTGCTGTGGTTTTCGCTGCTGTTGCTTTCACTTTTGATGCTGAGATGATAAAACCCTCTCAAGCTTACCCGCTGTAAAAAAAATAGACTATAAACTACACCTTGAAAAAGTCGTATGAGTATCATGTTATGTATATATATATATATTTGATGCTCATGTCTTCGTCAGTGGGTGCCTGTTTTGTTTGTATTCTGCACGAGGACGCACATCCCCATGAAATTAAAGTGTAGCAATGCGACAGCAAAGGCAGTGAAGAAGAAGACAGCAAGCTACAAAACATGAACATAAACATTGTAAGATTTAAAGAGTAACTGAAAGGACTTGTACCTCAATTTGCAATTTTTAGCCATGTTTTTATGAGTGGGTCCCTCGTATTGTTTGTATATGTACAAACAGTTAAAGTGGTGTAATGTAGGACTGTGCTTAAATACAAAGTTAAGGTATTTACTTGAGTTTTTCTATTCATGACAATTTATGTTTCTAGTTTCTATACAAATTAAGACTTTTGCATGTGCTGTTATTAGTTAAACTACCCATCAGTTACATAAAGTACAGCTGAAACAACTAGTTTATTAATTGTTAGAAAATGAATTGGCAACTATTTTGATAATAATCAAACCATGTTTAATGCAAAAAAAAATGTTATGGTTCCAGCTTCTCAAATATGTGGATTTACTGCTTTTCCTTGTAATTATTTTAATTCATCTTTATTTAAATCAAGACAAGACAAGCATAGTGAAGGTGTCACTTTGGACTCTAAGTAATTGTGAAAGCATTTCTTACTATTTTCAGAAATTTTCAATCAGTTAATGAATAAATTAACCAGAAGAACCACCACCAGAACTTTTTATATTGTATGGACATTTTCCCGATTATACTTACATTAAGAGTGAAACCAGTGGTATGAATGTGAATCATGTCACCCACATGAAGTGGTGTAGAACATATTCAGATACTTTACTCAAGTAAAAGTATTAACACCACGCTGTAACAAAGTCCTTCTTTGAATCCACTGATCTACAGGTGGCAACACAGCAATGGAGCCAACAAAGGCAGGGAAGGAGAAGACTGCAAGCTAGTAAACATAGATGTAAACAAAACACTGCCAGAGAGAAATGGCCGGGGGGGATGCAGTCTGTGTGTGACAGTGAGAGACAATGGGTGTAAAAGGGTTTTACAACTTTTTGGACTGTTTCTGTTGTGTCACAGATTGGTTTGTTACAGCCCCAGTTAAACTGGCTTTAGTAACGTTAGATAGCTCTGGTGGTTTAAATTTCCACTGACTGAATGTTAACAAGAGTGAGATCCCAGAAGAAACTATACCTGAATCTTCAATCAACAAGTTTTTGCAGATGCTGTAGACTCCAATTTAATTCCTTTTTTGTCTACAAATGTCCTCAGTTCACTTGATTTTACTTTGCCAGCAGCTGAAAATTGATTCCATTGTTATTGACTTATACATAAAATTTCCAAAGTGGACATATGTGGACTAAACCAAGAAATTTCAAAGTCTGAGACTGTGGGCGTCCCCTCAGACAAGCCTTGGGAAAGGCGGCCCCTCACCCTCAGTTAGTTTACTTGCTTAGTTTTGCTCTATTCCTACATGCTTATGGGATTATTATTGTTATTTGATCCTATATACACTCAACAATTGAGCCAAGATAGCCTAATATTGCTGTTTCACATCTTTAACCACATCACACATGTAGGCTTTTCTATGTGATGTCGTAATATTGTTTTACTTCAATTCACTGAGCTTCCCCTGAAACAGTTTGGAGCCAACCTGGGGAGGCCCGCCTCACTTGTTGAAAAACTGCCCAACAGGGAGATTTAGTACTGAAGCTGGTCAACAATATTTCCTCCCGCGTCATCACTTTCAGTACAGGCAACATAAAGAAGCGTACAGAGATGAAGCCTGCATCATGGGCCATGTATTCATTATAGTGTTAGTTGGTTATTAGCATTAATGATAGGTGTGGTCAGAAGTGATCACACCCAGCAGTGCAAGTCCACATCACTGCAGCAAGGTGACAAGTTAAACCACTGGAGGTCAGCTGGTAAGTGGAGTTTGATAGCCAAGCTAGCTGTTTCCCCATGTTTGCTACTTATCTTCTCTTCTTCTCATCAAACTCTCTAAATCTCAGGCATTTCTTTAAGTTGGATTCAGGACATTTCAGGTTGGATCAGATACTGGACTGTTGGGGGGATTGTGTTCTTCTGAAGACCTCTAGCACACAAACAAACACACCTCTACACACAGTAAACAAACAAACATGAAGCTGTAACGGGTGTACAGACCTGGTAATGCTGATTCTGTATCAGACTGTCAGCGTGGCGTTCCTGCAAAGAGAAAAATAGATCATGTTAAACATTGTTTTCTTTCTTTTTCTCCACGTGCTTTCAATCCTCTCTGTGGCTCCTGTGCTTTCAGTTACCTTGTTTTCCTCTCAGACAACCCGGTATTACATCAAACTTTCATTCTGAAATGAATTTTGTTTTAAAAAAGTGACGCAAAAAAAAAAAAGATTAATAGCACCAAACTTACACAAAAGAGACCAGGTGACAAATTGCTTTTGGCTGACAGAATGGCACTTTTTTACAGGAGCTGAGTAATAAACTCCCATAAATCATTTTTCTCCACTAAAAATGTATATGGGACATTTTGGAGAGAGGAGTTCTGCTCTTCATTTACATTTTAGCACTTCAGTTGAATCACAATGATCTAAATGACAGATATGACCAAAAATGTGAGTATGTTCTCATTGAAGCGCTCTTCTCACCTCATCGAGCGATGAAACCAATTGAATCAAGTGTGCTGAGAGCATACAGGTTATTTTTAGAGACCTACAGCATTAAGCCTTAACCATATAGCTCAGAGTTTTTTAAATCTGCAACTGATGCTGCAGAGCTCAAGTGAACTTTATTCGGGCAGCGTTTCATGCTTCACAAAGGAAGATGATGAAAAGAAGAAATATGAGAAACAGACTAACTTGACAAATGTGCATCCAAAGCTGTGTAGTTTACATTTGCACTGCTACCACTTGTACCTATTTTGGTGGGATGATTAAATACTTTGATGATAAATATTTTAAAGATCGGCCTCACACCAATTTCTAATCCTATTTTGTTTCAACCCTTTCTCACGGCCAAGTGAGAAATGGACACCCAAACCATGATCTTTTCCTAAATATAACCAATAACTTTCGGTGCCTAAACCTAACCACATTGCGACTTTTCACAATGTTTGCTGACCTGAACTTGCATATTTATTGTTGCTAACTTGCCCACGGAGCCATACATGTCAAAAAATAACGCTAAAGGTGTATCCAGGGCGTTAAAAAGCGACGCCAAGGGGTCGTGGCCAAGGTTCTTGACCAAAGGTCCATATGTGAGATGTTGGGAGTGAGAATTAGTAGTTCATCTTTATTTTCCTCCTGAAAACAAGTGTGTTACATATGTGTGTTTACTGAATCACAAATTTTTTTTTAAAATTCACTGAGCTACTCCACGTTCTTTTCGATGTACACGTACACTTTGGTATGTGCATAACCCTGGAAAATACTGAGTTCATGTATCTATTATGTATTACTGAAGTTACTGTGGATGACTGCTTTTTCTCTAGAACATGATGATACCTCTCTTTTGTCGCTCTGATGAGAGTTCGTCAGCATAAGGAAGGAAGTGATAAATTGAGGCCATGCTAAGATTTTTGAGTGCTGCTAAGTTTTAAGATGCCTCGGAATAATCACGACTGATTTGGTTTTCTGAGACGGAGGTAAGAGGAAAACTGTCTCGCTCAAGGACACTTCATCAGTTACACTCATGAACCTTTGGTTATGTGAATGTCTGTCTTGCTGTCTTGTCAACAACACTCATCAAAATCAAGTTACCCAGTGATGCGTTCAGGTGCCATCGTGTTGTGTTTTCTATGAAAATATCTAGGGTTTTATATGTGTTTATTTTGAATATTAATAATCAGGCTCAGGTTTAGATTAAGAGTTGGTCCCCGGGCGCTGTACAGTGGCTGCCCACTGCTCCCATTACTGTGGATGGTTTGAATGCATAGAACAAATTTCAATACATATAGTGTGTATGTGAAAACAAAGTACCTAAATAAAAGTATTAGCATCAAAATATACGCAACAAAAATAAGAGTGCTCATTATTCAGAATGACCCATTTCAAAATACTGTACATTATATTATTTATTTGTTTATCACTTTAAATGGGACCTATTACGCGTTTTCATATTTTCTGGCATTTCTATAATGTTACATTGTCAGATGTTCATGTTAAACATGGCCAAAGCTTCAAATAATGAGGTTACAGTATTTAAAAGTAAAACCTCAGATATCCCGCTGTTCTGAATGCTCTGTTTTAAACAGTTTTTTCTACTTTCCACATACGGACATTTGCTCCAGGCAGAGAATGCTGGCCACGCCCACAAAGGAACATGCAGCCCTATCCCTGCGGCAACCTGGTAAACACATAAGACAATGGCCAATCAGAAGACAGTTGCCTTTGGAGGGAGGGGCCTTAAAGCCCCCCTCCAGAGTATTTTGACATTTCTATGATATTTCATATTTTTCTGAGTCATTGCCTTACAATGTTGATTACCCACATAGTCCGCCAAATAATTTTTGACAAATAGCTTAATTTTGTGCTCAAAGTTGCAAAAGTTGCTTAGTTGTTAAAACGGGATGGTGACGTACGACTATAGTAATTCCATAAGTCATACGTCATTCTCCAAGCTTCCGCAGGCGCACTGTCACGCCGTCACGCCTCGTTAAGTCAGAGCATCAAACCGATAAACATCGTTGTGAGCTAGCTAACCAAGTTATCATGTGATTTACTTAGAACTTACAGTAGGTATGTTCATTATGGCATTTGTGCGTGCGGTGTTGGAGGACAGATGACACTTGAAACACTTGCCACCGTCTTATATACAGTCTGCAACATGCATTTTACTGACGGCCGTTTTACCAATGCATCGGCAGAGGCAATGGTATCAGAAGTCTTTACATACAGTTCAACAGAGTAATAGACCC